>NW_012107585.1:5007612-5053751 GCF_000951045.1 Mandrillus leucophaeus
GCCTGTAATCCCAGCACTTTGGGAGGCCAAGGCAGGCGGATTACCTGAGGTCAGGAGTTCAAGACCAGCCTGGCCAACATGGTGAAACCCCGTCTCTACTAAAAATACAAAAAATTAGCCAGGTGTGGTGGTGCATGCCTGTAATCCTAGCTACTCGGGAGGCTGAGGCAGAATTGCTTGAGCCCAGGAGGCAGAGGTTGCAGTGAGCCGAGATCATGCCGCTGCACTCCAGCCTGGCTGACAGAGCGAGAGTCTGTCTCAAAAAAAAAAAAAAAGGCCCAAAACAAATACGTGCGTGCTTACACACCACACACACACACACACAATGCACAAGCCATTGAGATAATGCAATTCTACAGGCAGGACACTAAATAAAATAAACGAAAAACTAATGTTAAAATCATGATATTAGCTGTGGCCTTGTTTAAAACAAAAAAAGCCATGAGGGGTTTTCATTTGGGAAGAAGAGCACTGCGTATCAGAAACCAATGGTAGAGTGGCAGATTCGAAGGATAAGCATGGCAGGGCCATGCTTAAATGAATGAAGTATAAAGACTGCTTCATTCAATTTGGCTGGGTACAGTGGCTCAAGCTTGTAATCCCAGCACTTTGGGAGGCTGAGGTGGGTGGACTACCTGAGGCTGGGAGTTCAAGACCAACCTGATCAACATGGAGAAACCCCATCTCTACTAAAAATACAAAATTAGCCAAGCGTGGTGGTGCATGCCTGTAATCCCAGCTACTCGGGAGGCTGAGGTAGGAGAATCCCTTGAACCCAGGAGACAGAGGTTGCAGTGAGCCGAGATCATGCCATTGCACTACAGCCTGGGCAACAAGAGCGAGACTCCGTCTCAAAAAAAAAAAAAATTACTGAATTCTTGGGAGGCAGCATAAAGATGTTGTTAACAGGATAGGTTGTGCTAGTGTTATAGGAGCATAGAATATTCTGGAAAGTTCTATGAGAAATTGACAATAGTGGTTTGCTTGAGGGAGAGGGGTTGGGTGTGGGGTGGGAAGGAGGAATTTTTCACTGTATAACCTTCTGTATAATGTGAATTTTCTGCTATGGGCTATACCACTTTTTCAAATAAAAGCAAAGAGAATTTGGAGTCAGGGAAACCTGAGTTTGACTCCTATCACTGCCAACTTCGGGCTCCATGACCTCATCTGTATTGTGGACTAGTGATAGAACCTGCCTCACAGAGGTTTTGGGAAGAATAAATGGAACAATAGTAAGCATAAAGCACTTTGCAGAGCTCTTGGCACATAGTAGGCACTCAATAAATGGCATGGTAATATCATACCTGTATAAACATGTTAGTGAAGAACACTTATTCCATCCTTAATTAAAAGCCAATATGGGACAACAGTAAAGTGGGGTTCGGAGAGTCAAGGAAATGTCTTTTTGCTATCATAAGGCAGACATTAGGTCAAACCACCATTTTGAAGGATATGAAGGATGTAATGTCTGTCTAAGAGAAAAGCTTTAAATTCCTCAAAGCAAGGCCTAAAACCCAGCAGTTCTAAGTAGTCCCATTCACCCATAGGACTCCTGAGCCAAAAAGTGGCCTCCCTATACCTTAAGCCCGAAGACAAAACAAGGAAGACCCACAAAGATGAGCAAGAAACTCTGAGGCTAGCATCTAATCTCTTCTTCTGGCAGGGCTTTGCAACTCTAATATGCACAGAAATCCCCTCGGGATCCTTACTAAAATGCAGCTTCTGACTCAGCAGGCCTGAGTCTCTGGAGCTCTAACAAGCTCCTAGGTGATGCCAATGCTGCTGGTCCAGGGACCACACTCTGAGTAGCAAGGTCCTACTGCCTCCACGTAATAGTTTCGCTGTTTGTTAACAGTGGCAGTATTGAGAGATTCAGATTACTGTGATATTCCCTCTCCTGATAATAACCTGGCCAATTCTTCTAAATCAACAGTTCTCAAGTGAAGGTGACTGTAGCCCCCCAGGGGAGACCGGGCAATGTCTAGAGTCATTTTTGGTTGTTGCAACTGCAGGGAGAGGGTGCTACTGGTATCCATGGAGAAAGGACAGGGATACTGTTCAACGTCCTGCAATCCACACAACAGCCCCCACAGCAAAGAATTATCTGTCCCCAAATGTCAACAGTGCCAAGGTTGAGAAACCCTGTTCTAAATAAACAGAAAACAGGACACATCCTGAGTCTTCTCAATTCATCTTAAGACTAGGAATCCCAAGATTAGAAGTGAGCCATCGATCCAACATTGTCCTTTCCCAGACCAGATCTGAGACATGCAGAGTGTTATAGGTTAGCAGGATGCTGTATGTGGGGAAGGGATCACGAGGTCACAGCCTATGGTCTGTATTTTGCTTAAAATCAAGCACATGTGGTTCAGTAAACCAGTGAGGGGAGGCCTACGAAGCATTAAACTTCCCATCATTTGGAGGTACAGCAATTTAACAGGACCACAGCTCTATTCAAGCAAAAGACCAGTTAGGCTCTTAGACTCTAAATTCAGTGAAGGTAGGGCCATACCCAAATGTGTTCATCAATGGAGCCACAGCACCTGATACTGCACTTAACATACTGTGGAAATTCAAATATCAGAATGAATCATCAATTCAAAAATTCCTGCAATTCTAGGCTGGGCATGGTGGCTCATGCCTGTAATCCCATCACTTTGGGAGGCCGAGGGAGGATGATCACTTGAGCCTACGAGTTTGAGACCAGCCTGGGCAAAGATGGCAAGACTCCATCACTTAAAAAAAAAAAAAAAATTCAATTCCTGCCATTCCAAATGTTCTTAAATAGACCTAGAAATTAAATTACTCCCTAGTGTGACATGGTTTATTATTTACCATCATCACAAATATTATTACTTATAACAATGATTTATGCAAAGACATATATGGTATTATAGAAAGAGTATGGGCTTTGGAATCACACAGACCTCCACCCAAATCCAGAATCCCTTATTTACCTGCCATATGACCTTGACCAAGTTACCACGGTATCCACATCTGTAAAATGGGTATAATAATCCTTACATTTGACAGAAGTGTTTTGAAGGAGTATAGTGTAAGGTACTTGAATGACTAGTGGTTAGCACAGAATACGTACTCCCTAAATAATATTGCCGACCATACTAAAGCACTAGAAAAAAAAAAACCCAAGGAGCTACATGGTGCTTAATTCCACACATAAAAATCTGTAACAGCTTCAGGTGAAATTCTTACAAATTTTTGTATGTAGAATTAAGCACCATGTAGCTCCTTGGGTTTTTTTTTCTAGTCCTTTAGTATGGTCGGCAATATTGTTTAGTGGGCGAAGGATATGAACAGACACTTCTCCAAAAAAAGGCATTTATGCAGCCAACAGACACATGAAAAAATGCTCATCATCAGTTGCCATCAGAGAAATGCAACTCAAAACCACAATGAAATATCATCTCACACCAGTTAGAATGGCAATCATTAAAAAGTCAGGAAACAACAGGTGCTGGAGAGGATGTGAAGAAATAGGAATGCTTTTACACTGTTGGTGGGACTGTAAACTAGTTCAACTATTGTGGAAAACAGTGTGGCGATTCCTCAGGGATCTAGGACTAGAAATACCATTTGACCCAGCCATCCCATTACTGGGTATATACCCAAAGGATTATAAATCAAGCCGCTGTAAAGACACATGCACACATATGTTTATTGCGGCACTATTCACAATAGCAAAGACTTGGAACCAACCCAAATGTCCAACAATGATAGACTGGATTAAGAAAATGTGGCACATATACACCATGGAATACTATGCAGCCATAAGAAAGGATGAGTTCATGTCCTTTGTAGGGACATGGATGAAGCTGGAAACCATCATTCTCAGCAAACTATCACAAGGACAAAAACCAAACACCGCATGTTCTCACTCATAGGTGGGAATTGAACAATGAGAACACTTGGACACAGGAAGGGGAATATCACACACCAGGGCCTGTCATGGGGTGGGGGGAGGGATAGCATTAGGAGACATACCTAATGTAAACGACGAGTTAATGGGTGCAGCACACCAACATGGTACATGTATACATATGTAACAAACCCGCACATTGTGCACATGTACCCTAGAACTTAAAGTATAATAAAAAATATATATAGATTTAAAAAAAAGAATTTCACCTGAAGCTAAGTAGGCACAGAATCCCTCTCCCCTAAACCAAAGACTGTCTTCCCTCAGGATTACTGAGCAACCATATTATACACTTGAGGTTTCATTTGCACCATTCAGGGCCAGTTAGCAAATAAGCAGCAACAATCAAAACGACACCTATTTGGAAGAAGACTATCTCAGCGTTTCATCAGCATGGGACCACCACTGAGTCACTGCCAGATGGAAACAAAATGTATTTTCTGCTAACAAATGCTGAAGACCTGAAAAATCAGGATCATTTCTGTCTTTCTGAGAATAGCAAAAGAAAGACAACTCAAGAGAAAAAGCCCATGTCAGACGCAACAGACCATCCGAGTTCTCTAGCACGTTAGCCATAAATGTCCTAGGAAATAATCTGTGATCACCACTTGCATTATGTGTTTCTCACTGTTGAGATATGGCAGTCTCGGATAAAAGGTACAAGTGTGCTGGTTCCGTTGACGTCGCGATGTCTTGGGGGAAGATATTTTAAAAGACATTGACAGAAGATAGCAAAACTTTCCCATGGATGGGAGCAGGTACACGATGCCAGGCAAGGTAGGCATAATCCCAAAGGGAAGAAAGAGGAGTTCTGATTGGCTTCAGCTTTCCTGAAGCCCAGAAAGATCAGGCTGGTTACAGCCAGAATCCGGCCCAGCATCTGAAACATCGCCGGAACGGCACAGCCAGGGCAGCTGGTACGCTTAGGAAACCCCCCACTGAAACTTGGAAAGCAGCCTTGAAATAATGATAATAATAAATAAGCAGCTGAAAAACCAATCTTGTGGGAGGCTGGAAATGAAACAGAATAATGAGAGCCTGGTGACCCATGAGCGTGGCAGTCACTCATCACAGTGTTCGACTTGCTGGAAGAATAAGTATCCTGGAACTGGGTCAGATGCCTGGTTCATGGGGTGCTGCCTGCAGCAACCCCAAAGGGCAGGACCCAGGAGGGTACAGAAGCTACACCTGACCTCAGTGTCAATACAAAGGCACATCCTAGTTTCTCTTGGTAGCCACTCCCAGTTCTGTCATTCATAAATTTGCCGAGACCTTTCTTAAATTATATTTATATATCCTGCCGAGACCACCTCTTGAGATAATGAGTTTTAGAAGATTATTACCTGCTGTGTTAAGCAGTACTTCCTTTCATTGGTTACAACAAGAAAAAGAAGAATTGGGGGTGAAACCGCACAAAGGCTAATGTTGCTTTTAACAAGGGACAATCTCTTATTGCAAAAGGCGGAAATATTCAACAGCCTGGAACTACCAGGCATTTAAGCAGCAACCGTGAACTTGGGAAACTTAATGATTCAAAGTATTTTGGTTGATGAAAATCACTTCACATGTGTTTATGAAAAACCATACTAGATAAAAGCATAATTTATGTTACAGTTACCTAGTTAGAAAATAGCTTACAGAGCATGGAGTCAAGCAATGTTTTCGATCACAAATCTCTGAGTTGATTGCAAATAACGCAGGGATCAGAGGTTGGTGAAAAACAGGAAAATTTGCTAGGAGACAGTGAAGTTAATACCATGCCTCTCTGCATAGTCGGAAACTCCATAAAACCACCAGGAAAACGCACTACCAATCCTCAGTGGGCACGAAGATCCCACCTGCTGACTGAGCTACACTAAGTATCTAAACTAGGAGTAGTCCCATCAAATATAAATACCCTAACTGCAATATGGTACCATGGATTGATTCCTGGAACAGAAACGGGACATGAGTGGGAGAACTGGTAAAATCCAAAAAAAGTCTCAAGTGTAGTTAGCAGTAATGTACCAATATTAGTTTTGACAAATAGTTTTTCAAACACTTAGTTTGACAGTGACACTGTTATGTAAGAGTTAACATTGGGGTCTGAGCGTGGTGGCTCACGCCTGTAATCCCAGCACTTTGGAAGGCCAATGCAGGTGGATCACCTGAGGTCAGGAGTTCAAGGCCAGCCTGACCAACACGGAGAAACCCTGTCTCTACTAAAAATAGAAAATTAGCTAGGCATGGCCGGGCGCGGTGGCTCAAGCCTGTAATCCCAGCATTTTGGGAGGCCAAGACAGGCGGATCACAAGGTCAGGAGATCGAGACCATCCTGGCTAACACGGTAAAACCCTGTCTCTACAAAAATACAAAAAACTAGCCAGGCGAGGTGGCAGCGCCTGTAGTCCCAGCTACTTGGGAGGCTGAGGCAGGAGAATCACTTGAACCCGGGAGGCAGAGGTTGCAGTGAGCTGAGATCGCACCTCTGCAGTCCAGCCTGGGCAGCAAGAGCAAAACTCCGTCTCAAAAAAAAAATTTTTGTAAAGAAAATACATTTTGTGAGTCTTCAGAGTCACTACACTGGGAGCTGGGAGTCAAATACATTATGCCTAATTTATAAGTTAAACTTTATATAACACAGATATGTATGCACATCCTCCGAGTAGCTGGGACCACAGGCATGCGCCACCATGCCCAGCTACTTTTTGTATTTTCAGTAGAGACAGGGTTTCACCATGTTGGCCAGGCTGGTCTCGAGCTCCTAGCCTCAGATGATCCGCCTACCTCGGCCTCCCAAAGTGCTGGGATTACAGGTGTTAAGTGACCGCGCCCGGCCCCCAGTGTTATACATAACAGTGTCACTGGGTTTCAGTCCTATCATCAGTTTCACATACCCACTGGGAGTCTTGGAACATATGCAACACAGATAGGAGGGTGGGGAACTACTATAACTTTACTCAGGTAATCACCATTCACTGACTTACTTAGGTGGAGATATATTCTTAGGCATGATCAGCAAGTTCATGAATAAAAAAAATTAAGTGCTTATTCAAGAAGATTACAGAGATAAAAAGGCAAGACAAGAAAAGATTAAGTACTTGAATAGCATCTAAAAGAAAGTCTATCAGATCTTTCCAAAAGCATAAAAGGAAGAATGCCCTGAAAATATATTACTGATTAAAAGGTCTGAACCTTGGAGATTTGGGGGGAGATGTCTATTTATTTAGAAAAATAAAGCAATGTGGCCACTCGAATAATAAAAACATCTGCCAAGAAAGATTTATGGAAATGCGACCTACTTAAATATTTCAGCAGGTTAGAGAAATCATCAAAATGGCTTACAACTGGACAATACTGAATTTTTACCATACTATGTCCTAGCTGAAGGTGCAAGCAATTATAACACATCTCCAATCAGAAGCCTGGTTTTGACACCTAGAAACAGATTCCATTTCCCAACCTCCCTCCATCACCAAAAACAAAACACATACTCAAACTGCTTTCCTACTGGCTCTAATCCATGTTGATCATTGGGTCCAGTTATTAGAAGACATTCAATCAACAACACATCCAAGAATTAAAAAGATTTTTAAAAGATCACCAACTGGTAAAAGAAAAAAAGAGCATTGTGTGGTTTCTGTTGATAATAAACCCAGTCTTTGTTGTTAATGAATTCATTCAGTGTGCACTAACTGATTATAAAAAGTGATGTATGAATGAATCTACTGTGCATATACTTTATAGGTTTTACATGCTTGTGAGCAAAGACAAATATTATCGAGGGAAACAAATGAATAAACACAGGGAGGTGTTTATGGTTTTCGTTTAAACTCAGCCATTAGCAGAACAACCTGGGCATGTTGCCTAATCTGAGTCTTTTTCCTGATATGTGAATGAAATATCTATATCCACTTTTTTGGAAGAAATTGTGTCAAACCAAGTGATAACCTTCAAACTCCATTAATCTGTGCCTCTAACTTACTGAGGGATAATATTCTAAAGGCCACATAAACACAGAGTTTGATAAATGACCCAGTTCTACATAAACAATTTTAAAGCAGAATTATTACTCAAAGACGGCTATATCATTAGCCTTTACTACTCGTGTAGATAATTACAGCCTTTATTTATATAATTTACCGAAGCTTCTTTGGGCCAGAATAATCTCAGATCTCTCTTGAGTGTTTCATAATCCCAACATCCCAAACTAAGGAAAATAGCCCTACTTACAGTTACGAATGTTATTCCAGTCGATTTTAGAGAAGAAAGGATGGCAGCAGAGACCTTCAAACTTCAGTCTCTCTTTCTGGCCACACAACAAACTTTGAATCAGATCAAGAAAGTCACTGCTCACTTTGGGGTCATCTGGAAACTTCAAAAACCGCTGTTCCAAAAAAACAAAAGAATTTCCTTAGCAGGGATTCCATTTCTCATGCCTCAAAGTGAAGAAAGTATTTCTCATATATGCAAGTTTCTTTCTTTGTTGTTGTTTTTTAGAGAAGGAAGTTTTGTGCCCTCTTCCCTCTGGACCAAAGGCCTGTTCCCAAAATAAGTGGCCTGTTCACATCAATAGGCTTAGTTCCTTTGTAGGGGTTCAGCATCCTCCATGGCTTGACCCCAGCTCCCCTTCCCATCTCATCTCGCCACGCTCCCCATCTCTCTCTTTGCTGTCCAACAATGATGAGCTATTTAAAGCTCCCTGAACAAATCACGCTGTTCTCGCTGCTTTCCTTGGCTACCTTTTCTATCCTATAACTCCTTTCTGCATGTTCCCTCTGCACTCTACTTTTGCACCTACATATTGTGCTGTGATTTCAGTGTGATGAAAAATAAAGAAGGCAGAGAGGGCCTGCTTCTTCTGCTCATCCCTGTAAACCTGGTACCTAACAGTGCATGGTATGATAATGCACTCGTTATTGAATGATTGAATGAGTGAGTGAGCTAAAGGGAAGGAAATAAATTAGCTCCAAGAGTCATCTAAGGGGAAATTTTCACTCAAGAGGAGGCACAAGAATAACTAATAATGTATTTACATAAAAATATGTATTAAGCGTTCCCAAAAGATGAAAACTGGGTGAGATACAAAAACCCAGGAAATATGTTCCTTTTCCTTTTAGTTGAAACTAAAAAATACACATTTATCAGAGCCTTAAGAAATGAGCTTCATGAGCTGGGCACAGTGGCTCATGCCTGTAATCCCAATACTTTGGGAGGCCAAGGCAGGCGGATCACCTGAGGTCAAGAGTTCAAGACCAGCCTAGCCAACATGGTGAAACCCCATCTCTACTAAAAATACAAAAATTAGCCAGGCATGGTGGTGGGCACCTGTGATCCCAGCTACTCAGGAGTCTGAGGCAGGAGAATCGCTTGAACCCAGGAGGCAGGAATTGCAGTGAGCTGATATTGTGCCACTGTACTCCAGCCTGGGTAACAGAGTGAGACTCCATCTCAAAAAAATAAATAAATAAATAGGCTTAATGTAGTAGAAAGTACAGTTATTAGAAAATAGTTTTACTATATATGTATATATATACATACACAGAGTAAAACACATATCTATATATAATTGTATTTCTAATTCATTTCCTCAATTTTAATACCATATTCAATAGTTAGTACTAAGAAGGAGTATATCGAAAAATCAAGAGCATGGACTTCAGAGCCAGACTGCCTATGTTATTTTGGGCAAGTTACTTTACCTTCAGTGCTTTGGTTTCCTCGTCTATAAATGAAAATAATAATACTTACCTCACAGGGTTGCTTGAAGATTAACTAACTAACTAAAACTACATCTCCTCAATTCTAAGACTCACAGTTATTCACAGTTAACAGCACTGAAATCAAGATGTATTTTATAATCAATAAAAGTATCATAGACTCACTGGCAGCAGTTTTTCTTTCTTAGCAGTACATAAAATAATGGTGTAGTCTTATCATTACTGGCAGCTGAGATTCCGTGAAATACAATTAATAAAATGCTTAGAATAGCCTTTGGCACAGAGTTAAGTGCTATATAAGTATTTGCTATTATTATTTTCTAGCACTGCTGAAACCCTCATTCACACAATTTTTAAATAACATCTAACATTCTATAAACATTAATTCACACGATACCTATAAAATATTCACACACACAATTTTTAAACAACATTCTATAAACATTCACTCACACAATTTTTTTTTTTTTTTTTTTTTGGAGTCTCACTCTGTTGCCCAGGCTGGAGTGCAGTGGCGCGATCCCGGCTCACTACAAGCTCCGCCTCCCGGGTTCACACCATTCTCCTGCCTCAGCCTCCCGAGTAGCTGGGACTACAGGCACCCGCCACCACGCCCGGCTAATTTTTTGTATTTTTTTTTAGTAGAGACAGGGTTTCACCATGTTAGCCATGATGGTCTCCATCTCCTGACATTGTGATCCACCCGCCTCGGCCTCCCAAAGTGCTGGGATTACAGGTGTGAGCCACCGCGCCCAGCCTCATTTGCACAATTTTTAAATAACGTCTCTCAATATGACCTCGAAATCTTCTAAGGACCCTTTACCTGGAAATTCATGATGTTATTGAAGGTTCTGGCAGAGGTTCCCTCTGCGAAGGGGGATCTCCCATAAATCATCTCATAGGCAATCACGCCCACTGACCACCAGTCACAGTCCAGGCCGTAGGTGCCTTTTCCGTCCGCATTCATCACAGTCAGCACTTCAGGAGCCATGTAATCCGGGGTCCCAATTGGGAGTCTGGCATTCACCTAGAATCCCATCAATAAAACGAACACAGTAAACTTTCAATTATCCTCAAGTAGACTGCCAACAGCCACATTTCAGACACAAGCTGATTTGCCACTGATTACTATTCTCCCAGGCACTGAAACCTGCTGTCAAGTGGCACACTGTCAGGAAATGCAAATGCTTTACTAATTTAAAAAAAAAAAAAAAAGCACAAAGCATATAATGCAATCCAAGGGCAAAAGGGCAAGAGTTGTGGATGATACACATACACCCTTTGGTGATACGAATGAGAGTTGGATATGTACCGGGAATGGAAGATGTCTTTTCTAATACAAGTTTTTGATATAATAGAACTTCTCTTATGATAACAGCAAAATGATAATAAACTCTAAAAATGAATCTAAAAGATCAACCTAACCGTTACTAGAAAACTGGTGGTTGGCCAGGTGCAGTGGCCCATGTCTGTAATCCCAGCACTTTGGGAGGCCAAGGTGGGTGGATCATTTGAGGCTAGGAGGTCGAGACCAACATGGCCAACATGGTGAAGCTCCATCTCTACTAAAAATGCAAAAATTAGCCAGGCATGGTGGTGCAAACCTGTGGTTCCCAGCTACTCGGGAGGCTAAGGCACAAGAATCGCTTGAACCCAGGAGGCGGAGGTTGCAGTGAGCCAAGATTGAGGCATTGCACTCCAGCCTGGGTGACAACGAGACTGTTAAAGAAAAGAAAAGAAACCAAAACAAAACTGGTGGCTACCTGGCAATATAATATTACAAATCTCAAGTTCAAAAATTTGGAAAACTGCCTTTGGAATTAATGTTCCTACTTCAACCCACCCACAGGGCAAGACATGATAATTAACTTCCACCCAGGGCCCAAGGTTAATGAGTTCCTTTTCCTCATCCCTAACGCTTGTTCCTATGATTCCCTCCCCCACTGTTCAGAACCCAGGGGCTTATAATTCAATGACACCCAAGCACTTGACCTTGGCAAAGAAAGGTTAGGACAATACAGGAGGGCATTTTATAAAGCCAAATGTAATCCATTTAAAGGACCGACCTTTTTTTCTGAGACTTTGTCCTTCTGACTTTTTTAGTGTTTAAATGTCCTTTGTTTCTTGATATGCTGTTGATGAAAGTAGTAGATTTTCTTCCCCTCATACCCACCCCTGTCTACGCAGCTTAGTAAGCTGGCAACCCCTTTGGTCTTCAAAATTATTTTGACGTTTTACTGAGCCATGAAATTTGAAGTCTAGAGATTCTTTCTCTAACTTTTCTCCCCATCAAAACAGAGAGGCCCTGATTTTAGTTATATAGTATGTTGACCAGCTGTCCTATAACTCTATATCATAGTGGGCTTCTCTCAGGTCAGCAGTATATATGGTGCAAAAGAACTCTTTCCTCATTAAACAATAGTAAGTGCCCCTGAGTGAGCCAAGAGATTTTGTGGGTAAGGCCACATACCTCGAAGGCTGGGCTTTACACCAAGAAAGTAAATTTGCTTTGCTTTAACCGGGTGTGGAGAGGAAAGTGAATGTTTAGTGAGGACATGATGAGGTCTCCTCTCCCCAGGGCTGATTCTGGATGAAGCTCTTCCAGCCTATAACTTGAATCTCGTCCATTCCTCAACCATGAGACTTTCTCATTATATGAAACAGATCTATTCTTCCCTCTCCTCTCTTTTCACCCCTTCCCTCGGGCCCACATTCTGATATAGGTTTTTCCAAGCCCTAAACTCAGACAGCAGTGTGATACGACCATTCCTGACATGGACCGTCCACTGCTTTGGGCAATAAAACTTCCATTACAAATGCCCCTTCAAGAAAGCCAGATGGTCACACCATCCAAGAAACCTACAAGCAGGTTTGGCTTGATGAACAGAAGGGGAGACAAAGGGGAAAATATTTGGTCTAAGACAAAACCACAGGGTGACTTAAGCTTGAAGAACTGAAAATAGGTAAAGTCAAGGAGAAGCCTTAATATGTTGGGAAATCTGGGCTGATATTGTTTCTTTAATATGTATGTAAATGCTAAAGAGCTCAGCACAGGATTAGGATTAAACTAAAGGATTTTGGTTAAAATGCACTGACAATAAGCAATAGTTTTTGGGTTTTTTTGTTGTTTTTTTTTTTTGAAATGGAGTCTCTCTCTGTCGCCAGGCTGGAGTGCAATGGCGTGATCTCAGCTCACTGCAACCTCCGCCTCCCAGGTTCAAGCAATTCTCTTGCCTCAGCCTCTCAAGTAGCTGGGACTACAGGTGCGTGCCACCATACCCAGATAATTTTTGTATTTTTAGTAGAGATGGGGTTTCACCATGTTTGACCAGGATGGTCTCGATCTCTTGACCTCGTGATCCAGCCATCTCGGCCTCCCAAAGTGCTGGGACTACAGGTGTGAGCCATGGAGCCTGGCCGCAATAGATACTTTTTAAATAACAAAACAAGAGAAGGAAAACTATAACATCTTGATTTGACTAGGTAATGAAAATGCTACTATATTGTTGATTAAATACTTACCCTTTATGTCTAATGACCTTGCAGGACCTAACTACACAATTGTCCAATACATACCATTTGCATTTATTGGATTTTGTTTTATTGCTACAGGCTGTTCAGGAATATTCAGTTCTCCTTATTTGCAGCTCACAGGGCACAGTCACTTGTTCACAACCAAAGAATTGCAAAAACAGAATTGACAGGGGCACGTTTCTCAGGATGACCCAGCCAAACAGTATGAATTGCCAATGCCTCATTTTCAAACTAATGATGAGACTTATCAAAGAAAGATAATTCCCCAGCGAATTTTTGCCCCCTAACAGATACATGATTATACACATTTATGCACAATCATTTTCTAATTTTCTACATTTTATTAATTTGTACTAGAAAGCTATAAAGGGAAAAATACCCACTGGCTTACTCTTTAAGTGCATAATAGTGATTAGCAAAGGCATTACTCTTTGTTAATTAACAAATCTCTAAGTGTGTAATAGTAATTAACAAAGGCTTGTAATGACAGTTAATGACTGCTAAGTTCCCATTAGTCACTGACCCCCAAGCACATTAAACCTGTTCAACATGTAATCTCACATGTCCTGATTATGATTTTGCAATATGCTTTCACTCTCCTCTGGTAGCAATTCAGCCAGTTAATCTGAGTGAGATGTTAAAAGTGAACCTATAGTAAGGGCCCAGCCTGCCTGCAGGAGGACACTATCTGATAGGGCCCAGGTACTACTTAACTTGGTTAATTTTTTTTTAGACAGAGTGTTGCTCTGTCACCCAGGCTGAAGTGAAAGTGCAATCTCAGCATACTGCAACCTCCACCCCCCGGATTCAAGCAATTGTCCTGACTCAGCCTGTTGAATAGCTGGGACTACAGGCACGCACACCCAGCTAATTTTTGTATTTTTTTTTTTTTAGTAGAGACAGGGTTTCACCACATTGGCCAGGCTGGTCTTAAACTCCTGACCTCAGGTGATCCGCTCGCCTCAGCCTCCTAAAGCGCTGGGATTACAGGCATGAGCCACCGTGCCTGGCCAACTTAGTTAATTTTTACTGTATTGACAGGGAAGAAAATAAACAAGTTCAGAAGACTATATGAGAATGACTAGGGAACAGAAGAGTCTGCCATATTTTGGGAGAAAGGGGGAGAAGGAGAAGAAAGGAAGGAAGGAAGGAAAGCGGGGGAGAACTGAAAGAGGGAGAGAGGGAAGGAGAAAGAAAAGAGTGAACTTAGCAGATTCTTTTACTAACAAAAAGCAGATAAGGATGAAAGAAAACCAGTGTCTTTCTCCTCCTAACTCCTTTCCATAAAATGCTTCATTCAACATGGTGAAACCCCATCTCTACTAAAAACACAAAAAGTAGCCGGGCATGGTGGCAGGCACCTGTAATCCCAGCTACCTGGGGAGCTGAGGCAGGAGCATCGCTTGAACCCAGGAGGCGGAGGTTGCAGTGAGCCAAGATCGCCCACTGCACTCCAGCCTGGGGACAGAGCAAGACTCTGTCTCGAAAAAAAAAAAAAAAAAAAAAAAAAAATGCTTAAACATAAAACTATTTAAACCTAGCTTTACCCATCAAGCTGCCTAGGGCATAAGTGTATACCTGCAGAAGCAGGGGGAAAAGGAGTTCTCACTACGTTGTTCCTCTTATGGAAAATAAAGCTTTTGACTCCCACATAAATCTAAAAAGGGCTATCTCTTCTGGGGTTGCAACTGCTAAATGGGGTTATCACTTACCATGCTATATAATGTGGTTTATCTACAATCTCCTTACGACCATTTTCATGATAGCCAAATGAGACAGATTGGAACTCAGCTGTTCACCATTCTTTGAGATTCTAATAAAGAGAAGTGGGTGACCTAAGTCACACAGCAGGTCCTACAGTCACTAGGCCCTGTGTTTACTAACAGAAAATACTCCAAAGCAACGTTCTGAATGAGAAGCTTGAAATAAGACAATGGATAATGGAAAACTGAACAGATCTAAGATTCACAGGTATCCAAAATACAAAGATAATATGTGGGGGTAATAGGCAAGGGACTGATTGATTTGGGGTAAGTAATATATGATAGTTTCAGTAAATGTGGATTATATTTTATACGGTATACTATGAGTACAGGTAACATTTAGAACCTACTTTAGGCCTACAGACATTTCATTCAAAGGAAATATGTTTAACCCAATACCACTATTAAAAATATCCCCCCAAAAATCATAATTTTATATCCACACTTGACTTGATCTAGTGTGCAGATTATTGCTCTTCTATAACAAAAGGGACTTTGTACTTAATGCAAAAAATTCCTTTTTATCTGCTTGTCACGTTCCAACCCTAAAAGCACAAGGGAAAAAAGAGAGGCAATATTCTCAAGTGTGTGGTATTGAGTGTCATATCTCCTTGACCAAAATAATCAGAGATTGAGCCTTTGTTGCAAATAAACCCGGGAGGCTCCTCACCTGGAGTGAAGGTTGTTACAATTATAACTGAAAAGGGCGGTTTGAAGCACTGAAAAATAGAAACTGGGAACCCTGTCTCTCCATCAAAAGCTCTGAAGAGAATGACCTCAGACACAGAGATAGGGTCTTATTCTTAATTCCTCTTTATTTACCAAGCAGTAACTTTGGATCTTGATTAGTTTTCTGAGCAGGTTTTCTTACTGCAAACGCATATTCCTGTCTAATTAATTAGCTTTCTGATGCTTCTCAACCTACTGTAGGCATGATCAACTAAGGGTTCTCAAATCCCACTTTCCCCAATCATCCCATCCCAGGCACATCTGGCAATGTCTAGAGACATTTTTGGTTATCTCAACTGGAGGGGAGGGTGCTAATGGCATCTAGGAGGAAGGCGTCAGGGATGCAGCTAAATATCTTATACAGGGCAGGCCCCACAACAAAAAATTATTCAGATCAAAATGTCAGTAGTGCTGAGGTTACATTGTCAATGTACCTATGCTTCAATTTATTTCTAAATTCATGATTTTTTTTAATTTCACGAATGCAGCATATAAATTTGTTTTAAGACAGGGTCTTGGTTCTGTCACCCACGCTGGAATGCAGTGGTGCAAACATGGCTCGTTGCAGCCTCAACCTCGTGGGCTCCAGCGATCCTCCTGTCTTGGCCTCCCATGTGGCTGGGGCCACAAGCATGTACCACCATGTCTGGCTAATTTTTTTATTTTTTGTAGAGACTAGGTCTCATTTCGTTGCCCAGGCTGTTCTCAAACTCAAGTAATCCTCCCGCCTCGACCTCCCAACGTGCTGGGATTACAGGTGTGAGGCACTCTACCGGCCCATATAAATTTTTTAATCCTAAGTGATAAAACTTTGCATTATTTTAACTTTTTTTCTGTGCTTTATTCCACTAAGATTAATACCTAAGTTTTCATGCCTGTTTCTAAATTGTACATAATTTTTAAAACATAAAATGCTTTGCAGTTATAGCAATATAATCTAATTTTTAATGTAATGATCAAGTGAACAGATTACAAGAAAATAACCTGAAATAAAGAATAGTGCTGAGGTTGAGAAACTCTGACACTGGACAACATGGGGAACTTATTTTTCCAAGGGCCTGAACACCAAGAAAATTCTCTCAAGTAGGTCTCAGGTCTGCAGAACACACAGGCCACATGCTAGAGAGCAAAAAGTTCACGCAACTCCAAGCCTTTTCTTAACATCAGCCTAACAATACCCACCTTTCTGAAAGCAGTTTAAGAAAAAAAGAAAATTTTACATATTGTCCTTTATATAAAGGATTTAACTCTCAGACTTGAGGGGCGTTTTGAAGAGCAGCTTCTCTAACCTCTTAAGTTGTGCATTTTAACTAGCATCAGTTTTTTGTAGAGAAAGTATAAAAGATCAAGTTCCCAAGGATTTGTCTAGGTCACCAAGTGGTTCAGTTGTAAAATCAGTCTTAAAACCTAAGTCGATTTTCTCTTAGACATATCCTTTTTTGCAGAGTTGACTTCAAAATTCATATTTTAGTACATACCAACTTTATTAGACGATTTTTAAACTCTAATCTTTTTTACTTTGTCATCTTTTTCCTAAAGTATTCTCGCTCTTGATCTCAGTAGCTACCCTCCTGCCGTCCTACTTAGCATGTGGAATAGAGTGCAATTTCTACCAAAGATCCAAGACTTAAAAATGACATTTTGAGCACTTGGTTCTTAACACTTAAGGATATTTGGTTCAAATGCTCCAGTGATTAATTTCAATTTTGCTGCATAGGAAATAGAGGATTTGACATACAGGAGTTTCCGTTTCATCGAAATATTTTAAAGTAAAAAAGATAACATAACAGAAGACAGTCTGTAACAGGCAAGGAAAATGAAGGGAGAAACAAAATAAGCTTTTTCCTTTATTTCTAACCAAACTATAAGAATGCTCCTAAAAATGTCCTGTAGGGTATTAACAGGCACTATAAATGAAAAGGTGCCACCGTCTGGGAAATAGTTCTGTGTCCCCTCCCGACCCCCATACACTGCCAAAGGTGAACGTTGTTCACCATTTTATCCCAACACTTCCCAAACTTAGGAGGACCAAGAATACTTTTTAGTATTAACTCTATTAAGCTATCTTATTCCATTTTGTTACCATCTTGTTTGAATTCATTTTTGCAGCAGAGCCAAAATCCACCAGCTTGATGTGTCCTGTGCGGTCAATGAGAATGTTCTCGGGCTTGATGTCTCTGTAAGAAAATCAGGACCATGAATTGCCTCCTCCATCCCAATCAGCAAGCAACTGCTAAACTAGAATTTCAATTGAGCCAAAAATCTTTGTTTATGTATTCTGCTATATAGACCTCCTCTATTGATGGATATAAACGATTAGCATACATTTTGCGAAACAAAGTTAACCAAAAGGCAAGGAGAGAGAGAGGGAGGGAGGGAGGGGAAGAGGAAGAATAGGGGGGAAAGAAAAGAGAAATGAAACACATATTATTCAATGGATTATTTCTCCTAGAGACACACATTTTACATTAGGAAAACTAAGGCCAAAAGGAGCTATGAAATTTTCCCAAGGTTATGTAGCTGGCCAATGGAAAAGCTGAGACTCTATCTCAGATTTTGTGATTCCTGGCCTAACAATCGTTGCATTCCCACAACATTCTCAGATGTACACAAAACAACAGATGAGTGAAGACATGAAGAACTACTTATCAACTGAAGATTCTGTAAACCAGGCGCGGTGGCTCATGCCTCTAATCCCAGCACTTTGGGAGGCCGAGGTGGGAGGATCACGAGGTCAGGTGATTGAGACCATCCTGACCAACATGCTGAAACGCTGTCTCTACTAAAAATACAAAAATTAGCTGGGTGTGGCGGCGCGTGCCTGTAATCCCAGCTACTTGAGAGGCTGACACAGAAGAATCACTTGAACCCAGGAGGCAGCGGTTGCAGTGAGCCGAGATGGCACCATTGCACTCCAGCATGGTAAGAGAGTTAGACTCCATCTCAAAAAAAAAAAAAATCTTTGTAAATTCTAACGTGCAGAGTTACAGAAGTACAGCTCCATGGTCTTACACTACTGTGTGGTATGACATTTCCTTCTGCAAACCAAATTCAGTTCTTCTATCATATAATCCAAATAACCCATGCAAGAGTTCCCAGTCTTACTTAGCTACATTACCAGATCTTACTAGCAAACCTGAGCACATTACAATTCTAGATCTATTGCACTGCTGGATGGGCAAGCTGAAATGTCCTCCCTTTTGGAAAGTCTGCTTTCAGCCAGTTATTGGTAGACTGGCTAAAAATTGGATGGAGCGTTATCTTGATCCTGAAATCATTCATCCACTCATTTCCATGCAGGAACTCTTATGCAACACAGAAAAATCCTCAACATAAAAATGCTACCAGAGTCTCACTTACCGATGCACATATCCCATCTGATGAACACTGTGAACAGCCAAAATCAGTTCAGCTAGGTAAAACTGAATCAGGTTTTCATCTAACTGGTCCTCATATCTATTCAAAAGTGACAGCAAGTCCCCTCCAGGCTGATATTCCATGACCTGTATAGAATGCCAAAGTTATTAATTATTCACACACCCAAAAATAGGGAATGCCTCAATTAGATCCTCAAATATCACCTGACATGTTACAATAACAAGGTCTCCACAAAACAAAGAAGATGTGTAAGGCACACTGTAAGTCACATAGGATGAAGTCCCTGCCCTAAGAAAATTACATCTGTTACTCAGGGGAATCAATATAATGAAAGACTAGTCCCAGACACCATGCACAGTGTTTGCAAGGCAAGCTTGAAAAGTTGAATTAAATCCACCCACTTCCCCACCCACAAGTTGACACCCCAGACATTCCCTAGGATTAGGTACAGTGTAGACGGATATTCCTAGAGGGCAACCACTCTCTTATATCCTTTCTGTATTCCCCTCAGCACCCAGCAGAATTCAGAAGGCTTGCAATAAATGTGATACAATCTTTTCCTTTTATAGTCAGTGTGGAAGGCAACTGACAGCCTCTGTTCAGAATTTAAATGTGAAAATATCCCCTTTGACCTAGTAATTCCACTTCTAACAATTTACTTTACAGGTACTTACAATAGTTTGCAGATAAATAGAAAGATAAATAGATTCTTTGCAGTATTGTTTGTAACAGGAGAAAAAGCCATGGAAATCATTCAGCTATCCATCAAAGACAGGCTAAAATATGACATATGTAAACAATGGGATAAGACAAAGATATTAAAAACAAATGGATTCCATTTATTCATACTGCCATGGAAAATTGTCCATGACAATATAAAGTGAAATCCTGTAAAGAATAAAGTACAACCCCTTTTTTGTAATAAATAAGGAATTATTACATGTGTTTGTACATACACAGGAAAAAAATCTTGAAGAAGAATATTAAGCCTCAAGCAAAATGTTTGATTAGCAAAAAGAAACTCCTCTACCCCAAGGAACTGAAATCCTTTCTCCTTTTGATGATAAACAGTTGTGATATTCCTGAGTCCCCAGGTGGCTATAAGGCCAGTTAGCCTGGGTGGCTTCAGCCTCCTGCTGGTGACTTCACCTCTCTGCCTTTCAGTTTCATCCTCTCCAAAACAGGGAAAAGACTAATCCCCTTGCAGCACTGTGTGAGGATTAAGTAAGACAAGGTCCTCTGAGGGTGTGGCACAGTGCCTGGCACCAACATGAAGTCTTCACCTACCATTCAATTCCCATCCTTCCCCACTACTTTACTGCATGATCCTTTGTGCTCTGTCCAGCAAAAAGAACCCGTTGAGACAATCGCCGTAGCCATGTTAACCCTTATTGAGTTCTCCTGTCCTTCGCCCTGATTTCCCATTTTATTAGCCATGCTATAAATGTCTTGGAAGTTGTCTCATATGCTTTCTGGGAAAAGGCAAGATCTGAATATACTTCTTAAAAAAACACTAAATCTCACAAACTACTGCATTCCAAAAGCCAACTCGGGGATGTGAATTCTCACCATCATCCTCCAAACTCCTGCTTGCTTTTAGTCCAGAATTAGAAGAAAGCTCTAGACAAGTCAGAAGTAGAGCATCTGCACAGAGCCCCAAAGGCCTCAGGCTGGTCCAGTAAAATCTCCAGCAAGTGTGCCCAGCACCAAGGCAACCCCAAACCAGAGACCCCCGGAGAAGCCAGTGACTCGCGCATCCTCCCCAAGGGCTCCTTATAACCTGGGAGTCTACTCCATTCACATGGTTTCTGACAACAGCAGACATTAAGCCAGACACCGGACAATTGCATTTGAAGAGTAAGGTTCCATTTGCACAACAATTGCTGAAAAAATTTTGATTTATGGACTGGGCACAGTGGCTCATGCCTGTAATCCCAGCACTTTGGGAGGCCGAGGCAGGCAGATTATGAGGTCAAGAGATCGAGACCACCCTGGCCAACATGGTGAAACCTCATCTTTACTAAAAATACAAAAATTAGCTGGGCATGGTGGTGCATGCCTGTAGTCCCAGCTACTCGGGAGGCTGAGGCAGGAGAGTCGCTTGAACCCGGGAGGCGGAGGTTGCAGTGAGCTGAGATCACACCACTGCACTCCAGCCTGGCGACAGAGCGAGACTCCGTCTCAAAAAAAAAAAAAAAAAAAAAAAAAAAAAAAAAAAAAATATATATATATATATATATATGATTTATGAACAAGAGGAACACTTAGAAGGGGCAGCACCTCACATACGCACTTTCTTTCCCCCAAGTTCCTAGCAGACATTAGTTACTCACCCCAGTCCTCGAGGAGCCCACGGGAGCCACCTGGCTGCCTTTAGCTCACCCACTCATCCCAACCTGGTTCTCCACAGGCCCTGGGTATGTGGGTGAATGCTAATTTATATGTCTGTTTTAAATATATATTGCCATTAAAAAGGTCTTAAATATCCAAAAAAAGAAAAAGGAAAGAAATTCACAGATAATAACAGAAGTACTTATACTTTTAGCACTGAAATGTCTTAAAATAACAACAATGCATATTTATGACGACACACCACAGTTATAAATTTCCTATGGCTGTATTAAAGATGTGAAAAAAACAGTATGGCTTGTGAGTTTAAGGCTGAGAAAGTCATATGCATAGCAGAGCAGCCACCGGCAACTCTTAAGAACTGACAAACTGAACACAACTTAGTATTTGGCAGCTACTCCTAACATTCTATTTGCAGTGACCAGTAAAATAGTTCAGAAAACAAGAGCCAGCTCGTAAAGAGGCAGAAAGATATGTATTCTTTGCTTCTATTCAGAAGATCCAACTTCCTGACTGAAAATCCCCTCCCAAATCAGATCAGTCTAAGAGTGGAACAACTTTCCATTTCTTCAAAACCAGGGTTGATTGAGAAAACAAGCAACAAAAATTACCACAGCTGCTACACAGCATGCATCACAACATGAGGCCAAAACAGACACACTCAATGACAAACCTCTAAATAGACCAGGTCTTTATCAAAGATGCTAATCAAACTTGACCCACCATTCCAGGTTACCACACCAAAAATTCCAACAGTGCACCATTAGAAGAATGTAGTTCAGACATTTACTGAGTCAATGTGGCTATCCCAAGATGTTACCCATATCCCAAAACTATACTACTGGGTATAGCTGCTCATTCTAGTATGAATGGAGCCCACGGGGAAGATGGCTTGTGTGTGGCCAACCAAGGCTTATTCAATCATCATGCTGTTAGAGCTTAAAGATACAATACAGACCCAGGACTTCAGTGCTTTCAGAAAATACATTTGGATTGTTAAAATGGTACCAAGAGGTTCCAAAAGCATCATCTAAAGTAACAAACTAGGCGTCTTCAATTCTTCTTACCAGGTGACCTGCTGTGAACCAAAGACCAGGGTCAGCAGAAAATGAAGAAGTTAAGGACAAAGTCGCCACCCAGGTTGTGACCGAGAGTCCATTCACAGCATCTGGTTTTGTCCAAAAATGTAACTCTGTCCCTGACTTTTACTACTCAGAGATGCTCAGTAAGGCACTGATCCTCAAAACCAGGATAGCCTTGGCTTCTACCCCAAGACAACTATAGGTCCTCTAGGTTAGAACTTCCCAAGCCTGATTGTCCATCAGAATCACCAGGAGAAGTGTTTCTTAAAAATAAGACAAGCCAGGCATGATGGCTCATGCCTATCCTAGCCCTCTGGGAGACTAAGGCAGTAGAATCACTTGAGGTCAGGAGTTTTGAGACCAGGCTGGGCAATAAAGCGAGACCCCACCTCTAATAAAAACAAAAAATTTAAAAGAAAATAAGATAGACTCATCTAAATCAATATTTGAGTGCCTATCATGTGCCAGCCACTATTCTAGATACTAGGGAAACAGCAGTGAATAAAACAGAAAAAATCTCCACCTCCATACAGCTGACGTTCTGGTATAATGAAAAAGAGTTCTGTTTTTTCTTTTTTTTTCTTTTTTTTTTTTTCTTTTTTTGAGATGAAGTCTCGCTCTGTTGCCCAGGCTGGAGTGCAGTGCTACGATCTCGGCTCACTGCAACCTCTGCCTCTCGGGTTCAAGCAATTCTCCTGCCTCAGCCTCCAGAGTAGGACTACGGGCACGCGCCACCATGCCCGGCTAATTTTTGTATTTTTAGTAGAGATGGGATTTCATCATGTTGGCCAGGCTGGACTCGAACTCCTGACCTCAAGTGATCCACCCACCTCGGTCTCCCAATGTGCTGGGATTACAGATGTGAGCCACTGTGCCCGGCAAAAATTTTAAAATGATAATAATAAGCAGTATAGTAAGGTAAAGCGTATCTCTTTCCCATCCCAACTACTTAGGGAGCTTAAAGGATTCCAGGGAATAACCCCAGACTGCATGGATCACACTCCATGGATGGGAATCTACAGTTTTAAGGAGCTACTGGGGTGATTCAGATGCAGCCAGCCCAGCATCGTGTGACCCACTGCTGAGGAGGCTGTGGAACAAATATGGCTCCCTTCTCCAAGTGAATTAAAAGTTTCTATAGCAGCAATGCCCTTGATGAAACATGGCTTTCATATAGCCATCACCTCTGCTGCTTATATTTTTTTCAGTGACTACTTGGAGCCTTTCTGCATATCAAGACAAGATCACTGACAACAAAGAGCTGGAAAATAACCAGTCCATCAGCACTGAAGCCAATGATCTTCCCTCCTTGCAAGGACTGGAGATGTCTCCTGCACACACAATGAGCAGCTGCAGGTCACCCAAATGATGATCACCAAGGCATAGTAATCAAAGGCTGCGGGCACAGGAGGAGGAAAGAGTCCTAGAGTGAAACAGCCCAAAACAATGTGGCAACCCCGCTGATGGCAGAGAAAGCACAGCAGCTGACAGACGAGCCTAGCTTGGAGCTATAATGGACTTGCTCTTTTAAAGCAAAGACTTTCAGGCCAACAGAGACAGACCCTTCTGATGGCAGCAGCTGCAGATGCTAATTAAAGGGCAAATCTCACATGTGTTCAGTTTGGAAGTAGCGGCTGCTTCTCTGTTGGTGTTTGCATCCATACCCCAGTACTAGGAAGGCAATTTCCATCCATTGTGTTGCATTTGAAACAAAGGACAAATGTGTGTGTGCACGTGTGCACACACACATATGCAATGCACCCACGTGCATGCTTGCATATGTGGGGATGGGGTGAATATTGAACAGTTCTTTAGTACTCTATTCCAATTCACATAGGGCATTAGAGGCATGCTGTGCTAGCCACCTCTTAGAAATGTCTCCTTGAAATGCTTGCACGCTCAGCACAACTGAAAGTGCCATGAAAATGTAATGGTGCCAGCGGCATCATTATCCGCTCTGCCCAGTGTTCCTGATCTTTGGCATGAGGGAGGAGAGAAGGGGTCCTTAAAGCAGAGTGGCCTCTGAGCAGAGGGGCCCCGATATTATTATTCTTTAGAATAAAAACTGTTATTTTCTTCTTGGTCAAAGTGATCAAGAGAAAAAGAGAGAAGGCCCTTTATCTTAGAAAACATGAAACCCAGCCTGATTCATCCATCTATGAAAAAAATCCTCATTGAGTACTGGATCATCCAAAGTCTTGCCAAGAAACAGACAGGACATGCAAACCAGGGAATTGAGGACATTCATTAGGGAAGGGGCTATTTACAAAGGTACGGGTTAGGAGAAGAAAAATAAATTTGGGGTGATGAAGCACCCCAGGGCTAGCAACAGAAGGGGACCAGATACCATGCCTGGGCCTGAAAGAGCAAGTACAGGGATTTTGGATGTGTACACTATTACTGAAGGGACAAAAGGAAGAAGCTATAACCAGAAACTAACTATAGCTACAGTTATAGGACAATGGTTCTCAGAATGAGGTCCCCACACCAGCAGCAGCATTACTTGGAAACTAGCTAGAAATGCAAAGTCTTGGCCAAGTGTGGTGGTTCATGCCTGGAATGCCGGCATTTTGGGAGGCTGAAGCAGGAGGATTGCTTCAGCCCAGGAATTCAAGACCAGCCTGAGCAACACAGGGAGACCCCCATCTCTACAAAAAATGAAAAAGGTAGCCGGGCATGGTAGTGTATGCCTGTAGTCCCAGTTACTCAGGAGGGTGAGGTAGGAGGACGGCCTGAGCCCAGGAGTTTGAGGCTACAGTGAGCTATGATTGTGCCACTGCATTCCCGCTTAGATGACACAATAAGACTCTGTCTCGAAAATAGAAGAAGAAATGCAAATTTCTGGGCCCCACCCCAGACCTACTGAATCAGAAACTCTGGGGATAAGGCCAAGCAAGCTGGGACGACATAATTAAATTGTGGCTCCTAAAATGGTAAAAGTGTAAATGCACTTTTACATGCCTCAAAACACCAGAATAAAAAAAAATTTTTTTAAATTTTTTAAAAACTATTTGAAAGGCACAGAAAACTCAAAGAACCTCCCAAAGGCAACAATACACTCAGCAATTGAAGTCAATAAGAGGAATTAATATCTCATTTCACCAATAAGAAAATTGAAGCCGAAAAGGCCAGTGACTCTGGAGAGACCAAACAAGGAATGGTAATAAAACAAGAACCAATATTCTAAGTCACAGCCTCATTCTGATGGGCAGCTGGCTTCCAAACCCTGGCTTCAGAAGCAGCAGCATGTGAACAGGCCTGGTGAGTTTTGAGACATGCCTGAAAAATCAGATAATCTTAGCCGAGAGATCAAAACAGCACATGTCTCACTGTCAAAACTATCATAAGCTGCCACATTTCACTAAAGTAAACAATGAAGTTGTGTTCATTAACTCCCTCCAGATTCCCAATGACAGCATAGGCTGCTATTCATGAAAGCCTAGAAACAGCCCACTTTCAAATTGTTCCTACATAGGAAACAAACGCTGCCCATAAAATTGCACAGGTGTGGGTTGAAAGCAAGATAAGAAATATAAAAAACTCATCCCAAGCAGGGCATCCTAGTAGCAGTGGTTTCAGATCCAGAAGTATAATGCCTTGAGTAAGAATATGGAAGGTGAAACCACAGGCCTGGCTTCAAAGCTCAGCTGTACCTTGTATCACCTATAAAAGCAGCTGTTTATTTTGCTTTTTTTTTTTTTTTTGAGATGGAGTCTCACTCTGTCGCCCAGGCTGGAGTGCAGTGGCACCATCTTGGCTCACTACAACCTCTGCCTTCCAGGTTCAAGCAATTCTCCTGTCTCAACCTCTGGAGTAGCTCAGATTACAGGTGCCGGCCACCATGCCCGGCTAATTTCTGTATTTTTAGTAGAGACAGGGTTTCACCATGTTGGCCAGGCTGGTCTCGAACTCCTGATCTCAAGTGATCCACTCGCCTCAGCCTCCCAAAGGGCTGAAATTACATGTGTGAGCCACCGTGCCCAGACAAAAGCAGCTGTTTTAGCCTCTGTGACAGACTATTAATTGTGCCCCCGAATCCATCCTTCCCTTATTCCACAGTAATAAGAATTTTAGCTTGACAGAGGTCACACAGCCGACAGTAAATTCCCAGTCTCCTTAGCAGTTAGATGCGCAGTCACATGACTGCGTTCTGGCCGAGAAAATGTGAGAGGAAATGATGTGTCCAACTTCCACATCAATCTATGGAGAAAGAATTTGCTTACTCTGAATTTCTGTTCTTTTTTCCTACCAGCCAGCTGGAACAGAGACATGAAATGGCCCAACTTCAGCCGTGTAAAAGAAGACAACATCCTAAGGAATGGGGGAGTCACAACACGGAAGGAACCTGGATCCCTGAATTAACACACACAGCAGAGCTGCTCTGCCAGCCTGGGCTGTACATTAGGGTCTCTTTGATATAGCAGCTAAGCGTGTACCTTAGCTGATATATCTCTACATGCAACTAGGGAAAAACATTTGGAGTGAACATAAGGAAGTCACTGTAAGGTTACAGCACAGAAAAGGATTTCGTGGGTCAATTGCAGGCTCAGAGCAAGGGTAACTTGAAGAAAACCACAGCAGGAAAAACATTAGCACAAAGAATTTAGACAAAACAACACTGGCAGGGTTCAGTGGCTCACGCCTGTAATCTCAGCACTCTGAGAAGCCGAGGTGGGCGGATCATGAGGTCAAGAGTTTGAGAACAGCCTGATCAATAGGTGAAACCCCGTCTCTACTAAAAAGACAAAAATTAGCCAGGCATGGTGGCGCACGCCTGTAATCCCAGCTACTCAGGAGGCTGAGGTAGGAGAATCACTTGAACCCAGGAGGTGGAGGTTGCACTGAGCTGAGATTGCGCCACTGTACTCTAGCCTGGGTGACACAGCGAGACTCCGTCTCAACAACAACAAAAAAAATACTACAAGTGGTGGGATGCAAAACTACGTGTTCTTTGTGAAGATCAGCTCCTTCATGGAAGGACACTGATAAAGGCATCTGTTATGCAGAATTGAACAGATTTCTTCATGAACCAGATCAACAGAGCACTGTTTCCATGAGCCACCTGCAGAATACAGGATTAGCCTTGTTATATAGAACCAGATATTATGACGGAGTTTGTGACAATTTTCTATAGACCAGAAAACAGTAAACCAAACTCACTGGTATGTCACCACAAATGGGAAATGTTTAGCCATCAAAATGCAAAAGAACTCAAGTTCAATTTCTTTGCACTGCATTCCAAATTTTGAAAATCTCACTGAGTCTATCTTGAATTACACACGTTAAAGAAAATAACTCTGCTGAGAATATAATGCAAGTTCTGTAATACAGTAAGTAAATTTGAACATACATCAAATTTCTATGAAATTAATCACACATTCATCCAATAAATATTGTTTAAGCATTGACTTGGTAAAGCTCACCCCTTAAGGATGAAGTCGCCTACTGGGACAGAGCAGCACCCACTCATGAAGGAGAAGTACAGGGTGCAATGAGAGTACAGTCAAAAGGCGCCGTCCCAGAAGTACAGGTTCTAGGAGAGGCTTCTGGAAGAAGTGAAATCTGATCCAACCCAGAAAGAGAAAGAGGAGTTAGCAAGGTGAACAGGGAAAGAGTGAACGGCATGCAAAAAGGTCAGAGGCAACGTCAAAGAACCAAAGGAAGTTCAGGATGGATGTAAGGTAGAAAGAGAAATAGTAAGTGACGAGGCTGGAGGCAAGGGCAAGAAAGGCCTGGTAAGTCACGTGAAAGAGGGTGGACTTCATCCAGAGGACAGCAGGGAGTCTTGAAGGGTTTCAATAGTGGGATGTCTTGGCTGCAGTATGTGGAAGACCTGGGAGGAGGGCCAGACAGATGGCAGCGAGAATACTTCAGAGGTTATCACAGCAATGCAGGGTAGAGAAGATGGAGGCCTGAAACCCACACAGCAGGGGCAAGAATGGAGAGAAGAGACAGCCAGGAGGGATAGACCATAGGAGGCAGAATCCTGTTGTTTTTTTCACTGATTTAAAATGTATCTTCAAGGCCAGGCGCGGTGGCTCACGCCTGTAATTCCAACACTTTGGGAGGTCGAGGCAGGCAGATCACAAGGTCAGGAGTTCGAGACCAGCCTGGTCAACATGGAGAAACCTCATCTCTACTAAAAAGACAAAAACTAGCCAGGCATGGTGGTGCACGCCTGTAATCCCAACTACTCAGGAGGCTGAGGCAGGAGAATTGCTTGAACCCAGGAGGCAGAGGTTGCAATGAGCCGAGATCACGCCACTGCACTCCAGCCTGGGCAGAGCGAGATTCCGTCTCAAAAAAAAAAAAATAAAATAAAATAATGTTCAACTGCCAGGGGAGCATGATATGTAAGTTTCCCCAAACTTCAAATGTTTGTTGATGTAAAAGTGGCCAATAGATAGGATGGAATTTCAGGACTGTACAGTACCAATATAAATCTAGGATCCCTTTATCTTGCAACAGAATAGGCTTCCAGATTCAGAATTTTTCAGATTACAGAAAAGTAAAGGTAAAGTGGTACATACACTTTTTTTTTTTTTTTTTTTGAGACAGAGTCTTGCTCTGTTACCCAGGCTGCAATGCACTGGCATGATCTTGGCTCACTGCAACCTTCACCTCCTGGGTTCAAGTGATTCTCCTGCCTCAGCCTAAGGAGTAGCTGGGATTACAGGCACCCACCATCACACCTTGCTAATTGTTGTATTCTTAGTAGAGATGTGGTTTCACCATGTTGGCCAGGCTGGTCTTGAACTCCTGAACTCAGGTTATACACCCGCCTCGGCCTCCCAAAGTGCTGGGATTACAGGCGTGAGCCACCGTGCCCAGCCATACATACACTTTATATTATGTAACACCCTCAGTAGGGTCTGGGACATCACCTCGTAATCAAACACATTCATAATTTTATAGTAAAATGTGAAGTCACTCTAAAGGGAATGAATAAAGACTAAAAAGAGCCTTAAGACAGCTTGGATCAAGTTTTGCCAAAAACTGAGTTCAAGTCAGATTTTGTTGATAAACAAGTAATAAAAGAACTTGAGGTTATTCAGAACTCTAGGTATTTCAGAATTACAGATAAGGGATGGCAGAGGTATGATCATATCTTAATTTCCAAGCTAAGTTTGCGCTTTTATGTGAAAACTATACCCTTAGCAAGCATTTTACTCTAAAGCAACAAAGTACTTGAGAAGAAAATGGAGACAAGAAAATATTAATAATTACAAAATCCCATCAGTAATACCCAATTGAGCTACAAAAGAAGGGAGTAAAAATGTCATTGACCCAAGTGGCAATGCGCTGAGGCAACCAGAACTCCGAAAAACAGCTGCATTAAGAACCCTCCCAGGCTGGGCACGGTGGCTCACATCCGTAATCCCAGCACTTTGCGAGGCCGAAGCGGGCAGATGATGAGGTCAGAAGATAGAGACCATCCTGGCTAACACGGTGAAGCTCCATCTCTACTAAAAACACAAAAAATTAAACGAGCTTGGTGGTGCGTGCCTATCTATAATCCCAGCTACTCCGGAGGCTGAGGCAGGAGAATCGCTTGAACCCGGGAGGCGGAGGCTGTGGTGAGCCGAGATCACAACACTGCACTCCAGCCTTGGCGACAGAGCGAGACTCGGTCTCAAAAAAAAAAAAAAAACTTCCATCTTGCAAGATGGCGGATGGAAAAGCTGAGTAGAAGCTAAGGATGCTGATGCCAGTGGTGAGATCAATGGGGAAGCCCCCTACACCTGGGAACCTGTCCTAGCATAGAAATCTGCAGAGTCCCAATCCGAGAGGTACTCCAGGAAGACTATGCCCAAGCAGATGTCCACAGCCGTTAAATCCACAATTAAGAAGACAAAGGTGGCCGGACGCGGTGGCTCATGCCTCCCAAGTGCTCATCCCAGCACTTTGGGAGGCTGAGGCGGGCAGATCACCTGGGGTCAGGAGTCACAAACCAGCCTGGCCAACATGGTGAAACTCTGTCTCTACTAAAAATGCAAAAAGGAGCCAGACATGGTAGTGGGCACCTGAAAATCCCAGCTACTCAGGAGGCTGAAGCAGAAGAATTGCTTGAACCTAGAAGGTGGAGGCTAGAGTGAGCCAAGATCCCGCCACTGCACTCCATCCTGGGCAACAGAGCAAGACTCTGTCTCAAAAAAAAAAAAAAAAAATCCAGGCACAGTGGCTCACGCCTGCAATCCCAGCACTTTGGGAGGTGGAGGCGGGTGGATCACGAGGTCAGGAATTCAAGACCAGCCTTGCCAACGTGGTGAAACCCCACCTCTACTAAAAAATATAAAAATGAGCCAGGCGTGGTGGCACACGCCTGTAATCCCAGCTACTCGGGAGGCTGAAACGGGATAACCTGGGAGGCGGCGGTTGCAGTGAGCCGAGATCACACCACTGCACTCCAGCCTGGGTGACAGGATGAGACTCCATCTCAAACACACACACACACACACACACACACACACACACACGGAAGAAAAAGGAAAGTTCTTTCTACTATGACAAAGCTAGGTGGTGGTAATAAGAATGGTGACATCAAAGTGAGAAATTATCAAAATGCCTAGACAGTACTCTCCTGAAGATGTGATTTGAGAACTGTTCAGACATGAAACAAAGCACTACCATCAACATGTAAGAAAACTACATTTGGGCATCCCTGCTGGGGCTCCTCTGATCAACCTCACTGGCCACAGGGGAGGCAAGCAGTGGTTTCCCTGAAGCTACTGAGCAGTAGCCTGCCACACAGACCACTAAATCCTCAACTGAGTTCCTTTACACAGAACACTGAAAATTTGTCAACGCCTCTACCAAAATGGACCTTGATGGTATGAAAATCCCAAAGCATTTCAATAATGCTTACTTTTAAGAAGAATAAGCTGCCTGAGACTAGACACCAAGAAGAGGAGCTCTTCAACTCAGAGAAGAGAAATATGAGTTTATTGAACACTGCAAGGTAGACCAGAAAACTGTGGACTCTCAACTTTGGTTCAAAAAGCAAAGCCCTTCCTAATTCCAGGACCTCTTAGATTCTGTGTGGCATTGAAAATGAAGTTTATCTTCACAAGTTAGTGTTCTAAACCTCTCGCGGAGCTCTAATTAAAATATCTAAAACAGGCTGGGCATCGTGGCTCACGCCTGTGATCCCAACAATTTGGGAAGCCAAGGCAGGAGGATGGCCTGGGGCCAGGAGTTCAAAACCAGCCTAGGTAACCTAGTGAGACCCCAGTCTCTGAAAAATTTAAAAATTAGCTAGGCATGGTGGTTTGTACCTGTTGTCCTAGCTAATCAGGCGGCAAAAGCAGAAGAATCACTTGAGCCCTGGAATTTGAGGTTACAGTGAGCTATGATCATGCCACTGCAACAGAGACCGCATCGCTTAAAAAAAAATACGTATCTAAAACAACAATAACAAACAAACTTGAACCAAAACAAACAAAAGCCCTATTGTTTCAAGGGAACTTCTTTTCTTTTTTTTCTTTCTTTTTTTTTTTTTTGATAGGGCGTCTCACTCTGTCGCCCAGGCTAGAGTGCAGTGGCATAATCTCGGCTTACTGCAAGCTCCGCCTTCTGGGTTCACACCATTGTCCTGCTTCAACCTCCCAAGTAGCTGGGACTATAGGCACCCGCCACCGCGTCTGGCTAATTTTTTATATTTTTAGTAGAGACAGGGTTTCACCATGTTAGCCAGGATGGTCTCGATCTTCTGATCTCATGATCCACCCACCTCGGCCTCCCAAAGTGCTGGGATTACAGGTGTAAGCCATCACGCCTGGCCCAAACTTCTTTTCTCAATAAAGAAGCCTGAGGCTAGGCACAATGGCTCACGCCTGTAATCCCAGCACTTTGGGAGGCCAAGATGGGTGGATCAACTGAGGTCAGGAGTTCAAGACCAGCCTGACCAACATGGCGAAACCCCGTCTCTACTAAAAATACAAAAATTAGCTGGGCGTGGTGGCATGCGCCTGTAGTCTCAGCTACACAGGAGGCTAAGACAGGAGGATCACTTGAACCCGGGAAGTGGAGGTTGTAGTGAGCCGAGAATGCACGACTGCACTCAAGCCTGGGTGACAGAGAAAGATTCCATCTCAGAAAAAGAAAAGAAAAAAAGAAAAGGTGCAGTGGCTCACACCTGTAATCCCAGCACTTTGGGAGGCTGAGGCGGGCGGATCACCTGAGGTCAGGAGTTTGAGATCAGCCCCACCAACATAGCGAAACCCTGTCTCTACTAAAAATACAAAAATTAGCAGGGTATGGTGGCATGCACCTGTAATCCCAAGTACTTGGGAGGCTGAGGCAAGAGAATCACTTGAACCCAGGAGGTGGAGGTTGCAGTGAGCTGAGACTGAGCCATTGCACTCCAGTCTGGGTGACACCAGCCTGGGTGACAGAGCGAGACTTTGTCTCAAAAAAAAAAAAATGTCCGTTAATACATTCAAACATGAGAAGCTCCCTAAGATGCAGAGAGCACAAGGTAAATATTGCATCTGCAACAAATGTCCTGGAACACCAGCAACCCTAGAAACACACTAAAGTCATCTGTGAAGATGAGGGTTCCATGTCCCAAGTCTCAAAGAAGGAAAGCTTCTAAGGCAATATTTAAGAAAGGGTGTTTCAGGCCATACACCTAAGAGCCATGGCATTGGTTCTGAAGGCACATGTGGTCAGTCAAAGCCAGTCTTCCAATAGATTCGTATGTGAATGTCCTCACTCAGAGGACAAGGAAAACTTCTCTCCAGGCACTGGGTTCTCAACTAATATGAAACCAAGACAAATAAACTTATTTATTTTAGGTCAGAAATAAAAGCAGCAAATTCCTCAAAAACTGGCCAGTAGAAGTTTAAGATACGTGGGAGTTCATCTCTCTCGTACCTTTTCTCTCACGTGAGCCTGTTTATCTCCATTCAGGGTAACATGACAGTCTTCTTTTGAGGGCTGAATCAGGAACAAAAATTGTTTCTAGGATACACTCTTTAAATTTAGGAATTTAATCCCTCAAGAACCTACACAAGGCCCCAGAATGAATTTTAGCATTTTATTACTTATGATATATACACATCAGGGAAAATTATGCCACTGCTCAAAGAATAAAGTAGACCTGCGTGACTGACAAGGAAGAAAGGATGTCTGGGATACACTGGTGAAAGGCAACAGCAAGCTGGAGAGCCAAGCATAGAGTGACATACCATTTTTATAAAGCAACTATACACATGAGGATATAGAAGTATCCCCCACCGGGGCTGGGCACGGTGGCTCACACCTGTAATCCCAGCACTCTGGAAGGCCAAGGCAGGAAGATCGCTTGAGCTCAAGAGATCAAAACCAGCCTGGGCAACATGGCAAAACTCCGTCTCTACTAAAAATACAAAAATTGGCCGGGCGCGGTGGCTCAAGCCTGTGATCCCAGCACTTTGGGAGGCTGAGACGGGCGGATCACAAGGTCAGGAGATCGAGACCATCCTGGCTAACACGGTGAAACCCCGTCTCTACTAAAAAATACAAAAAACTAGCTGGGTGAGGTGGCGGGCGCCTGTGGTCCCAGCTACTCGGGAGGCTGAGGCAGGAGAATGGCATAAACCCGGGAGGCAGAGCTTGCAGTGAGCTGAGATCCGGCCACTGCACTCAGATGTGTATAAGAGACAGGGGCGACAGAGCGAGACTCCGTCTCAAAAAAAAAAAAAAATTAGCCAGGTGCAGTGGTGTACACCCAGGAGGCTGAGGTGGGAGGATTGTTGGAGCCCAGGAAGTTAAGGCTGCAGTGAGCCATGTTCATGCCACTGAACTCCAGCCTGGGTGGCAAAGCGAGACCTGGTCTCAAAAAAAGAAGAAAAGAAAAATATCCCCACCATGCTCCCACAGAGCATAGTTAAGGGTCAGAAAGGAAGAGCTTATGTAACCATTTAACATTTCTTCCCCTAGGGAAGAGGATTAGAAAATAAAACAGAGGGACTGGGCAGAGTGGCTCACGCCTATAACCCCAACACTTTGGGAGGCTGAGGCAGGTGGATCATTTGAGGTCAGGAGTTTGCGGCCAGCCCGGTCAATGTGATAAAATCCCATCTCTACTAAAAATACAAAAATTAGTTGGGCGTGGTGACACGCACCTGTAATCCCAGCTACTTGGGAGGCTGAGGCAGAAGAATCACTTGAACCTGGGAGGCGGAGATTGCAGTGAGCCGAGATTGCGCCACTGAACTCCAGCCTGAGTGACAGAGCGAGACTCTGTGTCAATAAAAAAAGAAGAGAAAAGAAAATGGGGGGCTTTCCCTTCAACTTCATGCATTTCTACAGTGTTTGCATTTTCTTATCACAACCATGAATTATTATCTTTTTTTTTATCCTAAGCAAGCTAACACAGGAAGTTTTTAAAAATTAAAGCAACATTCTCTTATACGTAATAACAGACTATTCCCCCAATAAATGATTTCCTATTATTGCCTTAAAGCCACAACTACAATATGCAACAATCAATGAGGCTGTTTCTAAATGGGTTAGCTCTTGATCTTTATAAAGAGGAAACCAGGGAGACATCTGTAAGGCAAGAAAGCCTTTGAATGAATGAGACCACATGGGCAAGAACCACATTCAGTTTTACCACAGGCATCTGAGTGTCAGAGTGTTAGGCTAATTCCAGAGAGACAGATGTAAAGACTCACCAGATAAAGGTGATTTTTGTCCTGAAAGGCATACTGTAATTGGGGGATCCACGGGCTTGTGCTTCGAGATAGTATGTTCCGCTCTTCCTCAAAAAATGAAACCTAGGAAAAAAAGAAACTGCTTAGAAAATTATAAAGAATTAAGTGTGAGAGGGGGAAAAAAGTATTTTCCTCTGTCTTTATGCCTAAACAGATATTTCTAGCTTAAAAAAAAAAAAAAGAAAAAGAAAAGAAAGAAGAAGGAAGGAAGGAAGGAGGAAACGAGGGAGGAAGGAAGGGAGGGAGGGAGGGAGGGAAGGAGGCAAGGAAGGGGCTGTCACTTAGCCCAGAATTGCATAAATCTCAATCATTCACCTACTTTGGTCACAATTTTTGCCAGCTCCATATATTACCTGCTCAACTCTTTAACATATTTCTTTAAACTCCCTTTCTTTAAATGTAAATATTTTTCTCTTCCTTTTCTGTTTCTGAACAATTCAGTCCTAAAGCCACTCGCTGGTATGGAACAAGGTAAGCATCCATACTGGTTATGGGGAGAGTCACGGTGGCCCAGGACAGGGTGCCAGTCCCAAGCAACGTGAGGAGGGCGGCACCCAGGTGTGGGCGCAGCCCAATACCACAGGCCCACACAGGGTGAAGAAGACATCCACGTGAAAGGGCAACTTATCTGGACAGAGCAGATTATCTGGACCCACCAAGGGGAGGTGGGATACCAACAAAGACAGTAGATTGGATGCACACAGATGCATAAAATAAGTAAACATATTAAGGGTATACTGTCAGAGAAGAGAATTACAAACATGGAAAGGGTGAAAACTAAAATGAACCCTGTGAAGTTGGATTGGAACTGGGGGTACTGGTGTGAACTCATGGTTTTCCCTTTTTATTTTTGTAGAGACAGAGTCTCTATGTTTCCCAAGCTGGTCTTGAACTCCTGGCTTCAAGTGATCCTCTTGCCTCAGCCTCCCAAAATGCTGAGATTAAAGGCATGAGCCACTGTGCCCAGCCACAGTTTTCAATATATAGACATAGATACACAAATATAGATGTAAATGTATGTGCGTGTGTGTGTGCGTGTGTGCACACGTGCACGTGTAGGTGGATATATACTGTATATACATATGTATATTCCTTAGTGCTGTCCACTGAAAGGGGTCTAGGAGTAGTGACACCCCAGTAGCAATGAAAATACCCAATGTCCAGATCTCGGCCTCTAAACACCATTGTCCACTGAAAGGAACAGGGCTCCCCTGAGAAATGACTGATGCCAGAGCCAGGGCAGAGAAAGTAAAATTACCAAAAGAACCTGAACATCTTGCTATACCAGAAAGCAGGAAAGTATTCAATGAATCTTGGGGACAAGTGAAAAGGACACAAAAGCTAACCTAAAAAGGTTCTCAGTGGCCAAATTGGGAACAATTTAAGTATAAAACTCGTGACAGAAATGGATTATAACTCACTGACTGAAATAGGAAAATGCAAGTCCACATAGATACAAAATATTTCCATCATTTGAAAGTAACTCTCCAAAAAACACTTTTTTAATTACAAAGGAGGCTGGGTGCAGTGGCTCATGCCTATCATCCCAGCGCTTTGGGAGGCCAAGGCAGGAGGACTGCTTGAGGCCAGGAGTTAGAGACCAGCATGGACAACATAGTGAGACCCCATCTCTACAATACAAAGATTAGCTGGGTGTGGTGATGTGTGCTTATAGTCCCAGTTACTCAGGAGGCTGTGGCAGGTGGATTACTTGAGCCCAGGAGTTCAACGCTACAGTGAGCCAAGATCGCACCACTGCACTCCAGCTTGGGCAACCAAGCAAGACCCTGTCTCTAAGAAAAATAAAATAAATAAAATTACGAAGGAGGAAGGAGTAACTCCACAAGCAGAAAAGCATAACTGGCATCACGTTAATCAAGTGATCAAAGTGAGCATCAACATGAATATGATAAATTGAAACTGAGAGTCGCCTGCTTGGATGCAATAAGAACAGAGCATCTTGTCAGGAGGCTGAGGCAGGAGAATGGCGTAAACCCGGGAGGCAGAGCTTGCAGTGAGGTGAGATCCGGCCACTGCCCTCCAGCCTGGGCGACAGAGCAAGACACCATCTCAAAAAAAAAAAGAACAGAGCATCTTGTCTGTGATATTCCAGGCAAAGATCAAGACCCTGAATCTAAATATGAGCAACATCAGACAAATTCAAACTTTACAAAATAACTGGCCTATAATCATCAGAATTGTCAAGGTCATGAGAGTCCAGGAAAAATCAAAGAACTGCTCCAGATTGAAGGAGACTAAAGAGACAGGACAATTAAGTGTCACGTGTGATCCTCAACTCGATTGTTTTATTCTAAAAGACATTATGGGGGCTGGGCATGGTGGCTCGTGCCTGAAATCCCAGCACTTTGGGAGGCTGAGGCAGGCAGATCACTTGAGTTCAGGAGTTCGAGGCCAGCCTAGCCAACATGGTGAAACTCCGTCTCTACTAAAAAATACAAAAACTAGCTGGGTGTGGTGGCATGCTACTTGTGGGGCTGAGGCAGGAGAATCACTTGAACCCGGGAGGCGGAGGTTGCGGTGAGCTGAAATCTCACCACTGCACTCTAGCCTGGGTGACTAAGCGAGACTGTGTCTTAAAAAAAAAAAAAAAAAACTGTGTAAATCAACTGCTTAAAATAAATAAATTATATATATGCATATATATGTAAATATATTCTATGCATGTGTACATATATATTTCTGTGTATATATATTCTGTATGCAATATATATTCTATGTGTATATACATTCTGTGTGTGTATATATACATTCTACATATATATTCATTGTGTAGCTATCAAATGGTTTAAGAAAAAAGTTGTTTATACTGTATGTGATGGTTAGTCTTGTGTCAACTTATAATCCTAGATGATTACATATCTATCTCCTACTGGTTCCATTTCCCTTAAGAACCCTGACTATACTGTACTTGCAACTTTTCTATAAATTTGTGATTGTTGGCCAGGCGCGGTGGCTCACGCCTGTAATCCCAACACTTTGGGAGGCCAACGCAGGCAGATCACTTGAGGTCAGGAGTTCAAGACTAGCCTAGCCAACGTGGTGAAACACCGTCTCTACTAAAAATACAAAAATTAGCCGGGCATGGTGGAGAGAACCTGTAATCCCACCTATTCAGAAGGCTGAGACAGGAGAATCATTTGAACCCAGGAGGCAGAGGTTGCAGTGAGCAGACACTGTGCCCCTGCACTCCAGCCTAGGTGACAAAGCAAGACTCTGTCTCCAAAAAAAAAACAAAAAAAATGGTTACTGTTTCAATTTTTTTTATTTAATTTTAAATTTAAAAAATTGTTTAGGTTATTTTTAGAATAAGTTACAGGGGATTTGTTTATTTGTTTGTTTGTTTGTTTTGTTTTGTTTTGTTTTAGAGACAGGGTCTTGCCGTGTTACCTAAGCTGGTCTCAAACTCCTGGGCCCAAACCATCCTCCCGCCTTGGCCTCCCAAAGTGCTGGGATTACAGGTGTGAGCAAAGTTACAGGTTTTGATATGTTAGTTAATATTAACTATTAAATATTTTTACATAGGTTGTCCACGTACTACCTAAAATCATGAGATTTAACACTACCAGAGATAAATCTAACGCATTTGGGAAACAGCAACCTAACCTCAGTAATTTACTACACCTGATGCTGATCCTTCTTTTGTCTGGCACATAAAAGGTGTCCAAGGAAGGCTGAACTGAACAGTCTACACCTTTGCTTGCTCACCACTGACTCTGTCTGACCCCTGAAGCTTCCATTAAAATAAGCAGTCTCCAAACAAAAAAAAAATTAAAAATAAATAAAATAAGCAGTCTCAGCCAGGAGGCGTGGCTCATGCCTGTAATCCCAACACTTTGGGAGGGGGAGATGGAAGGATCACTTGAGGCCAGGAGTTCAAGACCAGCCTGGGCAACATACGGAGATCCCACCTCTACACAATTTTTCTTTTTTTTTTTTTTGAGATGGAGCGTTTGCTCTTGTTGCCCAGGCTGGAGTGCATGGCATGATCTAAGCTCACTGCAACCTCTGCCTCCCAGGTTCAAGCGATTCTCCTGCCTCAGCTCCCGAGTAGCTGGGATTACAGGCATGTGCCACCACACCCAGCTAATTTTTTGTATTTTTAGTAGAGATGGGGTTTCTCCATGTTGGTCAGGCTGGTCCCGAACTCCCAACCTCAAGTAATCTGCCTGCTTCGGCCTCCCAAAGTGCTGGGATTACAGGCGTGAGCCACCGCGCCTGGCTCACAAAATTTTTTTTTAAAGTTAGTTGGGGGCTGGGCACAGTGGCTCACGCCTGTAATCCCAGTACTTTGAGAGGCTGAAGTGGCCAGATCACTTGAGGTCAGGAGTTCGAGACCAGCCTGGCCAACATGGCAAAACTCTGTCTCTACTAAAAAATACAAAAAACATTAGCCAGACATGGTGGTGCCCGCCTGTAGTCCCAGCTACTAGGGAGGCTGAAGCACAAGAATCACTTGAACCCAGGAGGCAGAGGGTGCAGTGAGTGAGATCGAGCCACTGAACTCCAGTGGACTCTGTCTCAAAAAAATAAAAATAAAAAGAGTTTTTAAAATAATAAAGTGGGCCGGGCGCAGTGGCTCACACCTGTAATCCCAGCACTTTGGGAGGCCAAGGCAGGCAGACCACAAGGTCAGAAGTTCGAGACCAGCCGCCTGACCAACATGGTGAAACTCCCCCCTCTACTAAAAATACAAAAATTAGCCAGGTGTGGTGGCAGGCACCTGTAATCCCAGCTACTCAGGAGGCTGAGCCAGGAGAATCACTTGAACCTGGAAGGCGGAGGTTGCAGTGAGCCGAGTTTGCACCACTGCACTCTAGCCTGGGCAACAGAGTGAGACTCATTCTCTAAATAAATAAATAAATAAATAAATAATAAAGTGAACTGGGTGTGGCAGCACATGCCTATGGTCCCAGCTACTTGAGAGGCTGAGGCGGGAGGGTCCCTTAAGCCCAGAAGTTTGAAGATACAGTGAGCTATGACCGCACGACTGCATTCCGGCACAGATGACAGTGAGATCCTGTCTCTAAAATAATAGAAACAGTCGGCCAGGCGTGGTGGCTCACGCCTGTAATCCCAACACTTTGGGAGGCCAAGGCGGGGGAATCACGAGGTCAGGAGATGGAGACCATCCTGGCTAACATGGTGAAACCCCGTCTCTACTAAAAATACAAAAAAATTAGCTGGGCGTGGTGGTGGGCACCTGTAGTCCCAGCTACTTGGGAGGCTGAGGCAGGAGAATGGTGTGAACCCGGGAGGCGGAGCTTGCAGTGAGCCGAGATCATGCCACCACACTCCAGCCTGGGCGACAGAGCAAGACTCCGTCTCTAAATAAATAAATAAATAAACAGTCTCTGAGGACCCCTTCCAGCTGTCAGAGAACCTGGGCAGGTGTGCGGGCCTCTCCCAGGAGAGGCCTCGGACTTGTCTGCAGAACAGCATCCCTCCCTCCTCTCGGGCACTTCTTTTCCTTTGCTCCTTGTGCTAGCTTCTCTCCTCTCATGCCCTTAAATTCCAAATGGCTCAGTTAAGGACCCTACTTTTCTTTTCTATGCATCCTCTTAAGGAATGAATAGGCGGCTTTAGTTAGCGCCTGTATGTGTATAATTTTATAAGCCCCCAGCCCACACTTCCACACGGTCATTTCAGGCCATTCGCCTGGAGGAAGGCATACCTATTTGAATGTCTCTATTGTTTGCCTGCCGTGTGGTCTATTGGATTATTTTCTTTTTACATGCACTATTTCCCATCAAAAACATAAGTATCACAAGGTCAGGGCTACATGTAATGCCTCTTCCCCAGGACCTAGAAACATACCAGACACAGCAGATGCTCAGGTAGTGTGAACTGATGAGACACAGTTCTTTCTCAGGAGCTGGGAGGCTGAGTGAGCATCTTCCACTCCTCTCTTCCAAATTATCTGCCATGTCGTCACTTTTCCTTTCTATTATGTTGCTCACATTTTATTGCTAAACACAGAAGCCACTCTCAGATCCTGACAAGCAGCTTCCTGCCCTTCACCGCTTCTCTGATTGGAGGGCACACAAAGTCACTGAAGTCCACAGGGCCAGACTCTGATCCCAACCTCCACCTTCCAGAGGTCTAAATAATCCCCAACAGCCTCACAAAGTAAACTGCAATTCAAAAACTGGTTCTTGGGGGAATGGGGAGGTATTGTATAATGGATAGAGAGTTTCTGTTTGGGATAGAAAAGTTCTAGAAATGGATAGTGGTCATGGTTGTACAACATCATGAATGCATTGAATACCACTCAGTTGCACATTTAAAAATGGTTAAAATGGTACACTTTATGTTATATATATTTTACCACAATTTTTTAAAAAAAGGTTCTTGAGTTTCCCACCCATTTCCCCCTCCCCACCCAAATGTCCTCATTTCGCCATTTCCCAGTCTGTTCTGAACCACTGAACACACACACACACCCACACACACACACTTGCATAGCATTCTAGTACTCCAGAATGTCACACTTCTACCCAACATGTTCTCATCACTTCTCTCTGCCCAGAACCTACATTTCCCCCCATCAGTGAGAACTGTCCCTAACTGTCCCTTGCTCACCCACAACATCTCCCCTCACATCATCATTAATTAATTTGCTAATTGCTCTCCCGCTTCTGTGATACTTTAGCTGGTAAGCACCTGCTTTATACATTTGCATTTTTCCTCCACTTTCCAAGGTTGTTTTTAAACCCTGAAAATAACAGCCATGGGACTTCTATTCCTTTTGCGAGCTTCCTGCAGAGCTGGGTACATTATCAGACATATCATGTGCACTAAAATGTCTGTAAGTAATAAATTACTCTCTGAATTCCAAGGCTGATGGCCATCTCTCTAAAACACAGCAAAAGAATCAATGTCGAGAGACAGTAGCCTTGTTTAAAAGAAAGAAAAATACCACAACAAAAAAGATAACGTTCTACCTGCTCTCAAACAAGCAACTCCCTAGCCACATAACAAAGAATTTTATTTGATTTCTTCAAAGGCCTGTTTTAAAACCAAATCCATATGCCCACAACACAAATATCTAAAGCGTGTACAAAAGCAATGCGATTCACCCCACCATATGTATATCCTGAGTCCCCAGCTAGCGGTCATAAAAGATCATCTTAAATTCATTAGTTAAAAGGCCAACTTGGTACTGAAATAAATCACAACTATAGAAACATGATACATCAAGAGGAATTTGTGAGCCTTCAAAATTAGCCAACATCAGTTCAAGAAGATGAGCTAAGAACACAAGAGCCCTTTTTGCCCCAACCATCATTAAATATAGTCACAGAGGAAAACGTGCTCGATCCTAGATGCCAGTGCAGCAGATTCTCGTCTTTGCAATGAACACTCCGGTACAGAAAGTGGACAAGCATGATGTTAAAATCCTCCTACCTGCTCCTGGGCCAATAAAGCCTTCTTCTTCATCACTTTCATAGCATGGATGTCCCCGGTTGCCTTCTCTCTCACCACCTGCACTTCAGCAAAGTGACCACAACCTACAAGACTTCTGACTTCAAAGTCCTTTGCCGAAGGCTGGAGCTCCTGTAACTCAGCTATGGTGTCGGAATCTGCAAAAGATGCAAGAGTTATCCCCAGGTAAATAAAGCATGCAAATATATGCATCTTTATGAAAGAAAAAAAAAAAAGAAAATAGCGTTCGGATAGCTTCCCTCACTGTCAAAGACATTCACTTTCTCATCCATCATGAATAATTATAAAATCAGTACAAAAGTGTTTTTATATGTTAAGTTAAAATTAAGGGCTCCAGAAATTCCAAAGTACAGTTTCCATGGCAGCTACAATTTGAATCCCATAGACTCAGAAAATAGGGAGAGAGGATACAAATTATGTTTTCCTTCTTCCTCTCTGAAGGCTGCAGGGCAGTGTTTGGTCAAGCATGCTTATCAGCATTTAGACTGGTTTACAGTGTGACATAGTCAACAAGAGTCTAATTTAGACCAACTTGGGACCTGGCTTCCAGGTCATTCCATTCAAACTACATGTGCTTAGTTTTATCCCACTAGCCCAAGGTTCATCTTCCTTGGATTGTATCAGTAATGCCTTCGTAGATTTAATATGTGGCAGTGCTTAAAGGGGCAGAGGGGGCTGGGCATGGTGGCTGACACCTGTAATCCCAACACTTTGGGAGGCCTAGGCAGGTGGATCACTGGAGGTCAGGAGTTCAAGACCAGCCTGGCCAACATGGTGAAACCCCATCTCTACTAAAAATACAAAAATTAGCCAGGTGTGGTGGTGCATGCCCGTAATTCCAGCTACTCGGGGCTGAGGCACAAGAAACACTTGAACCTGGGAGGCAGAGGATGCAATGAGCTGAGATCGTGTCACTGCACTCCAATCTGGGTGACAGAGTGAAACTCTGTCTCTAAAAAAACAAAGCATGGAGGCTGGTCGCGGTGGTTCACACCTGTAATCCCAGCACTTTGGGAGGTTGAGGTGGGCGGATCACGAGGTCAGGAGATCAAGACCATCCTGGCTAACATGGTGAAACCCCATTGCTACTAAAAAAAATAAGCCAGGTGTGGTGGCGGGCACCTGTAGTCCCAGCTACTCGGGAGGCTGAGGCAGGAGGATGGTGTGAACCCAGGAGGCGGAGCTTGCAGTGAGCCGAGATTTTGCCACTGCATCACAGCCTGGGCGACAGAGCAAGACTCCATCTCCAAAAATAAATAAATAAATAAAAATTTAAAAAAAAAAAAAAAGCGTGGTAGGCAGAAGGGCTTAGCACTCAGAGAACCAAATGGGGCCCTGACATCTGCTCTGCAGGGCTGACATGCCACATGTCCAAATGGATTTGCAACTATCTTTTTCTTACCATACAGTCTCATTCTTTTTCCAAGTCTAATCTTTCAGTCAGAGATCCTTAACGTATGAAGTATGGACTAAATGGACAGCAGATTTGGAATCTAACATGTTTATTAACACTCTAGATACACTGATCTGATACATCGCTAGATGTGCGATGACCCTAATGACCTGCAGGAATGAAGGGGAGCAGCAGTGGCTGACCCAAAAATTTAATCCTGCACATTACAAGGGAACAGCGTCATATACAAGCATTACACAACATGGGCAGGCAAGCAATTCTTATAATCAAAATTACCCTGGAGAATCCGGCAGAATGATGCCACACTAAAGACCAAGGGACTGTCTTAAAATCCCAAACACACACTGGAATCTTCTGGGAACTGGAAGGGATGGCCATTTCAATGGCTGGGCAGCAGATAAGGTTAGCAGTTACATTCTAGAGTCATACTCAGCCCTGCAAGTGGCTCACTCAATGAGACGGACTTGGTCCATCAAAGGGAAAAGCCATTTCATACCACAGTCAGTGACTGGCATTTTAATGAGTTGGCCAATGTCATTTTTTTCATTTTCTTTCTTTTTTTTTTTTTTTTAAGAGACACAATTGGCCAGGCATAGTAGCTCACACCTGTAATCCCAACACTTTGGGAGGCCGAGGTGGGTGGATCACCTGAGGTCAGGAGTTCAACATGGTGAAACTCCCATCTCTACTAACAATACAAAAATTAGCTGTGCACGAGTGGCTGCTTGTAATCCCAGCTGCTCAGGAGGCTGAGGCAGGAGAATCACTTTAACCTGGGAGGTGCAGGTTGCAGTGAGCAGAGATCGCACCATTGCACTTCAGCTTGGGTGACAGAGTGAGACTCCATCTCAAAAAAAAAAAAAAAAAACATGATCTTGCTCTGTTGCCCAGCCTGGAATGCAGTGGTGAAATCATAGAATCATAGCTCACTGCAGCCTCGAACTCCTGGACTCAAGGGATCTTCAGCCACCTCATTCTCCCGAGTAGCTGGGACTATAGTGCACACTACCATATGTACAGGTAGGGTCTCATTATGCTGCCCAGGCTGGTCTCAAACTCCTGGACTAAAGCAATCCTCCCAACTTGGCTTCCCAAAGCACTAGGATTACAGGCATGAACTATCACACTCAGCCTGCAACTGTAACTGGTCTTGCCCACCCTCTTCCTTTGTTGCACGGGTGGAGTTGAAATCTCTTGGGTCAAAGGCATATATAATGAGTGCCACAGTATTAGAGTCTTCTAAGCCACAGACCCCACCCCTCACTTCAGCAGTCATCCTGAATACACCTTCCCTTGGTCCCTTGGGGAACCAGGCAAGAGTGCTGGGTGGATCCACACGAAGTCGTGACCACTGTAAAAAACAAATCTAGGGCATCTACATGGGGAACGCCATGAAGAAGCAAAATTAAAAGCTATACAGTATTTTCCTTTTGCCCTGACAATGCTGTAACAAGCCCGTCTTCCTTCCCTGTCTCTTTCCAAGTTTCTTTCAGATCAAGTATTTGAGTTTTGAATTATAATTCCCCAAAAACTTGCTGGATTGAACTGGATTTTCTTATTGCTCATACACAAAGTCAATCTCTCCTAATTCTTCATTATGGCTTGGATTGTTTACAAAGTTGCTTACAGCGGTGTCCAACTTAATAACAGGGTCTGTCACTGGCGACCACCAGGTATCTCAACTGCACAAGGAGACAGACCACGTTGCTTTGCAGGCAAAACCACGACAATACTATCTTGGAATTCTGAGAAGCCATTTCAAATCTCCATTTCTTTATCTAAAGACTTTTGGATTATTAAGGCAAACAGATGAGAGGCTACATTCAAGCCTATGATTATTAAAAAAAAAAAAAAAAAAAAAAAGACCAGTACAATGGCTCAGGCCTGTAATCCCAGCACTTTGGGAAGCCCAGGTGGGTGGATCACCTGAGGTCAGGAGTTCGAGATCAGCCTGGCCAACATGGTGAAACCCCATCTCTACCAAATACAAAAAATTGGCTGGGTGTGGTGGCACATGCCTATAATCCCAGCTAGTCGGGAGGCTGAGGCATAAGAATCACTTGAACCAGGGAGACAGAGGTTGTGATGAGCT
>NW_012107585.1:5054181-5070675 GCF_000951045.1 Mandrillus leucophaeus
TGGTGAAACCCCATCTCTATGGAAAATACAAAAAATTAGCCAGGTGTGGTGGTGCATGCCTGTAATCCCAGCTACTTAGGAGGCTGAGGCAGGAGAATCACTTGAACCTGGGAGGCAGAGGCTGCAGTGAGCTGAGATCACGCCATTGCACTCCAGCCTAGGCAACAAGAGCGAAACTCCGACTCCGTCTCAAAAAAAAAAAAAAAGAAAAGAAAAGAAAATGCAATCAGAGGATAATTCTGTCAGATATCATCTGGACCCAAGAGCAAAAGCCAACATAGCGGGGTGTATTGCTTCCTTTTTTGGAACATGGTAATTCAACCTTTCAATTTCTAGGAATCATCCATTGTCTACAGAAATACTTGCACATGTGCTCAAAAAAGATGTATACAAAGATGTGCACGATAAAAACTGTTGTAACAGAAAAATAATCAGAAACCACCTAAAGGTTTATCAAGAGGAAAGTTGACACAGCCTACAAGTCTGCCCATAACAAGATGGCTCAGTCTCCATTAGAACACATATTCCTTACAGGCAGGGAGTTTTCTCTGGTTTAAACAAACCAAGATGAGAGGAGGGAGACAATTTGAAAAAAATAACTATTTGAAAAAATAACGTTTGTTTGTTTGTTTGTTTCTGGGATGCAGTCTCACTCTGTCACCCTGGCTGGAGTGCAGTGGCGTGGTCTTGGCTCACTGCAACCTCCGCCTCCAGGGTTCAAGCAATTCTCATGCTTTGGTCTCCCGAGTAGCTGGAACTACAAGTGCCCACCGCACCCGGCTAATTTTTGTATTTTTAGGAGACTGGGTTTCACCATTTTGGTCAGGCTGGTCTCAAATTCCTGACCTCAAGTAATACACCCACCTCGGGCTCCCAAAGTGCCAGGATTACAGGCGTGAGCCACCACACCTGGCCACCTTGGGGTATGTTTTTAAATTTCCATAATGAATATTTTTAAGGCACACACAAAATTGGAATACTATACAGCAATCTGTTAGCAGTGATTATCTCAGGTAAGATTTGGAGGGATTTTTCTCTTACTATGTATGTGATGTGCTATAATCTAAATGTTTGTGCCCCTTGCCCCCGCAAAATTCATGTTGAAACGTAATCCCCAGTGTAATACTATTACGAGGTAGGACTTTTAGGGGCTGGCCACAGTGGCTCACACCTGTAATCCCAGCATTTTGGGTGGATCACTTGAGGTCAGGAGTTCAAGACCAGACTGGCTAACATGGTGAAACCGCTACTCTACTAAAAATACAAAAAAATTAGCCGGGCATGGTGGCAGGCACCTGTAATCCCAGCTACTCAGGAGGTTGAGGCAGGAGAATTACCTGAACCTGGGAGGCGGAGGTTGCAGTGAGCCAATACTGCACCACTGCACTCCAGCCTGAGTAACAGACCAAGACTCTGTCTCGAAAAAAAAAAAAAAAAAGACGTAGGACCTTTAGGGAAGTGGTTAAATCATGAGGGCTCCATCCCCATGAATGGCATTAGTCCCCTTAAAAAAGAGGCTGACATTGGGTCGGGCGTAGTGACTCACACCTGTAATCCCAGCACTTTGGGAGGACAAGGTAGGTGGATCACGAGGTCAGGAGTTGGAAGCCAGCGTGGCCAGCATGGTGAAACCCTGTCTCTACTAAAATAGAAAAACTAGCCTGGCATGGTGGTGCACACCTGTAGTCCCAGCTACTCAGGAAGCTAAGGCAAGAGAATCACTTGAACCAGGGAGGCAGAGGTTGCAGTGAGCAAAGACCGCGCTACTGCACTCCAGCCTAGGCGACAGAGCAAGACTCTGTATCAAAAAAAAAAAAAAAAAAAGAGGCTGACATTATCCTTAGCAAACTAATGCAGGAACAGAAAAGCAAATACCACATGTTCTCTCGTATAAATGAGAGCTAAAGGATGAGAACACAAGGACACAAAGAAGGGAACAACAGACACTGGAGCCTAGTAGAGGACAGAGGAAGAGAGGAGGGAGACAATCTGAAAAAATAACTATTGGTTACTAGGCTTAGTACCTAGGTGACAAAATAATCTATAACAAACCCCAAGACAAGTTTACCTACATAACAAACCAGTACATTTACCTGTGGACCTAAAATAAAAGGTTTTTTGTTTTTTGTTTGCTTGTTTGTTTTTGAGACAGAGTCTCACTCTGTTGCCAGGCTAGAGTGCAGTGGCGCAATCTTGGCTCACTGCCACCTCCGCCTCCCAGGTTCAAGCAACTCTCCTGCCTCAGCCTCCTGAGTAGCTGGGACTACAGGTGCAAGCCACCACACCTGGCGAATTTTTGTATTTTTAGTATACAGACAAGGTTTCACCATGTTGGCCAGGATGGTCTCAATCTCTTGACCTCGTGATCCGCCCTCCTCGACCTCCCAAAGTGCTGGGATTACAGGCGTGAGCCACCATGCCAGGCCAGAAGTTTTAAACATTAAAAATAAATAAATAAATAAAACCACAGGCTGAAGGAATCATGTTTGTCCCCTCTGCCAGGTGAAGATGCAGCAAGAAGGCGCCATCTTTGAAGCAGGGAGCCATCACCAGACACCAGATTCGCCAGTGCCTTGATCTTGGACTTCCCAGTCTTCACAACTGCGAGCAACGAATTTCTATTCTTTATAAATTACCAAGTCTAAGGTATCTATTATCACAGCCCGAACAGACTCAGATACATATTTAACCTTCTATATTTAACATTGTATTGCATATTATGTTTGCAAAAAGGAAGAAAAAAAAAAACAACTTTTCAAAAGTTATCATTTGCTATTGGAACTAAAGCTGTAAATATATTGAAGGTGTTATCTATAGTGGATATAGCTGAAATGGTAGTAATTCAGCTACTGTCAAATTGCCAGTAACAGCCCCAACTTTCACAATTATCAACACTTTTCTGTGTAAGTTTTTTTGTTGTGGTGGTGGTTTTGGATTTTTTTTTTTTTTTGAAGGGGGTGTTGTTTTGTGTTTTGAGACAGGGTCTTACTCTGTCACCCAGGCTGGGCACAATCTTGGCTCACTGCAACCTGGCACAGGCTCACTGCAACCTGGCACTCTGTCACCCAGGCTAGGCACAATTTTGGCTCACTGCAACCTCCACCTCCCAGCTTCAAGCAATTCTCCAGCCTCAGCCTCCCAAGTAGCTGGGACCACAGACGTGTGCCCCCATGCCCCGGCTAATTTTTGCATTTTTTTGTACAGACAGGGTTTCACCATGTTGCGCAGGTTGGTCTCGAACTCCAGAGCTCAAAGATCCACCCACCTCGGTCTCCCAAAGTGCTGGGATTATAGGCATGAGCCACTGCACCTGGCCTCTGTGCAAGTTTTAATATCACACTGCTGTATATTTTTTACACAAATTATCTGATACTGTGCTTAATGTTTGACATTTATTTTGTTCACTGAGCAATACACTCATTCAACAAGTATTTATTAAGTACTTAACATATGCCAGATACTATTTTAGGTACTGGGGATGTAAGAGAAATTAAGAAAGACAAAAATCCCTTCCCTTCCCTCCCTTGGCCCAAGGCTAGGGGTACTTCTGCTGGAGACATCCTTCAGAGCTACTCTCTGTTCTATTTTCTCTAACAGTCCCCAAAGAAAATCTCCATCCCTATAGGAAGATTCAAAAAACCTGGGCAGAAGCAGCTGCTGGACCCTTCTCCACATGGAAAAACAAAGCTTACATTCCAAAACAGACACTCAAAAAGGGGAGGAAAAAAAACATAATGTAATCACCCATTTTCAATCATGGCCTCTTAACCACTCCCCAGGAAACCTCTTCAAACATATGAAACATTTCCCTGGAAGAGAGTTCTATTAGAAAAACATCTACATTCCACTAAACCAAGTCTTCTGATCACTATATGGTTCTAGATAATTCACTGCTGTTAAGTAACCAGAGGACAGCCTCAAGACTAATGAAGGTGCCTGCAGATGGCTCAGTAAGCTAGCCTCGTCGCATAATTTCCTTCCCCTCCCACTCCCTACTTATAAATTTAAATATTCAAAAAAGAAGGCGGGAGCTTATTCAAACAAAAACAGAATGATGAACAAATATCTCAAGTACATTTTGAAGATATACAATACATTAAATGTTGTTGAGGTTCAGAGTTATGATTACTGGGTACCATTTATTGTCTCCTATGGGACAGGCAACATGATAAGTCTGGTCTGTGCATTAACTCACTCAATCCCAACACAGCCTCACTAGATATACATTATTCCCACCGGGTGCGGTGGTTCATGCCCGTAATTCCAGCACTTCCGGAGGCTAAAGCAGGCGGATCACTTGAAGTCAGGAGTTTGAGACCAGCCTGGCCAACATGGCAAAACCCCATCTCTACTAAAAATAAAAAAACTAGCTGAGTGTGGTGGTGCACCCCTGTAGTCCCAGCTACTCAGGAGGCTGAGGCAGGAGAACCACTTGAACCCGGGATGTGGAGATTGCAGTGAGCTGAGATTGTGCCACTGTACTCCAGCCTGGGCAACAGAGCAAGACTCCAAAAAAAGGATATACATTATTCTCACTTTGCAGATGAGAAAACTGAGAACAAAGTACATGTAAAATACCGAAGGGCACTATAGTGAACATATGCTGATTCTTTTCTACTCAGCATCCCCGGCTCCTTTGCATAACCACGCATCCCCCATCCCATGAGGTGCTGGTAATCACACTGCCCTGACCCCTTTGGGCACTCCAACAAAACCGATCACAATACTTCACCTCCAGGGAGGCAAATGACCCAAAGCAGAGCCAAGTTAGAATCTTCCCTGGGATTGTATTAAGCTAGATAAGGGAAGATAACCATTGGGCAGGGTGTGGTAGCCAGTCTCCAAAAATAGCACCCAACACCCCAGTCCTCTTGGGATTCATGCCCTTGTGTAGTTTCCTCTCAGGTGGAATTTGAGCAGCCCCAGAGCATGCATCAAACAATAGAATGCAGCCAAAGAGATCCTATGTTCCTCCTAGGATAACCCCTAAGAAAGACTGGCAGCTTCCACTTTTGTGTTTTGGAAACCCTGAGCTACCATCGAGGCTGTCCTACTAGAAAGACCATGTAGCTCAGAGGTCAGCAAGCCTTTTCGAAATGGGCCAAACAGGAATTATTTTGGGCTTTGTAGGCCATTTGATCTCTATCACTACTCAAATGCTGTTGTGGGCTGGGCACAGTGGCTCATGCCTGTAATCCAAGCATTTTGGGAGGCCAAGGTGGGAGGATTTCTTGAGGCCAGGAGTTCAAGACCAGCCTAGGCAATCTCGCAAGATCCCATCGCTGCATAAAATTTAAAAATTAGCCGTTAACGGTGGCATGGGCCTGTAGTTCTAGCTACTGAGGAGGCTGAGACAGGAGGATTGCCTGAGCCCAGGAGTTGGAGGCTGCAGTGAGCTATGATTGTGCTGCTGTACTCCAGCCAGAGTGAGACTTTGTCTCTAAGACAATAAATAAAATGAAATAAAATGCTGTTATAATGTGAAAGCAGCCATACGCACTGTACAAACACATGGGTGTGGCTGTTTCAGTAAAACTTTGTTTACAAAATAGGCATCACAGGCTGTAGTTCCTTGACTTCTGATGTAGAGACCACATAGAGGTGCCATGTAGACAGCAAAAGGCCCTGAGACTTCATGAAGAGAGACAAGCCCAGCTGGGCCCAGTCTCCCAGCCAGGGCACCAAACAGTGAGTAAGCCCTCTCACACATTCCAGCCCAGGAGAGTCCCAGGTGACGGCAATCCTGGCCAAAGTAATACAGAGCAGAGGAATTCCCAGCTGAGTCCAATCAACCTACACACACGAGAGGTAATACAATAACTTCTTTTTTTTTTTAAGACAGAGTCTCACTCATTGCCCAGGCTGGAGTGCGATGGTGAGATCTTGGCTCACTGCAACCTCCACCTCCCAGATTCAAATGATACTCCTGCCTCAGCCTCCCAAGTAGCTGGGATTACAGGCGCCCACCACCACGCTCAGTTAATTCTTGTATTTTTAGTAGAGACAAGGTTTCACCATGTTGGCCAGGCTGGTCTTAAACTCCTGACCTCACGTGATCCGTCGCCTCAGTCTCCCAAAGTGCTGGGACTACAGGCATGAGCCACCGCGCCCAGCCACAATGACTATTGTTTTAAGTCACTAATATTTAGGGTGGTTGGTTGCACAGCAATGTTGTACAAGGCGGGGTTTCTCAAATTCAGCACTACTGGCATTGTGGGCTACATAATTCTGTGTTACAGGGGCTGCTTTGTGCACTGTAAGGTGTTTGGCAGCATCTCTGGCCTCACTCATTAACTGACAGTAGGACCCTCCCCACAACCTCACACACCACCATCCCCAGCCAGCTCTGACAACCAAAAACATCTAGGGGGCAAAGTCACCCACTGGTTGAAAAACACTAATGTGAGAGTATGAAACTGGGACACCACCAGTCAACTGCCCCATCACATGGAAGTCAAGCAAAGTCAGAAACAGGGTGAAGGCAAGGCCAATATATGACTTCATAGGCCCTAGGTACTTTTGCCTTCCTCAGCCCCTTCCTCCATTAAAAACAAAAAAGAATTCGAAAATTATGTTTCATGGGGCCAGGCATGGTGGCTCAATGCCTGTAATCCCAAAGCTTTGGGAGGCTGAGGCAGGAAGACTGCTTAAAGCCTGGAGTTTGAGACCAGCCTGGGTAACATAGTAAGACCCTATCTCTACAGAAAAAAGCAAAAATTAGCTGGGCATGGTAGTGTGAGCCTGTAGTCCCAGCCACCGAGGTAGAAGGATTGCTTGAGCCTAGAAGGTTGAAACTGCAATAAGCTGTGATATACCACTGCACTCCAGTCTGGGTAATAGAGCAAGACCTTGTCTCCAAAAAAAACAAAAATTTTATTCTATGACTACATTGGTATAAAGATGAATGTAATCCAGAATCATTATACATTATTACATTCATTTTTCCTGTAATTTTAAAACAAATTAAAATTTAATTCAGTTAATTAAAACTAATTAAATTCATTAAAATTAAATATCACAGGTCCTAAGCACCGTGCCTACATTGCCTAATAGAAAGTCAGTCCTGAGTGAGTATAAGCATGAGGTCACAGGGTATTATTGAGGTTTCTGGAACCAGCTATGCCTAAAGTTAAAACTTAACTCATTCCTGTATTTCTCAGTTTCATAAGCCAATAAATTCACTCTTTTATTCACACAGGGTCTCACTCTGTCACCCAGACTGGAGTGCAATGGCACAATCATGGTTCATTGAGCCTTGACCTCTCGGGCTCCAGTGATCCTCCCACCTCAGCCTCCTGAGCAGCTGGGATCACGGGTGCAAGCCACCATACCCAGTTAATTTTTGTATTTTTTGTAGAGACAGGGTTTCACCATGTTGCCCAAGCTGGTCTTGAACTCCCAGGCTCCAGCGATTCGCCCACCTCAGCTTCCCAAAGGGCTGAGATTATAGGTATGAGCCACTGCACCTGTCCTAAATTCAGTCTTTGAATTGAGTTTGTCACTTGCAACCAAGTAGCCCAACTTACCTGGTCTCCCAGCTATAAGAGGTGCAGCCTGAACTTGAACCTAGATCTGTCTTATATAGAACCAGAGTTCTTACCCACTACTATCAACCAGTAACTCATTCTGCCTCAAGCATCTTTCTACTTTTCTCTCTCAGGACGGTTTTCAAGAAAAAGTTCCCCAAACTTACACTTCCGGACAAAGTTGCTCACATGCTTAATCTTCATCAGAGCAGGCTGACTGCATTCTTCAAAGAGAACAAAGAGGGCATCTAATATCCCTTCTCGGGAAAGAGAAGACATCTGCTGTTGAGTCATAAAGGGTGGTTTCCCCTAAAAACAGCAAACAGCAGATGGAGACACTGTCAATAATGAAAAGCTTTGATCAATAACATCCACACAGAGTAAATTACAAGCCACCAACTCAACTAACTGCTCACGACATGCTAACAGCACAATTCTGTGGCTTCATTCTTTAAAGCAGCGTCAACCGACAGTCATTATGGTATCACTTCCATGATTCCAGGACTGTGGGTTTCTTTCACCAGCACCTGGGAGGGAAAACTGCACAAGCATGGCCATTAACAAGAAAAGGTCCCTCACTCCTGAGGGTCTGAGGCTAGTGAGAATACTTCCTCTGGATCCTCTGGCTCTGACATGCTTCCATGTTTCTACAATAGGAAACATGGGTTTTTCACTTCTTTCACGTGTGCCCAGGGGTTTATTCATATAATTTCAGCTTTTTTAATTCATTTGAATAACCTAGAGTAATGAGAACTGAGTGACTATCATAAAGCCAAATTTACTCATGATCTGGAGAAATAGTTACAAACTGGCAGACTGTCTCTAGCCCACAGATATGTTTTGTTTGGCCTGTAGTGTTTAAGATAATTTGAATTATCTGCCAATATTTCAAAATCAGAAGATTCCATACAAAAAAATAAAAATGGAGCCTCTGGCTTCTCTTGAAACACTGGCAGATCCGGCAACACTGCCTCGCCTTCCTGCCTCGCCTTCCTGCCTCGCCTTCCTGCCTGATGACGCTGAGCTGGAGCTGAGTAATGCTGCCCCTCCCGGTAGCAGATGTGTTCCGGAGTTTACTGCAGGTCTGACTCCATCTTCCAACTGGCCCACCTAACTCACTTATACTCACTGCCTGGCCCCCAAAGACATGAGTCTGCGACCCTGGTGTAGAGCAGTGAGTCCCACGTGCCAAGCCATGAATAGTGTGGTCTCGCTGCAAAGATGGCCTCCAACAGTTCCTCCAATTCGGTAGGCACATGCTATTCCTTCCTTTAAGCGCTGGAGTCTATTTCTCCTATCTTTGAATCTGTGCCATCTCTGAGACTCTCTTCAACCAAAAGAATGTGACACAAGAGATACTGTGCCAGTTCAGGGCAGTGCCTTTAAGAAGCTTGTCAAGCGGCCAGGCATGGTGGCTCATGTCTGTCATCCCAGCACTTTGGGAGGCCAAGGCAGGTGGATCACTTGAGGTCAGGAGTTTGAGACTACCCTGGCTAACATGGTGAAACCCTGTCTCTACTAAAATACAAAAATTAGCCGGTCATGGTGGTGGGCGCCTGTAATCCCAACCACTTGGGAGGCTGAGGCATGAGAATTGCTTGAACCCGGGAGTCGGAGGTTGCAGTGAGCCGAGATCACACCACTGCACTCCAGCCTGGGCAACAAAGAAAGACTCCCTCTCAAAAAAAAAGCAGCTTACCAGTTTCCACTTTTGGGAAGCCAGCCACCATGCAAAGATGCTTGGGCTAGACCAGGGGTGTACAATCTATAGCCCTTGGACCAAATCCAGCCCACGGACTTTTTATAAGTTTTACTGGAACACAGCCACATCCATCATTTACATATTGTTTTTAACTGCTTTTGTGCTACCATGGCCAAGTTGAGTGATTGCAACAGAGACTACAGGACCCACAAAGCCTAAAATATTTATTACTTAAAAAAAAAGTTACAAGTCAGCCAGGAGCGGTGGCTCACGCCTGTAATCCCAACATTTTGGGAGGCCAAGGCAGGCGGCTCACGAGGTCAGAAGTTGGAGACCCACATAACCAACGTGGTGAAACCCCGTCTCTACTAAAAATGCAAAAATTGGCCGGGCGTGGAGGTGAGCGCCTGTAATCCCAGCTACTCAGGAGGCTGGGGCAGGAGAATCGCTTGAACCCAAGAGGCAGAGGTTGCAGTGAGCAGAGATCATGCCACTGCACTCCAGCCTGGGCAATGGGTCGAGACTCTGTCTTAAAAAAAAAAAAAAAGTTACGAGTCCTGGGTTACACTACTGAAAGACCTCATGGAGAAGAGAGGCCACGTAAGAAACACTAAGGTGCCCCAGCCAGCAGTCAGCACCCACATGTTCCAGTCCCAGACATAATCCCAGCTGAATGTAGCCCCACAAGTAACCCCAGCTGACATCACAGGATGAAGCAGAAGAACCACCTAGCTGAGTCCAGCCAATCCACAGAATCCTAAGAAAAATAAATCATTGTTGCTTTAAACGTCCTGAGTGCTTTGTTACACAGCACTTGATAACAGAAACGGACTGCTGCATTTGAATCACAAGAGCACTGAAGAATTTAAGGGAAAAAAACAAACACACACATTATCTGGTCCTATGCCTCCCCTCCCCTACAACCTATTGAATTAGAATTTTCCAGACTGTAGCCTGGGATCTGTTTTATTAACAAGTTCCCCAGCAGGACGAGGTGGCTCCCACCTGGAATCCTAGCACTTTGGGAGGCCAAGGTGGGAGGATCACTTGAGCCCAGGAGTTCAAGACCAGCCAGGGCAATACAGCGAGACCCCACCTCTGCAAACAAACAAAAAAAATTAGCCAGGTGTAGTGGCATGATCCTGTAGTCCTAGCCACTCGTGAGACTGAGGTAGGAGGATCACTGGAGCCCAAGAAGTCAAGGCTGTAGTGAGCCAAGATTGTGCTGCCACACTCCAGCCTGGGCAACGGAATGAGACCCTGGTCCCCAAGAGAGTCAGACTTCAGTCAGGTTTGGGAAGCACTGCATTCAAGGCCACCATATCTGTCACTTTAGTAATAGTTGCCACTAACTCAGGAAAATAAAACGCTTTGTTTCTTGTATTCTTCAAGAGTTTAGACCAACTAAAGCAGGGGTTCCCAAATGCAGTACTGGGTCTTAAAGTTTTCAACAGCCTGCAGTGAAATGAGAAAAAATGAATGCCATATGATATCTTTTTTCATAAAACTAAATGTATTCAAATTTAAAAATGGTCCTTTATTCTGAGATGATGTTCTTCCTGTCTTGTTGTTTCTTAAAATGCCCTTTATGAAATAAAAGGGCAAGAAAATAATAGGTTTTTGTTTTTATTATTTTTTTTTTTAAATATCCTTACTTGGCAAAATAAGAAAACCTGTGTCTACCCAGCAATTTGGGAAATTTTGCTGGCTCTGAAAGTCTGACAATCACTGACCTCGAACATGTTAGGAAATCCTGTTGAGTAGAAGTAAAAAAGACAAATTGACACTCAGTGTAAAGTACTCACCTGAATGGGAAACAAAATTGCTACTGTATCTCAATCTCATTCATACCGCACTATATGGGAAAAGAACAAACAGCATCCTTACCTGATCACTCAAGGCAAATGACAGGTATATAACACACTTGCAATAATAGCTTTACTGGGTGGGGGGAACTCAGCATTAAAAAGAGATGAACTGAGGGTTTACCTATAATTCTTCCTGTTATAATGACAAAATACAAGACATACTTAATAAACTCTGACGTGCACAGACGGTATGGCCCAATGGCTATGTGGTCAGCCTTTGGAGTCGGACCAACCAAAGATGGAGTCTGATCTTGGCTCCATCTGCAAAGCTCAACGTGTATGATCTTGGGCAAGGCCTTGTCTACCTCCATATATGTCTGTATCTGTTGCTTCCTATTTATGTATTTATTTAGAAACAGGGCCTCGTTCTGTCACCCAGGCTGGAGTGCAGTGTCACAATCTCAGCTCACTGCAACCTCTGCCTCCGGGGCCCCAGCTATGCCCCCACCTCAGCCTCCTGAGTAGCTGGGACTACAGGCACACACCACCATGCCTGGCTAATTATTTATATTTTTTGTAGAGATGGGGTTTCACTATTTTGCCCAGGCTAGTCTTGAACTCTTGGATTCAAGCAATCCACCTGCCTCAGCCTCCTGAAGTACTAGGATTACAGGTGTGAGCCACCACACCTGGCCTGTTGTCTCCTAAATAAAAACTTTTTATTTAAAGTTTAAATAAAAATAGTCCTTACCTCTGTTACGAGGCTGAAGTGGGATACTCAGAAACATGCCAGTTCTATACCAGACACATTGGAAGCCATAACTATTACATACTCAGCACATTATAAGCCCTTAATAAGTAAGGTGGAAATGTTTTTCTCTTTTTTTTTTTTTAAGATACAAGGTCTTGCTCTGTCGCCCAAGCTGAAGTACAATGGCACGATCTTAACTCACTGCAACCTCTGCTTCCAGGGCTCAAGCGATCCTCCCACCTCAGCCTCCCAAGTAGCTGGGACTACAGGCACCTGCCATCACAGTCAGCTATTTTATGTGTTTTTAGTAAAGAAGGGGTCTCACCATGTTGCCCAGGCTGGTCTCAAACTCCTGACCTCAAGCAATCCGCCCGCCTCAGCCTCCCAAAGTGCAAGGATTACAGGCGTGAGCCACTATGCCCAGCAAGTTAGAGATATTTTGAAGTAGCATGATAAAGGCGCTGAAAAGTAGCAGCACTCCAGCCATCTAAGGCTAAAGACAGACTATTCATTTGTAAAAAATATGTCAAGACTTAAAATGCTGATGGCGATGGTCCCACAGAACAACCTAAGCTTTCAATTTGTTTCCACTCTGATCTGTTTAAACACCCAATACTAATATTTTGGAAAAAACAAAAAGTTATCAAGAATACTTCATTGTTCATCATCTTACAGGTATCCTACATAACTACCTTCCTAAACATAATTCCTATTAAGGACACAGAAATTTAGTATTAATATTATAACTAATACTATTCTATGCTGAGTATTAACAATACTTACCATTTTTTATAAGGGGTTTACTAACAGCCAGGCAAGGTGCTAAATGCTTTATATGTAATATCTCATTTAATCCTCACAACAACCCTGTGGATTAGGTACTACAACCTCTACGTTATTTTTTTGTTTTCTTTTGTTTTGTTTTGAGATGGAGTCTCACCCACTCTGCTGCCCAGGCTGGAGTGCAGTGGCACGATCTCAGCTCACTGCAACCTCCGCCTCCCGGGTCCAAACGATTCTCCTGCTTCAGCCTTTCAAGTAGCTGGGATTACAGGTGCATGCCACCACCACGCCCAGCTAATTTTCTATATTTTTAGTAGAGATGGGGTTTCACTATGTTGGCCAGGCTGGTCTCGAACTCGTGACCTCAAGTAATCCGCCCACCTCAGCCTCTCAAAATACTGGGATTACAGGCTACAACCTATTTTAAAGAACAGCAAATGGACTCAGAAAAGGTAACTGACTCACCCAGAGTAACACAGCTAACTAGTGCTGGGACTAGGATTCAATTCTAAATCTTCACAGTCTCTACTGTCCCCCTGACTTATGAATACATAAATCAAACAAGGATTTCTACTTCACCAGTGTTCCATATACATCAGAAACAAAAGAATTAAAAATCTATTTGGAAGTAATCTTATGACATTAAGTTTTAACACATCTGGGGTGATGGAAATGTGTTATCTTGAGAGGAATGAGGGTTAAACAGGTGTGATATTCATCAAAACTTTTTTTTAAATCTTAAAAAATAAACATCCCTGCAATGAAAATAAATAGGATGATACCCACAGAAATTGTAGTTTTAAAAAGCATCTTTGTTCATTTATTTTTCTTTCTCCAATAAAAGGGCAAACTTACCCTGGTGCAGTGACTTACGCCTGTAAGCCCAACACTTTCAGAGGCTGCGACAGGTGGATCACTTGAGCCCAGGAATTCGAGACCTGCCTGGGCAACATGGTGAAACCTCATCTCTACAAAAAATACAAAAATGAGCCAGGTGTGGTGGCACACACCTGTGGTCCCAGCTACTTGGAAAGCTGAAGTGGGAGGATCGCTTGAGCCCGGGAGGTCAAGGCTACAGTGAGCCGTGATTGTGCCAATGCACTCCAGCCTGAGCCACAGAGCAAGACCCTGTCAATCAATCAATTAATGAACTTTAGTGTAAAGTGTGAGAAATATGAAAAGATCTCCCTCCTAAGGCAAGTTCAGCTATCTACTTCTGCACAGTGTCCTTTTTCCAAAATAATCAGTGCATATAAAACTCCAAATAGAAGGCCAGTGCAGTGGCTCACACCTATAACCCCAGTGCTTTGGGAGGCCAAGGCAGAAGGCTCACTTGAAGTCAGGTGTTCAATATCAGCCTGGACAACATAGTGAGACCCCATCTCTACAAAAAATTTAAAAATTAGCTGGGCATGGTGGCACAGGCCTAGAGTCGACAGAAGACCTTGTTTCAAGCAAAACAAAACAGAATTTCTCCTAAAATATTATCCTTGGTCCTATAATGAAAGCAAGCCTGGCGCATTTCATGCCTGTAATCCCAGCACTTTGGGAGGCCAAGGCAGGAGGATCACTTGAGGTCAGGAGTTTGACTCCAGCCTGGCCAACATGGTGAAACCCGTCTCTACTAAAAAAAAAAAAAATACAAAACTTAGTCGGGTGTGGTGGCAGGCGCCTATAGTCCCAGCTACTCTGGAGGCGGAGGCAGGAGAATCGCTTGAACCCAGGAGGCAGAGGTTGCAGTGAGCTGAGATTGCACCACTGTACTGAGCGACAGTGTGAGATTCTAAATAAATAAAAAAAAATAAAAGCAAAGGTGAGTGACAAGGAGATTCCAAGGAAACACACAGGTGAGCAAAGTTGGCAGGGTAGCCTGTTACCTGGAAGAACAGATTCAGCCTGGAGGCCCGGCTGGCAATGGGTTCAGCAGCACCAGCATCCAAAGGATTCCGCGCTCCATATTTGAACTTCAACATCTCCCCACTGGTGCTGAAAGGATATCAGAAAAGTCAAGTATGTCCTATGTTTTGAGCAGGAAGGGCTTGAGAGATCCTGATCTCCCTCAAGGTATCAGGGACAAGGAGATGAAAATTAGTTACCACTCCAGTTTTAGGAAGCTCAGTCTAATCATGGAGATTAAACACCAGATTTTAACTCACCGTAACAGGAGGTGATACACTTATCTGACATACTCTCTTACTTATCAATGTGTCTATTATCTCCCCCCTTAGAATGGAAGCTCCACAAGGGCAGAGATTTTTGCCCCCACGCAGTGGGGGCACACATAGCCTGGCACATAAATAGGTGTGAATAAATAGTTATTAAATGAATGACTGAAATAAGCAAACTATATATAGTTTGTTGGAAGGTGTTAAGTGCTATGAGGTAAAAACAAAACCAAGTAAGATAAGGGCAATGGGGGTGAGACGGTGCAATCTTTAGTGTGGTCAAGTCAGACTTCACAGAGAAGACACCATTTGACCCAAGACTTGAAGACCTGAAGCGGGTGACCAGCAAGCCATGTTGATATCTGGGGAAAGAAAGATATCTGTGGCAAAGGAAACAGTCAAGCCAAAAGCACTGAGGCAGGACCTGGCCTCTCCAACAATAACAGGGAGGCCAGAGGGACTGGAGCAGAGCGAAAGAGGCGGGGGCATCAGGAGGTGGTGGGATGGGCACGAGGTATGAAGACACTGAAACAGACAGGTTAAGAAAATTGCTATCACGCAGATAATAAGGAACTGGCTGACTACACTGGGCAGAATAAAGCAGTTAGTGCTGACAGGAGGCAGAGCTGAAGAGACACAGGGCTCCTCCTGGTTTAGGGGAGGAGCAAGCCTCCCGCCCCCGCACCACCCGACAGACCCCTCGGCTCCTGAGGAGGGTGGGCGCGCGCACAGCCAGCCTGGGAAGACCCTCCAGGCCTCCCGCAGCCCTAGGGGTGGAAGCACCGCCCTCCCCGCGGCGGGAGGGAAAGCCGGGACTGGTGTGGGTGGAGGCGGCCTTCCCCTGGCCTTGCGGAGCAGGGTGCGGTAGAATTGGGTCTAGGGGCTCAGACTCACGCTCTGCGGACCCGGCTGGTCTGCGATCTGCTCCGCCCCGCGCCTCCCGCCGCGGCGTTTGAACCAGAGGAACGGCGCGGGCGGGTCTCAACCGTGTCTGGACCAATCAGCGTGCCCGTTCCTATGATAGACATGGGCTTCTCAGCCAGGCCCCGCCCACGTCTTTAAAGTGATGGAGAAAGTGAAAAGGAGAGCCAATCAAATTGCATCTTCCTTTGACTCGCGACCAATGGGATAAAGGGAAGGGCAAAGTCGGCTGGGCAAGTCTTGGAAGTTTGAAATTGGCGGTTAAGCAGGATGCTGCGTTTGGGGACGCGACTGTTTATCTAGGATCCCTGAGGAAGTCGCCTGGGCGCTGTCCCCTGCTCTCGGCCACCTGCGAGGAGGTAGGCAGCCAGGCTACTCAGCCTGGTCTTCTTTCTCTCTCATGCGGCTAAGGTAGAAGTACTTGTCACCTGGGGAAACCCAATGGTTCTCTGCTACAGCTGAGGCGGCGAATGTTTTGAGGTTGAGTTCAACCTACCTTGATTACTCTATCTCCCGGCTGACTGCCCTGCAAGGAGTTGATGAAAGTCATTGAGGCTGTCTGAAAGGACACTTTAAAATAAATTATAGAAGAGATACTTAAAACAGGCACGTCACCAAAACGGAAATCCAGATGACCAACAAATGTATGAAAGGTGTCAACCTCGTTCATAATCAGAAAAAATGAAAAATAAAGTCACAATGAGAAACAATAACACTCAAATTCGAGAACAACAACAAAAAAAGGATGTGACAGTGTTTGCGAAGATGTGGAGGTACACACATTTATACAGTACCCGTAGACGTATAAATGGACACAATCTCTGAAATTTAAAAAAAA
>NW_012107585.1:5075235-5077243 GCF_000951045.1 Mandrillus leucophaeus
GAGAATCACTTGAACCTGAGAGGTGGAGGTTGCAGTGAGCCCAGATGTCGCTCACCACTGCACTCCAGTCTGGGTGAGAGAGTGAGACTCTGTCTTAAAAAAAAAAAAAAAAATTATCATCAGCTGAGTGAGCTGAGAGCTTTCTAGGTGCGAACCATATTCCTTCAATAGCCCCTGAAGTAGGCACTATTATTAGCATCTGCCTCTATGGAAAGGAGCCACTCTCATGCTGGCTCAGATGCAAATATCCCAGATATTCCTTGTTTCCCAAAGATGTGTTCCCACAACTGATATGAGCAACACTTTCAGGTGGCAAACAAAAGTCACTTATTTGTTAAATTATATATTTTACTATGTGTTAGGAAAAACTATAGCTAGCCCATCAAACCAAGTATTTTATAGATAATACCACTTGGAGTGAGACCAAAGGAAATATTTAAGAAGAAAAAATGAGCCAGTAAATGAAATATTAAGTAATCAGTAGTACAGGTTGCACATGGGTATAGCTTTAGAACAAATCTTGAAATTTTGGAAACACCGCATCATTTGACATAATTCTCAAGCAAGTCTCTGAAGTAGGCACTATTGTTAGCAACCCCATTTTACCAGCAGAGAAATTCAAACTTAGAGAAATAAAGTCACACACTAATAAACAGTGGAGCCAGGACCTGAAATTTCATTCTAAAGCCCATTTTGATAACCACCAAACTGTATCGACTTATGTTTATCCCAGCACCTAGCACATAATATTTATAAATATTTGTGGACTAAATGATGAACTCTAACTCCATGTCTATTTGATTACAATTTAATTACTTCTTTCCAGCCTACCAACAATCAACTTTGTAGGCTCTCCACAGAAGTGTATTAAATTTACAAATGAATTGCCTTCTGATTCAACACACTACTGATTATACCTTCTCAGGGTGCAGGTATTCCAGAAGCAGTGGTTCACAACCTTGCATTCACATTGAGATCACCTGGGAAGCTTTAAAAGAACATTGACACCTGGGCCCCATCCTTGGAGATCCTCATTTCATTGTTCCAGAATCAAGCCTAGGAACTGGGAGTTGGTCAAGCTGCCCAAGTGATACGGTTTGGCAGTGTCCCCACCCAAATCTTATCTTGAATTCCCACCTGTTGTGGGAGGGACGGAGTGGGAGATAGTCGAATCATGGTGGCAGGTCTTTCCTGTGCTGCTCTCGTGATAGTGAATAAGTCTTACGAGATCTGATGGTTTTATAAGGGGGGAGATTCCCTGCACAAGCTCTCTTCTCTTGTCTGCCGCCATCCACGTAAGATGTGAGTTGCTCCTCCTTGCCTTCTGCCACGATTGTGAGGCTTCCCCAGCCATGTGGAACTGCAAGTCCATTAAACTTCTTTCTTTTGTAAATGCCCGGTCTCAGGTATGTCCTTATCAGCAGTGTGAAAACAGACTAATACACCAAGTGACCCCACTGTGCAGCCAATGTCATGAACTACTGCAATAGAAAGGGCGAATATACTACTAACTAAATGTCAAACTGTATTTTTCATTGTAATTTAACAAACTGACAATATGACTTTATTATCAGTCTTTGTTAACAAGAATCTGCCCCTATGGAGAGGACCCACTCTCATGCTGGCTCAGATGTAAAGTGGAGACCTCAGAATGGGCCTTCCAGTCCTTGCTCTGTGATCCACCACAGTGAAACCAAAGAGAGTGATGGCTAAGTAATTTAACAGAAGGAGACCAGGGAGTATGGGTTATGTTCAGCTTAAGTAAGGATTGAATTCTAAAATAAGTGTTTCATGTTTTCATATTTGGAGCCTTAAGTGAAGATGGGTATACAAAACGAAGAGATTCCCAAGCAGTACACACAAGCAAAAGACATGCAACTTGGTTTCCTCTCCTCTTTCTTCTCTCCTTTTCTCTTCTTTCCCCTCACTTTCTCTCATCCCAGTGGGGTTCCATTTGAGGTTTTAAACTGAAATGGAGGCCAGGCATGGTGGCTCAGCCTGTAATCCT
>NW_012107585.1:5080303-5081438 GCF_000951045.1 Mandrillus leucophaeus
TATTTATTTATTTATTTATTTATTTATTTTGAGGCGAAGTGTTGCTCTGTCTCCCAGGCTGGAGTGCAATGGCACGATCTCGCCTCACTGCAACCTCCGCCTCCCAGGTTCAAGCTATTCTCTGTCTCACCCTTCCAAGTAACTGGGATTACAGGCGCACACCACCATGCCCAATTGTTTGTATTTTTAGTAAAGATGGGGTTTCACCATGTTGGCCAGGCTGGTCTTGAACTCCTGACCTCAAGTGATCCGCCCACCTCTGCCTCCCAAAGTGCTGAGATTACAGGCCTTAGCCACCGCTCCCAGCGAGAAACTCCTACTTATGTACACCAAGAGATGTGTATAAGAATACAAAATAGTGTTGGCAAAAAACTGGAAGCGACATAAATGTCCATCAGCAGTAGAAAAGACAAAATTGTATATTGCAGTGTTTTCATAAACAATGAACAAGAATAAACTGCAACTAACCACAATGGCATAATGAGTCTCAAAACAAGGCCTAATGAAGGAAGCAAGACAATGACATATGATTCCATTCATATAAATTCCAAAAGCGGACAAAACAAAACAACGTAGTTTAAGGAGGGATGTATTTAGGTTGATGCAAATCATTGAGGTTTTTGCCATTTTTCAAAGTAATGGCAAACCCATAAAGAAAGCAAAAGTCAGAATAGTAGTTACCTGATGGAGGCCTTTCAGCGTGTTGGGGTGCTGCTATGATCTATTTCTTAACCTAGGTAGCAACAATATGGATGTGGTTTTATAATGATTAAATTGTGTGTATAATTGTGCACACATGTGTGTATGTGTATGTTCTGTTTATAAATGTAAAGTCTTTTTCATACGCTCCTAATTCTATAGTAGATAGAACTGGAGATGTGTTCTCACACAACTCACACACACACACACACACACACACACACACACACCCCAGCACTTGATTAAAGCTACAGGCTTGCTTAGTACACATTTGTTTGTTTGTTTTCCTTTCCTAAACATAACTTACTTCTTGTTCCCAGGGCCAATAAAGGATAGCTACTATTTATCAAGCACCTCTTTTTTTTTTTTTCTCTTAGACAGAATCTCACTCTGTCACCCAGGCTGGAGTTCAGTGGCACAATCACGACTTACTGCA
>NW_012107585.1:5084478-5085305 GCF_000951045.1 Mandrillus leucophaeus
CTTCTTTCCCCTCACTTTCTCTCATCCCAGTGGGGTTCCATTTGAGGTTTTAAACTGAAATGGAGGCCAGGCATGGTGGCTCAGCCTGTAATCCTAGCATTTTGGGAAGCCAAGGCATAAGGATCACCTGAGGTTGGTCAGGAGTTCAAGATCAACTTGGCCAAGATGGTGAAACCCCGTCTCTACTAAAAATGTAAAAAAATCGGCCAGGCAGGGTGGCACACACCTGTAATCCCAGCTACTCAGGAGGCTGAGGCAAGAGAATCACTTGAACCCAGGAGGCAGAGGTGGCAGTGAGCCAAGATCTCACCATTGCACTCCAGCCTGGGTGACATTTTTATTTTATTTTTATTTTTAAAATAAAATTAAACATTAAACTTAAAAATTAAAATAAACTGAAATGGAAATCAAATTCTAGACACTTGATCTTCTTTCTAGCCTAGCAACAGTCAACTTTGTAGGCTCTCAGTAAAAGTTTATTGAATTCACATATGAACAAACTTCTGATTCTACACACATTATTTAACCTCTTTGAGCCTAAATTTATGCCTAGCTATTGTGAGATTTAGAAGTTAAGAGATGTGAAACGCTTTGTAAAATCTAAAGCCAGCAATTCACAAACTGGGAGAAAAATTTGTAAATCTAATATCTAATGAGAAACTAGCATCCATTATGTATAAAGAATTCCTACAATCTGACAATAAAAAACAAATAGCCCAAGTTAAAAACAAGCAAAAGATGTGAAGAGACAATTCTCCAAAAAGTATATGCCAATAGCCAAAAAGCACGTGAAAAGATGCCCAGCAACATTAGTCATGAGGGAAATG
>NW_012107585.1:5086180-5089849 GCF_000951045.1 Mandrillus leucophaeus
AGATTCCATCTCAAAAAAAAAAGAAAAAAAAAAGAAATAAAAACATATATTCACACAAAAACTTGTATACATGTGGTCCTAACAGCACTATTCACAATAGCCAAAAAGTGGAAACTAACCAAATGTCCATCAACTGATGAAAGGATAAACAAAAGATGGTATCACCATGCAATGGAGTATTATTTGACCATAAAAAGGAATGAACCACTTAAACATGCTAAGATGTGGATGAGCCTCAAAAACATTATGCTCAGTGAAAGAATGCAGATGCAAAAGGCCGCATATTGTAAGATTCCATTTGTATGAAATATCTAAGAGTATGTAAATCCGTAGAGACGAAAGGTAGATTAGTGGGCTGTGGAGACAGGGAAATACGAAGTGATTACTAATGGGTACTGGGTACAGAATTTCCTTCTTTCTTTTTTTTTCTGTATTGTCAGTGTATTTTATTTTAGCGACTTCAATAGGTGTGTAGTAGATCCACTGTGGTTTTTGTTTTCAGATTTTATTCTTTTAGAGAAGTTTTAGGTTCACAGCAAAATTGAGAGGAAGGTACAAAGATGTCCCTTATATCCCCTGTCCCCACACAGACATACCCTGCCCCATTATCACTGTCCTCCATCAGGATGGTACATTTGTTATAATTGATTAATTGAATGAACCTTTATTATCTCCCAGCAATTTGGGAGGCTGAGGTGGGAGGATTGCTTGAGCCCAGGAGTTCAAAACCAGCCTGGACAACATAGCAAGACCCTGTCTGTATAAAAAAAATTGTTTTTAATTAACTGAGGCATGGTGGCACACACCTGTAGTCCCAGCTACTCTGGTGACTGAGATGGGAGGATCGCTTGAGCCTGGGAGGTCAAGACTGCAGTGAGCTATGATTGCATCACTGCACTCCAACCTGGGCAACAGAGCAGGAGCCTATCAAAAAAGAAAGGAAAGAGAGGGAGGGAGGGAGGGAAAAGAGAGAGGAAAGAGGAAGGAAGGAAGTAGGGAAAAGGGAGAAGGAGAAAGAGAGGGAGAAAGAAAGACAGAAAAAAGAGAAAGGGAAAGAAAGGAGAGAAAGAGGAAGAAACATTATTATCACTCAAAATCCATGGTTTACACTCTTGGTATTATACATTCTGTGGGTTTGAACAGATGTATAATGACATGTATCCACCAATATAGTATCATACAAAGTCTTTTCACTGCCCTAAAAATCCTCTGTGCTTTGCCTATTGATTCATTCTTTCGTTTCTCCAATCCCTGGCAACCACTGATATTTTTACTGTCTCCATAGTTTTACCTTTTCCAGAATGTCATATAGTTGGAATCAGTAGGTAGTCGTTTCAGATTGGTGTCTTTCACTCAGGAATACGCATTTAAGTTTCCTCTGTGTTTTTTACATGAGTTGATACCTCATTTCTGTTTAACACTGAATAATAGTCCATTGTCTGGATATACCACAATTTATTTATTCGTGACCTGCTGAAGGACCTCTTGTTTTCTTCCAAGTTTTGACAGCTGTGAATAAAGCTGTTATAGAGAGCCATGCACAGGTTTTTGTGTGGACATGTTTTCAGTTCCTCTGGATAAATACCAAGGAGTGTGATTGCTAGATTATATTGTAAGAATATGTTTACTTTTTTTTTTTTTTTTTTTTTTTGAGATGTTGTCTTGGTCTGTCGCTCAGGTTGAAATGCAGTGGCACGATCTCTGCTTACTGCAAGCTCCACCTCCCAGGTTCATGCCATTCTCCTGCCTCAGCCTCCTGAGTAGCTGGGACTATAGGCGCCTACCACCACGCCTGGCTGGTTTTTGTATTTTTAGTAGAGACGGGGTTTCATTGTGTTAGCCAGGATGGTCTTGATCTCCTGACCTTGTAATCTGCCTGCCTCAGGCTCCCAAAGTGCTGGGATTACAGGCGTGAGCCATTGCGCCTGGCACTTTTTTTAATAAGAAAACATACATAACTGTCTTCCAAGTGGCTGTACCATTTTGCATTCCCACCAGCAATGAAGGAAAGTTCCTGTTGCTCCACATCCTTGCCAGCACTTGATATTGTCAGTGTTCTGGATTTTGTCCATTCTAATAGGTATGTACAGAGTTTCTTTTTGGGATGACAAAAATGTTCTGGAATTAGATAGTAGTGATGATTACACAACTTTGTAAATACACTAAAACTCACTGAATTGTACACTTTTTGAGAGTAAAATTTGTGGTATGTGAATTATATCTCAATTTTGAAAATATTTTTAGAGATGGGGTCTCACTCTGTCACCCAGGCTGGAGTGCAGTGGCACAATCATAGCTCTCTGTGACCTCGAACTCCTGGGCTCAAGTGATCTTCCCGCCTCGGCCTCCAAAACCACTAGGACTACAGGTGCATGCCACTATACCCAGTTTGTTTGTTGTTTGTTCGTTTGTTTTTGTAGAGAGAAGATCTCGCTTTGTTGCCCAGGCTGGTCTTGAACTCCTGGCCTCAAGGGATCCTCCCAGAACATTGGGATTACAAGCATGAGCCACTGTGCCTGGCCTCAATTTTTGTAATGTAAAAAAATTTCTAAAGCCAGTATATAAATGTGAAACATCATTGTAACTCAGGGTTTCTCAGCCCCGGGATTGTTGATATTTGGGGCTAGATAATTCTTTGTTGTCGAGGCTCTGTCCTGTGCATTGTAGTATCCCTGGCCTCCACCCACTAGCACACACACCCCAGCCATGGCAATGTCTAGACATTGTCAAATATCCCCTGGAGGACAAAATCACCCAGGATTGAAAAGCACCTGCTATAACTGTATGATGTGAACATTCTCAATGAATTCATTAAATATACTTTAATTAAGCCGGCAGAGCTCACAAAACAACCAAAATACGTCGCTCAGTTTTTAAGTATTATGACAATTTTAACTGATTATTAGAACTTTCATTCTGATCCCATCACTTTCCCAGTGTTTTCTCCAAGTTTGAACAAATGATTTCCGATGGTTTTTTCCCTCCTTGACCTGAGACAAAGCTTTTAACGAGAAAAACTAAATTTTCAAAACTCAATTAAATGGTAATTAGCCTCCCTGCCATTTGATTTAGGCAATTTTTCTACGGTGCTTGGATATGTTCATTAATTGTGTTTCTTCAAAATGTTATAAGGTATAAAAACATACCTCTAATTCTTCAGCCCACTGACTTCAGGAGTGTTTTATAATTCCCAATCCATTTATAATGCAAGAAACTCAGGCACCTGATTCACACCAACTATTCTCTAAGGACAGCTTAAAAAAAAGAGGCATCAAATTCGTACAGTGGTCCAGGTCCCCGCTCTGTATACTTAACATAATTGTTACTGATGTCTAATCTACTAGAAAGAGACTAGATTAATGTCAATCTCTCAAAACTGATGCAAAGCATATACTTATTGGAAACTGTGTCTCATGCCTTGGCTAAGCTCCAAGAAGCCAAATATCTTGTCGTAGGAATATGATTAAACATGCCCTACGTCGGACGGGCACGGTGCCTCACACCTGTAATCTCAGCACTTTGGAAGACAAGGTGGGCAGATCACTTGAGGCAAGGAGCTTCAGACCAGCCTGGGCAACATGGCAAAATGCCATGTCTACAAAAAAGTACAAAATTTAGCCAGGCGTGGTAGTGTGTGCCTGTAGTCCCAGCTACTTGGGGGACTGAGGT
>NW_012107585.1:5091269-5093459 GCF_000951045.1 Mandrillus leucophaeus
CAGGATCTCACTATGTTGCCCAGGCTGGTGTCAAACTCCTGAGCTCAAGTGATTCTCCCACCTCAGTCTCCCAAAGTGCTAGGGTTATAGACATGAGCCACCTCGCCTGATCAAGAGCAAGAATCATGCCTCTCTTGGTGCAGGTGACAATCCTCAATATCTTACACAGTGCCTGGCCTTTGGTAGGCTCTCAATAAATTTGTATTCTCTGAATTAATGTGTGAATAAATGAATCCATGCACCTATAATTCAATAAAGTGCTAGATATAAAGGTCAGGTGTAAAAGCCACTCTGCTTTAAGTTTTCATGTAAGAATTTTGTGACCGTTGATGGGTTTGAATCGAAACATGGAATAAATATCTAGAAGCAGTCATCCTGGGGAAGAACAAAAAAACACAGAAAGACATCAGTAAAAGCCTTTCAAGAGACAAATAGAGGCCAGGCTCGGTGGCTCAACCTGTAATCCCAGCACTTTGGGAAGCCAAGGCAGGTGGATGACTTGAGGTCAGGAGTTCGAGACCAGCCTGGCCAACATTGTGAAACCCTGTCTCCACTAAAAATACAAAAATTAACTGAGCACGTTGGTGGGTACCTGTAATCCCAGCTACTCAGGAAGCTGAGGCAGGAGAATAGCTTGAATCTGGGAAGCAGAACAGGACAGGGATTTTCACAATGCTTTTCCATACGATGTCTGGAATCTATAGATAACACAAGCAGTTAGATCAGGGGTTGATTTTTAACTACCAGACCCAGGGCGTGCAGGGCTATCTGCCTGTGGATTTCATTTCTGCCTTTTAGTTTTTACTTCTTCTTTCTTTGGAGGCAGAAACTGGGCATAAGACGGAGTGGTCTCCTCCCTTAGAGGCAGGGTCTTGCTATGTTTCCCAGGCTGATCTTGAACTCCTGGCTTCATTTAATCCTCCTGCCTCGGCCTCCCAAAGGGCTAGGATTACAGGCATAAGCCACCATATCCAGCCTATAAGAATACAATTTCTTCTGTTATGGTGCTAGAGGTCAAAAGACTGACACAGGTATCACATACTAAGATCAAAGTATTGGAGTCTCTCAGAGAAAGTCGTTATCCTTGCCTTTTTCAGCTTTTAGAAGCCACCTACATTCTTTGATTCATGGCTTCATTTGCCATCTTCAAAGCAAATAATGTAGCAAATGGAGCATCTTGATTCTCTCCTTCTCTCCTGTTTCCTCTCTCTTTCTGACCCCTTTATTTATCACATTCACATTTCCTTATCTTTCTGGCCTTCTTCCTTTCTTCTTTCTTAAAAATATTTTTTATATTTTTAAATTTTTTTTCTGAGAATCTCGCTCTGTCACCCAGACTGGAGTGCAGTAGCACTATCTCAGCTCACTGCAACCTCTGCCTACTGGGTTCAAGCAATTCTTGTGCCTCAGCCTCCCAAATTGCTGGGATTACAGGCATGCGCCACCACACCCAGCTAATTTTTGTATTTTTAGTAGAGATGATTGACCAGGCTGGTCTCGAACTCCTGACCTCAAGTAATCCACCCACCTCAGCCTCCCAAAGTGCTGGGATTAAAGGAGTGAGCCACTGTGCCCAGTCCCTCCTTCCCTCTTATAAAGACTCTTGTATCTCTGTATCTAGATAATCCCGAATAACTCCCCCATCTCAAGATTTTAAATTTAATCACATTTGCAAAGTCCCTTTTGCTACAAGGTAATATACCCTTTTGACCTCTAGCACCATAGCAGAAGAAATTGTATTCTAGGGAATGGAATGTGGATACCTTTGAGGCACTGCTATTGGGCCTACCAGAAAGGTTGAAGAAAAGTTAGTGCAGGCAAGAATAGGTGAGGTCAAAGACATTCCTTTTTAATGACTAAACGCTTATGCATTACAAAGAACTATCTTTGCAATTTCATTCTTTAAGACTAACTGAATTGGCCTTTTCCATGATCAATGATATTGGGTTGCACTTTTCTACTCTTTTTGCTTTTAGGCTGCTTTTGTAATGTTTTCTCTATTTCCCAACTTCTAATAAAGTGAAGACACTTGGAGAGGCTGACTGCAAGAGGCATTAGTTCAGCTTTCTGTGTGAGAAAGATCTACAGAACCCAGATATTTCTATCTGGGGCATGTATATATTGGCAAAAACACTGTCCAGTCTTGCATAGCTCTTTCCTTAAATTTTTTTTTTTTTTTTTTTTTTTTTT
>NW_012107585.1:5095073-5097540 GCF_000951045.1 Mandrillus leucophaeus
TTTATAATATTTTTGTTTTATAATATTTTATTTTGTTTTATTTAAAGACAGAGCCTCTCTATATTGCCCAGGCTGGAGTATGGTGGCTATCCACAGGAATGATCATAGCTCACTGCAGCCTTGAACTCCTGGGCAATCCTCCTGCCTCAGCCTCCCTAGTAACTGGGGCTACAGATGCATGTCACAGCACCTGGTTCTATTATTTTATTTTATTTAAAAATAATATTTATTTTAATATTTCTAAATGTTCAAATAATTTTAAAAGAGCATCCTTTTTTACATACCCATATATATACATACATACATTATACATACACACCCATATATATACACACATACACACATACATATGCATATGCACACATACATGCATACATATCCATATACTTACACACATACATACACATGTATACACACATACATACACATACACACATATATACACACATACACATATGCACACATATATACCCATATATACATACACACATATACAGAAACACATATGCACGCATGCATACACATATATACACACATACATATGTGTATACATGCATGTATACACACATAAATTTTTATACACACATATACACAAATATACATATACACATATACACATACACGATATATACATACACACATATACACACACACATATACATACAAACATCTATACACACATACATACACACATATATACATACACACACATATATACACACATACACAATATACATACACACCTATACACGCACACATCTCTGGAGTTGGCAGACCTGGGTTTAACTTCTAGCTATGCCCCTTATTACCTGTGTGTAGGCAAATTATGTAACCTCTTTTTGTCTCCATTTCGTCATCTATAAAATAAGATCATAACACCTACCTCCCTGGGCTGTTGTAAGAAATATGTTACATAATTTGCCTCCGACCTGGGTTTCTTCCAGGGGTCTTTATCTTAGAGAATGTCCATCTGGAAGTATACAAACCCAAAGCTAGGAAATAAAGCTGTAAAAGTTTTTCAGGGAAAGTGCTCTCTGAGCTGATATCAGAAGCAATGGTGGGAGTTAACCAGGGAAAGAGTGGGAGAAAATATTCCAGGCAGAGGGAACAGCACATTCAAAGACCCAGTAGCGAAAAGAAGCCCTGACAGGATGATGTTGGTCAAAGGGTACAAAGTTTCAGTTGATCGGATGAATAAATTCAGGAGAGCTATTATACTGTGTGGTGACTCTAGTTAATAACAATGTATTGTATGCTTGAAATTGGCTAAAAAAGTAGATGTTGGCTAGGTGCGGTGGCTCATGCCTGTAATCCCAGCACTTTGGGAGGCCGAGGGCAGGAGTTCGAGACCAGCCTGGTCCATCCTGGTGAAACCCCGTCTCTACTAAAAATACAAAAATGAGCCAGGCATTGTGGTGGGCTCTTGTAATCCCAGCTACTCAGGAGGCTGAGGCATGAGAATCACTTGAACCCCAGGAGCTGGAGATTGCAGTGAGCTGAGATCGCACCACTGCAATCCAGCCTGGGTGACAGAGCAAGGTTCCGTCTCAAAAAAAGAAAAAAATAGATTTTAAGTGTTCTCACCACAAATAAAGGTGAAGTGATGAATATATTAAGTAGCTTGATTTAATCATTTCACAATGTATACATACATCAAAACCTCATGTTGCACACTGTAAATGTACACAATTTGTATTTGTTGATTATACCTTAATAAAGCTGGAGGAGGAGGGGCAAGAGAGCCCTGAGTATCAAATTGAAAGAAAGCAGTGTCCCTAAAGCTCTGAACACAGTGAAGGATGAAGATGAGGACTTAGTTGAATACTCTGGTTTTGAAATGCGTGTCCACTTCCAATAGTGCTATAACAAATTTTCAGCAACATGGTGGCTAAAAGCAAATGAAATTTATTCCCTCCTAGTTCTAGAGGCTAGGAATATGAAATCACTATTGCTGGGCCGAAGTCAACACGTCAGCAGGGGATGCACTCCCTCCGGAGGCTCCAGCAGGAGAATCTTTGCCTTTCCTCCCTCAGCTTCTGGTAGCTGCCAGCATTCCTTAGCTTGTGGCCATTTCACTGCACTCTTCAAGCCTAGCATCTTCAAGTCTCCCTCTGCTCTGTCTTCATGTCACCTTCTCTGTATGTTGTCCATTCTCCCTCTGCCTCCCTCTTAAAAGAATATATGTGGCTGGACGTGATGGTTCATGCCTCTAATCCTGCACTTTGGGAGGATTACTTGAGCCCAGGAGTTCAAGAGCAGCCTGGGCAACATGGTGAGACCTTATCTACAAAAAATCAAAAAATTAGCTGGGCTTGGGGGTGCACGCCTGTGGTCCCAGCTACTTACTAGGCTGAGGTGGGAGGATTGCTTGAGCCCAGAAGGTGGAGGCTGCAGTGAGCCATGATTGCACCACTGCACTCCTGCCTGGATGGCTGAGCAAGGTTCTGTCTCAAAAAAAAAAAAAAGA
>NW_012107585.1:5098465-5100473 GCF_000951045.1 Mandrillus leucophaeus
TGTTGCCCAGGCTGGAGTGCAGTGGTATGACCTCAGCTCACCGCAACCTCCGCCTCCCAGGTTCAAGCCATCCTCCTGCCTCAGCCCCCGTAGTAGCTGGGATTACAGGCACTCGCCACCATGCCCAGCTAATTTTTGTATTTTTAGTAGAGACGGGGTTTGGCCATGTTGGCCAGGCTGATCTCAAACTCCTGACCTTAGGTCCTCCACCTGCCTCCGCCTCCCAAAGTACTGGGATTACGGGGGTGAGCCACCATGCCATGCCATCTAAACCATTTTTAAGTGTACAGTTCAGTGGTAGTAAATGCATTCATATGGTTGTACAACCATCACCACCCTCCGTACACAGAACTCTTTTCATCTTGCAAAACTAAAACCCCATCCCCATTAAACACAAACTCCCCATTCTCCACTCCCCAAACCCCTGGAAACTACCATTCTACTTTCTGTCTCTGGAATTTTGACTACTATAGGTATCTCATATAAGTGGAATCATATAGTATTTGTTCTTTTGTGACTGATTTGTTTCCCTTAACACAAGTTCATCCATGTTGTAGCATGTGTCAGAATTTCCTTCCTTTTTAAGACTGAATAATAGTCTATTGTATGAGAAAGGGTGTTGCTCTGTCACTCAGGCTGGAGTGCAGGGGTGTGATCAGGGCTCACTGCAAGCTCCAACTTTTGGGCTCAAGAAATTCTCCCACCTCAGCCCCTTGAGTAGCTGGGATGGCAGGCACACACCACCACATTGTTTTGTTTTTTGTGCTTTTTTTTTTTGAGACAAAGTCTCGCTCTGTTGTCCAGGCTGGAGGGCAATGGTGTGATCTTGGCTCACTGAAACCTCTGCCTCCCAGGTTCAAGCAATTCTCATGCCTCAGCCTCCCAAGTAGCTGGGATTACAGGTCCGCACTACTATGCCCAGCTAATTTTTGTATTTTCAGTAGAGATGGGGATTTCACCATGTTGACAAGGCTGGTTTCGAACTCCTGACCTCAGGTGATCCACCCACCTGGGCCTCCCAAAGTGCTGGGATTACAGGTGCGAGCCACTGTGCCTGGCCCCCATTCATCTGTTGATGAGCACTTGAGTTTACTTCTACCTTTTGGCTATTGTGAATAATAAGTACAAATATCTCTTTGAATCCCTGATTTCAATTATTTTGAATATATCTCCAGAAGTGGAATTGCTGGATCATAAGGAAATTCTATTTTGAGTTATTTAAGGAACCACCATTCTGTTTCCCACAGTAGCTGCATCATTTTACATTCCCAGCCATGCACCAGGGCTCCAATTTATCTACATCCTCGTCAACACTTGTTGTTTTCTGTTTGGCAGTAGGCGTCCTAATGGGTGGGAAGTGGCATCTCCTTGCATAGTTCTTTGAAGCTGTCACATCAGCCCTTTACTTCCCACATATTACATAAAGGGAGAGTGCCAGCATATGCCCTCCATAGCCTTAATTCTGAACTCCTGACTTCCATTTCCTGGTCTACCCAGGGAGAACTGGACAGAAACTGAAGGAGCCGTGATGTTCTCCAAAATGAAGCACAAGGAAACAGGTTTAAGCCAGCTGGTTCCCAAGCTAGGCTAGGAGACTTTACAGATGATCAAATTTCCAAATGTGTGTGTGTGCATGCATGTGTGTGTGCGTGCGTGCGTGTGTGTGTGACTGATATAGGATTGCAACGACTTATTTTGCAAAATAAGAACATTTTTTTAATGTTTAATGTTATTTTATAATATTTTTGTTTTATAATATTTTATTTTGTTTTATTTAAAGACAGAGCCTCTCTATATTGCCCAGGCTGGAGTATGGTGGCTATCCACAGGAATGATCATAGCTCACTGCAGCCTTGAACTCCTGGGCAATCCTCCTGCCTCAGCCTCCCTAGTAACTGGGGCTACAGATGCATGTCACAGCACCTGGTTCTATTATTTTATTTTATTTAAAAATAATATTTATTTTAGTATTTCTAAATGTTCAAATAATTTTAAAAGAGCATCCTTT
>NW_012107585.1:5106153-5108292 GCF_000951045.1 Mandrillus leucophaeus
CCTGCCTCAGCCTCCTGAATAGCTGGGATTATAGGCACCTGCCACCATGCCCAGCTAATTTTTGTATTTTTAAAAGAGACAGGGTTTCGCCATGTTGGCTAGGCTTGTCTCGAACTCCTTACCTTTGGTGATCCACCCTCCTTGGCCTCCCAAAGTGCGGGGATTACAGGCATAAGCCACCACACCTGGCCATCTCAAAATCCTTAATCACATCTTCAAAGACCCTTTTTCTTTCTTTCTTTCTTTCTTTCTTTTTTTTTCGGAGACGGAGTTTGGCTCTGTCACCCTGTCTGGAGTGCAGTGGCATGATCAAGGTTCACTGCAACTTCCGCTCCCCAGGTTCAAGCCATTCTTCTGCCTCAGCCTCCTGAATAGGTGGGGGATACAGGCACGCACTGCCATGCCTGGCTAATTTTTTGTATTTTTTTAGTAGAGACGGGGTTTCACCGTGTTGCCCAGACTGGTCTAGGACTCTTGAGCTCAGGCAATCCACCCGCCTCGGCCTCCCAAAGTATTAGTATTACAGGCGTAAGCCACTGCGCCCGGCCATTCAAAGACCCTTTTTCTAAATAAGGTAACATTTACAGGGATTAGGACATGGCCATCCTTTGAGGGACTATTCAGCAGCCTACCACATAAAAATGCACTTTATAATCAAGGCCTGGCATACAGAAAGCATTGAATATTGGCTACTAGTATCACTACCAATGTCAAAATCATTACTGTCTAAGATATCTTGTTTGCCTTTTCACCTTAACTCCACGCAAATAGCCTTGAGCAAAATTTTAGGGATTAGTCATCTGCTTTTTCATTTATTTACTTATTTTTGGGCAAAATGTACATTTACATAGTTGAAACTCAAAAGGCACCTCCAAAGAGAATATCTCCCTCCAGACTACCATTTCCTCTTCATGGAAGTATCAATGAGCGACTTTTACGTGATTCTTCCCAGAATTATGTTCCACAGAAAAACATATTTGACCAGGCACAGTGTCTCATGCCTGTAATCCCAGCACTTTGAGAGGCCGGGGAAGGAGGACTGCTTGAGCCTAGGAGTTTGAGACCAGCCTGGGCAACATACCAAGACCTCATCTCTACTAAAAATAAAAAAATTAGCCAGGCATGGTGATGTGCTCCTATACTGCCAGCTACTTGGGAGGCTGAGATGGGAGGATCTCTTGAGCCCAGGAGTTCGAGGTTGCAATGAACTGTGATTGTGCCACTGTACTCCAGCCTCGGCAACAGAAAGAGACCCTGTCTTAAAAGAAAAAAAAAAAAGAAAATTCTCCTGTGTGTATGCAGGAGGCAACACTTATTCAGTCTATAGCTGGTGATGACTTGCCTTGATTTCATAGAGTTCGTATGACTCTACAGCCCCAATCCCTGGATTACATAGGACATAATCCCTGTCCTCAAGGGGCTGATAGTTTAGTCAAGACAATGGTTGTCCCTCCGTGCACTCCCTTTGTCTTAACACTTCAGGGCATCCCTTATGAAACATTTGCACGTTTGGTCACGCCTTTCTTTGATCAGTCTCTATTGCTCTGATCACTCCCCATCACTTCATCCTTAACACTCATTAAACCAGAAGTTTGCGACCAGGCACAGTGGCTCACCCCTGTAATCCCAGCACTTTGGGAGGCCAAGGTGGGTGGATCATTTGAGGTCAGGAGTTTGAGACCAGCTGGCCAACATGGTGAGACTCCATTTCTACTAAAAATCTCCCCCCTAAAATTAGCCAGGCATAGTGGCAGGCACCTGTAATCCCAGCTACTTGGAAGGCTGAGGCAGGGAATCGCTTGAACCTGGGAGGCAGACATTGCAGTGAGCCGAGATCGAGACACTATCTCTAAATGAATAAATAAAAGTAAAAAGCACATATTTATATATTGTTTTTAATACATTTTTTAAGAGACAGGGTCTTACTCTGTCACCCAAGCTAGAGTGCAGTGGCTCAATCATGGCTCACTGCAACCTCAACCCATTGGACTCAAGTGATCCTCCCACCTCAGCCACCTAAGTAGCTGGAACTACAAGTGCATAGCACCATGCCAGGCTAATTTTTTTATTTTTATTTTTGTAGAGATAAGGTCTCACTATATTGCCCAGGCTGGTCTCGAACTCCTGGGCTCAAGTGAT
>NW_012107585.1:5109572-5110943 GCF_000951045.1 Mandrillus leucophaeus
CAGTGAGCTATGATCATGCCATTGCACTTCAACCTGGGCGACAGAGGGAGACCCTGACTCAGAATCTATACATAGAGATATGGCAACTCTATCATTACGTAAAGAGCTTCTAACTTTCTTCCTGCTTTATTTCCTTCTTTTTTTTGTTTTGGGGTGGTCAGGGTCTCTCTCTGTCACCCAGGCTAGAGTGCAGAGGCATGATAATGGCTCACTGCAACCTCCTGGGCTCAGGCAATCCACCCACCTCAGCCTCCTGAGTAGCTGGGACTTCAGGCACCTGCCACTACAACCGAATAATTTTTTTGTTTTTTTTTTTTGTTTTTTTGTTTTTTTTTTTGTGGCAGCAAGGTCTTGTTATGTTACTGAGGCTAGTCTTGAACTCTTGGACTCAAGCGATCCTCCTGCCTCTGATAGTGCTACAATTTATGTATCTTTTATAGCTGCATAGTATTCCATGGAATGGCTATATCAAACTTTATTTAATCAGCCCCCAAATGATGGACATTTAGGTTGTCTCTAATGTATCACTACATCAAACAATGCTGCAAAGAGTGACTTTTATGTATATGTTTTCACACCTGCAAGTTTATCTGTATGATAAATTTTTAAGTGCAATTTCGTTGGGTCAAATGTTCTCTTACAGCATAGTTTGGTAGATTAAAATGCCCTCCAGAGGGGCAGTACTAGTTTATAGCCCTACTAGAGTTGTACAAAGGTGCCTTTTATTCACCTTTACTGATGCAGCATGTTATTTAAATGTGTTGTCTATGCTATATGATAGATGAAAAAAATGCTATCTCAGTATACTTTTAGTTGAACATCTTTTCATGTATTTAAAAGCCATTTGTATTTCTTTTATCTTTGTCTTTTATTGTTTTGATTGTTTGTTTTTTAAGACAGGGTCTCGGTCTGTCACCCAGGCAGGAATGCAGTGGCATAATCTCAGTTTACTGCAGCCTCGACTTCCCATGCTCAGGTGATCCTCATGCCTCAGCCTCCCGAGTAGCTTGAACTACAGGCACACACAACCAGGGCCGGCTAAATGTTGTACTTTTTGAAGAGATGAGGTTTCACCATATTGCCCAGGCTGGTCTTGAACTCCTGGCTCAAGTGATCTGCCCACCTTGGTATATTTTGATTATAGGCCTTTACATCCAACTGCAAGTTAGCTAATAAAATGTCAAGAGCAGCTTTCTTGGCCAAAAACAAATATCAGAGGGCATAGCTTTATTAATAAATATTTTTCTTTTTTTTTTAAATGGAGTCTCACTTGTTGCCCAGGCTGGAATGCAGCAGTGCGATCTCGGCTCACTGCAACCTCCACCACCCAGTTTCAAGTGATTCTCCTGCCTCAGCCTCCCAAGTAGCTGG
>NW_012107585.1:5112493-5113767 GCF_000951045.1 Mandrillus leucophaeus
TTTTGAGACAGAGTCTTGCTCTGTTGCCCAGGCTGGAGTGCAATGGAGCGATCTAGGCTCACTGCAAGCTCTGCCTCCCGGGTTCAAGCAATTCCCCTGCCTCAGCCTCCTGAGTAGCTGGGATTACAGGCACATGCCACCATGCCCAGCTAATTTTTGTATTTTTTTGTATAGACGTGGTTTCACCAGGCTGGTCTGGAACTCTGACCTCAGATGATTCGCCCTCCTCAGCCTACCAAAGTGCTGAGATTACAGGCGTGAGCCACTGCGCCTGGCCTATTTAACTATTCTTTAGCATACAGCTCAGTAGCATTAGGTACATTCATAATGTTGTGCAATGAATCATGACCACTGCCCATTTTCAGAACTTTGTCATCATCCCAAACAAACTCTGGACCTATTAAACTACATCTTTTCATTTTCCCTTGGCAACATCTGTTCTGCTTTCCGTTTTTTGGTTGGTTGGTTTGTTTTTTGAAATGGAGTCTCGCTCTCACTCTGTCACCCAGGCTGGAGTGCAGTGTCACACTCTTGGCTCACTGCAATCTCCGCCTTGTGGGTTCAAGTGATTCTCCTGCCTCAGCCCCTCAAGTAGCTGGGATTCCAGGCATGCACCAGCACCCCCAGCTAATTTTTGTATTTTTAGTAGTAGTAGAAATGGGGTTTCACCATGTCGGCCAGGCTGGTCTCGAACCCCTGACCTCAAGTGATCTGCTTGTCTTGGCCTCCCAAAGTGCTGAGACTACAGTTGTGAGCCACTGCACCCAGCCTCTGCTTTATTAACCTCTGTTCTACTTTCTGTCTCTATGAATTTGCCCATTTTAGGTACCTCATATAAGTGGAATGATATCATACAGCAGCCTTTTGTGCCTGGCATATTTCACTTAGCATGTTTTCAAGGTTCATCCATGTTGTAGCATGTATTAGAACTTCATTCCATGTATGACTGAATAATATTTCATTGCATATATATACCACATGTTGTTTATCCATTCATCTGTTGATAGACACGTGGGTTGCTTCTGTTTTTTGAAAGAATGTTGGTGTACAAATGTCTGAGTCCCTGATTTCCATTCTTTTGGGTATATTTATATACATAGGAGTGAATCATACATCAATTCTGTTTCACTTTTTGAAGAACCACCAAACTGTTTCTCAAAGTGGCTGCACCATTTGAAATTCCCACCAGCAATGAATCAGGGCTCCAAATTCTCCACATTCTAACCAACATTTACATTATTTCCATTTTATATATAAAAATATATATAATAAAT
>NW_012107585.1:5120047-5120419 GCF_000951045.1 Mandrillus leucophaeus
TCTTTAATTTCCTTGTTTAGCAATATAAATTTTTCATATGGAATACAAGCAATTTTCTAGACCATACTCATTCCACACTGCCTAATGAGCGCCTATACTTCTCTTCCAAATAGGCTTTTTAGAGTCCTGCCCCGGAAATTACTTCCGTTAGTTGCTTCCTTATCTTTAAACCATCTAAAGCACCATTGCTTGGTTTAGCATTTTACCTCCTCGAAGCAGAAGCGCTATCTAGTGGCCCAATAGAGTAGCTGCAGGGGCAGCCCCCATTTTCACTAGTGCCTGTCTTAGTAACAAGGTCCTTGATATGCTCTATCTGGTGCTGCCCATCTGGTAGTGCCATGAAAGTCAAAATCCAAGTCTGACTCAGAGAAG
>NW_012107585.1:5126779-5129953 GCF_000951045.1 Mandrillus leucophaeus
TTTATTTGAGATACGATATTGCTCTGTTGCTCAAGTTGGAATGCAGTGGTGTGATCACAGCTCACTGCAGCCTTGACCTCCCAAGGCTCAAATAATTCTCTCCTCTCAGCCTCCTGAGTAGATGGGACTACAGGCACACGCCACCACTCCCAGCTAATTTTTAAATATTTTTTGTAGAAATGGGATCTCACTTTGTTACCCAAGCTGATCTAGAACTCCTGGGCTCAAGCGATCCTCTGCCTCAGCCTCCCAAAGTGCTGAGATTACCGGCATGAGCCACTGCGCCCGGCCCCAAAGTCCCTGATAGTGCCTGGACTCTGATGCATCATCTCCTACTCCCCTCCCTGATAGGACCAGCTTTGGAGTGGGGAGAAAGATTGATCTGTGGGGAGTGGTCTGCTCTTACATGCTGCCCCCTCCCTCCTTTGTTCAAAGCTCCTCTGATGCTTGGGGCAGAGACTAGAAATAAAGGAAAAGGGCCACACCTTATACAATTTACTGACATAGGAAATGGACTCTTGCTTGGACTTTTCCAACTACCCTTCTGTCAACTAAGCTCCAGGGAGTCCACTTAATTCATTCTTGTCCCACCCAACATCAGGAGTTCAAGCTGCTTCATTTTGCCTCTTCTCTTTGTCTCTCTACAACTGCACCCCAACCATCTCCTCCCATTTTTCTCCCTTTCCTCAGAGATTACACATGTAAGAAAAAGGAGTAAGTGTCACTCTTAGAAAAGGAGATCACAGCCCGGGGAAGCTGAAGCAGGAGGACTGCTTGAGTCCAGAAGTTCGAGACCAGCCTGTGCAACAAAGTGAGACCACCCCCCACCCCTCACCTTCTCTACAAAAAAAATTAAAAATGAGCCGGATGTGGTGGCATGCACTTGTAGTCCCAGCTACTTGGGTACTCGGGAGTCTGCTGTAGGAGGATCACTTCAGCCTGGGAGGTTGAGTTTGCAGTGGCCATGATCATACCACTGCACTCCAGCTTAGATGACAGAGCGAGATAGTGTGTCAAAAAAAAAAAAGAAAAGAAGGCCAGGCACAGTGGTTCACACCTGTAATCCCAGCACTTTGGGAGATTGAGGCAGGTGGATCACCTGAGGTTAGGAGTTCAAGACCAGCCTGCCTAACATGGTGAAACCCCATCTCTACTAAAAAATACAAAAATTAGCCTGGCGTGGTGGCATGCGCCTGTATTCCCAGCTACTCGGGAAGCTGAGGCAGGAGAATGACTTGAACCTGGGAGGCGGAGGTTGCAGTCAGCTGAGATCACACCATTGCACTCCAGCCTGGGTGAAAGAGTGAGACTCCGTCTCAAAAAAAAAAAAAAAAAAAAATAGAAAAGAGGTCACGTCGTCATTATTTACAGGTGATGAGACTGTAAATCCCCCAAAATCCAAGAGACTCAACTAAAAAAGGTATTAGAACCACCAAGCATTCCAAATTATAGCCCAATATAAGATGAATGCACATACACACAAAATCAATAGCTTCCCATTATACTAGCAACAACCATTAAGCTAATGTTAAAGAGAAATTATTCTCTTCCACTAACAAACTATCAAGTTCCTAGAAATCAACACAATAAGAAAAGAGCAAGGGGGCTCATAAAAAAAACTGTAAAGAGCTTGACTGCAGACTTAAAAACAAGGCCTGAGTAAGAAAAGACAGGGATGACCTGTTTCTAAATAATAAGTGCCAGTGTTGTAAGAATTCCTTTTCTTCCCAATTTAACATAAAAAGGAAAAGCAGAATAAATAAATGGTGGTCTATCCATACAGTGGAGTTCTACTCAACAATCAGAAGGTATGTGCGGCCGGGCATGGTGGCTCACGCCTATAATCCTAGCACTTTGGGAGGCCAAGGCAGGCGGATCACCCGAGATTAGGAGTTCGAAACCAGCCTGGCCAACATGGTGAAGCCCAATCTCTACTAAAAATACAAAAATTAGCCAGGCATGGTGGTGTACGCTTGTAATCCCAGCTACTCAGGAGGCTGAGGCAGAAGAATCACATAAACACTGGAGGTGCAGGTTGCAGTGAGCTGAGATTGTACCACTGCACTCCAGCCTGGGTGACAGAGTGAGACTGTCTCAAAAAAAAAAAAAAAAAAAAAGAAGGTATGTGCTATTGATACAAACAATAAAATAAGTGAAATTAAATGAATCTTAAAACCATTATGCTCAGTGAAAGAAGCCAGATTGAGAAGAGAGCACGAAACTGAAGGCAGTGGCTGATGCTTGTAATCCTACCACTTTGGGAGGCCAAGGCAGGAGGATTGCTTGAGCCCGGGAGTTTGAGACTAGCATGGGCAATATTGTGAGACTCCGTATCTACAAAAAATAAAATAAAAATTAGCTGGGCATGGTGGCATGCACTTGTAGTCCCAGCTGCTCAGGAGGGTGAGGTAGGAGGATCCCTTGGGCCTGGGAGGTCGAGATGGCAGTAAGCTGTGATCACATCACTGTACTCCAACCTGGGGAGCCAAAGCAAGGCTCTGTCTCAAAACAACAACAATAACAACAAACAACAAAAGAATACATGCTGTATGATTGCATTTATATAAAATTCTAGAGAAGGGAAACAATGACAGCAGCTAGAGTTGGAGATGAAGGTAAGGATTAATTGCAAAAGGATCTCTGGGGGGTCTAACGAGAATGTTCTATAGCTTAATTGACATGGTGTATGCATTTGTCAAAACTTATCTAAATATAGCCCTAAAATGGTATACTTTATTGTATGTAAATTATGGCTCAATAAAGTGGGAAAAAATAAAATGTAATTCCAATTGAAATGTGGCTGGGCATAGTGGCTCATGCCTGTAATCCCAGCACTTTGGGAGGCCGAGGCAGGCAGATCACCTGGGGTCAGGAGTTCGAGACCAGCCTGGCCAACCTGGTGAAACCCCATCTCTACTAAAAATACAAAAATTACCTGGGAGTGGTGGCTCATGCCTGTAGTCTCAGCTACTCAGAAGGTGGAAGCATGAGAATCGCTTGAACCTGGGAGGTGGAGGTTGCAGTGAGCTGAGATCGCACCATTGTACTCCAGTCTGGGCAACAGAGTGAGACTCTATCTCAATTGAAAAAAAAACAAAAAGGTCAGGCCCGGTTGCTCATGCCTGTAATCCCAGCTACTTGGGAGGCTGAGGCAGGAGAATCACTTGAACCCAC
>NW_012107585.1:5131358-5133028 GCF_000951045.1 Mandrillus leucophaeus
TTTTTTTAATTAGCTAGGCCTAGTGGTACACATCTGTAGTCTCAGGTACTCATGAGGCTGAGGAGGGAGGATCGCATGAACCCAGGAGTTTAAGGCTGCAGTGAGCTATGATCGTGCCACTGCACTCCAGCCTGGGTGACACAGCGAGACCTTGTCTGTAAAACAAAAACAAAGTTAAATAGGCCAGGTGTGGCGGTTCACGCCTGTGATCCCAGCACTTTGGGAGGCCAAGGCAGATGAATCAACTGAGGTCAGGAGTTCGAGACCAGCCTGGCAAACATGGTGAAACCCCATCTCTACCAAAAATACAAAAATTAGCTGGGCGTGGTGGTGGGTGTCTGTAATTCCAGCTACTCGGGAAGCTGAGGCAAGAGAATCACTTGAACCTTGGAGGGGGAGGTTGCAGTGAGCCGAGATCACACCATTGCATTCCAGCCTGGGCAACAGGGTGAGATCCTGTCTCAAAAAAATAAAAAAAGCAAAATAAATTCTAAAAATTTAAAAGCAGAAATGTGCGAACCTTAGATGGTAGGGCAGATTCTAGCACATACTAAATAGGAAATAAGAGAACAGCAATGCATTGATTTTGTGAACTCCCACGGTTTGATGTTATCTAAGATGAAACTCCTGAAAAGGGAGAACAATGGGTTGATGCATCAACATACATTGTGTTCACAGCAGATAAAAGCAAGACAGAACCTTAATGTGACCAGTTTCTCTGGGCATAAAGATTTTCCACAACCATTAGGCATTTCTCTTTCAATTGGCGTGCTTGGTAGTATATTTTTAGAATTGAAATTTCTCCTTCAGGGGTGGTGTAGTTTGAAGCTGATTGCCCTTCCATGGCAGTTTTCTCTCTGTTCCCCATTAGCAGGATCTGAAAAAACAGCCTTTGAAAATTCAGGTTGTGTGCCTTCAAGAGCACAATTTCTAGCTCCCTTTCCTTTGCCAAGTAAAAACTAATTCTATCACTAACAAAAGGGTATTCACCTAAGATTCTCCACCAGTTTTTCACTCTGTGTAACTAAGATTCTTCAAGGAACAAGAAATCATTAAGATTGAACATCTTTTGGAAATATTTATGGCAGCCAATCAATGACAGATATTGGGGTCTCTCCATCATAAAATAACATATGGAGAGAGTCTTGTGTTTTCTAAGCTACTAGAGTGTCTCTCTATTCACTGATACTAGTCAATAAAATGAGAACAACCCTATAAGGTGCTCTGAATCCCTGCTGAAAATTAAATGGACATATCACTCAGGTCTGTTTGTTGTTGTTTTTAGACAGGCCCTCATCCTGTTTCCCAGGCTGGAGTGCAGTGGCATGATCATAGCTAACTGTAATCTCGAGCTCCTGGGCTCAAGTCATCCTCCCACCTCAGCCTCTTGAGTAGCTGGGACTACAGGTGCACACCACCATGCCCGGCTAATTTTTAAATTTTTTTAAGAGATGGGATCTTGCTGTGTTGTCCCAGCTGGGCTTGAACTCCTGAGATCAAGCACTCCTCTCACCTCAGCCCGCCCAAAGTGCTGGGATTACAGGCATGAGCTGCCACTCCGAGTCAGATCTATCTGTATTCATTATCTATGGCTATGTAACAATATTTCCAAAACTTAGCAGCATAAAACGACCTGCATTTATCATCTGGTAGCTTCTGTGAGTCTGGAG
>NW_012107585.1:5136478-5138219 GCF_000951045.1 Mandrillus leucophaeus
AGGCAGAGGTTGCAGTGAACCAAGATCACGCCACTGCACTCCAGCCTGGGCGACAGAGTGAGACCCTATCTCAAAAAAACAAAAAAACAGAAAAAAATAAAATAAAAAACATACATCCCAGAGTTGTTTTTCAAAAACCGAGACCCCTACCAAATGAATCCAGAGGCACACAGACCTCAGATGAGGGGAGACTGGTGACCAACCTCTGACCACCACTCTTTGTTCTAAATTTCTTCCTGAAGGGCCTGGAGGAAGCCAGAAGCTAACGTTCTTTTCTGCTGACCCCAAGTTTTGAAACAAAGCTTCTCTTCATTAACCAATTGCAAATCAGAAAATCTTTGAATCTGCCTATAACCTGTGGGCCCCCACTTCAAGGTATCCTGCCTTTTTAGGCCAAACACCAAGGTGTACCCTCCATGTACTGATTTACGATTTGGCCCATAACTTCTTTCTTAAAATTTACCCCTGCTTTTAAAAACCCTTAGCTGCAAGCCATCAGGGAGGTCAGGACGTAAGCATTAGCTGCTCAATTCTCCTTGCTTGGCACCCTGCATATAAATGCCTTCCCTTCTCCTGCTGCAAACCTCCATGTGTATATCTGGCCTTACTGTGCAGGTGAGCAGAACTCAGTTCGGTTTGATAACATCTTCCCTCCCCCAGTACATAGGCGGGGGTGCAGGATGGGATAGAGTGAGGCTGTGGATAGCAAAGTAGTTTGGTTACTTTTGTTGTTGTTGTTGTTGTTGTTGTTGACACTGAGTCTCACTCTGTAGCCCAGGCTGGTGTGCAATGGCGCAATCTTGGCTCACTGTAACCTCTGCCTCCTGGGTTCAGGCGATTCTCCTGCCTTAGCCTCTTGAGGAGCTGGGATTACAGGTGCATGCCATCACATTCAGCTAACTTTTTTGTATTTTTAGTAAAGACGGGGTTTCTCCATGTTGGCCAGGCTGGTCTTGAACTCCTGACCTCAAGTGATCTGCCCGCCTCGGCCTCCCAAAGTGCTAGGATTACAGGCATGAGCCACCATGCCTGGCCTATTTGATTACTTCTTAATGGAAGAGGGGACTCCAGTTATTTTCTTCTTTCTTTGGAACATGGAGTCCATGAAGCTTTTTTATCAGCTTTTGAGCCTTGGCTGCCTCCTCCAGAGTTGTTATGTCACAAAAGGCAAGAAAAAAGATCAAACTCCTTTGGCATGCACCTTATATCATGGAGGTCTTCAAGAATATATCATTTCATGGCATAAAAACATGGACCGACTGCAGTGGCTCACACCTGTAATCCCAGTGCTTTGGGAGGCCCAGGCGGGAGGATCATTTGAGTCAGGGAGTTTGAGACCAGCTTGAGCAACATGGCAAGACCTTATCTCTACAAAAAAAATTTTTTTTTAATTAGCTAGGCCTAGTGGTACACATCTGTAGTCTCAGGTACTCATGAGGCTGAGGAGGGAGGATCGCATGAACCCAGGAGTTTAAGGCTGCAGTGAGCTATGATCGTGCCACTGCACTCCAGCCTGGGTGACACATCGAGACCTTGTCTGTAAAACAAAAACAAAGTTAAATAGGCCAGGTGTGGCGGTTCACGCCTCTGATCCCAGCACTTTGGGAGGCCAAGGCAGATGAATCAACTGAGGTCAGGAGTTCGAGACCAGCCTGGCAAACATGGTGAAACCCCATCTCTACCAAAAATACAAAAATTAGCTGGGCGTGGTGGTGGGTGTCTGTAATTCCAGCTACTCGGG
>NW_012107585.1:5142119-5143379 GCF_000951045.1 Mandrillus leucophaeus
CCCAAAGTGCTGGGATTACAGGCATGAGCTGCCACTCCGAGTCAGATCTATCTGTATTCATTATCTATGGCTATGTAACAATATTTCCAAAACTTAGCAGCATAAAACGACCTGCATTTATCATCTGGTAGCTTCTGTGAGTCTGGAGCCCAGGCATAGCCTAGGTAGGTGCTCTGCAAAGCTGCAATCCAAGTCCCAGCCAGGGCAGTGGGGTCTCATATCAAGGTCTGACTGGGGAAGAATCTGCTTTTAAGCCCACATGATTGCCGGCAACATTCAGTTTCTGGAAGGCTGTAGCTGTAGCTTCTTGCTCACTGTCAGTGGAGGCCACTCCCAGTTCCCTTTGCCCTGTGGCCCTGTCCAGAGAGCATCTCACAAGATGGCAGCTTGCAAGGGACAGAATCTCTCAGCAAGACACACATGACAATCTTATGTAACGTGATAACCCATCACCTTTGCCATAGTCACCTGGTTAGAAGCAAGTCACAGGTCCTGCCCACACTCAAGGGGAAGGGATCACACAGGATATAAACACCAGGAGATGAGGATCATGGGGACAACCTTGGCCACCTTACAACCCGTCCTCTACACTGTCCAAACTGGTTGCCAACATCACTTTAGCATAAATGCCAAGATCTCCATCCCCTGGCTGACAGATATACCATCCTCTGCCATGAATCCTTTAATTCCCATATAGCATTTACCCCAAATTGAGGACGATCTTGGATGATTGTATTTTCTTATCTGCTCCCCTCTTTCCTCCCCTCCAAATACCAGGAATCCACACTGCTGCTCTGGTGGGCACAGCTCCCTGAGCATTGCTTGGATGCTTCCCAGTGGGGGTGCACCCAACTCTGGAAATGTTAACTATGCACGTGGAGGTCCCCACCATCGCCAGGTTCATCACCATTACTGCTCATTGGCTCCACGGGGCCAAAGCACAGTGTTAGACATGAACAGTGACACAAAGAATAATGAGACATGGTACTCAAGACATATACAATCAGATGAAAACTGTTTTACAGTCTTACTCAAGGGAGAACTGTGAACCTAAAGGGCACAGTGGACAGCTCTTGAAGTTATAAATAATCCACATACATCATCTGTATAATAACAAAAACTTTTTTTTTTATAAATTACTTGCAACTGAGAGCATAAGCTAGGAGCTGAGAGTCGACGTCCTTTATCCTACCTTCTGAAACAGAATCAAAAATATCCTGTGTGGGCCGGGCGCGGTGGCTCACGCCTGTAATCCCAGCA
>NW_012107585.1:5147609-5148007 GCF_000951045.1 Mandrillus leucophaeus
GACTCTGTGTGTACAAAGAAAAATATCTAAGATACATACACCAAGGTATCTTATGGGATGTATAGTGTCATCCCTTACAGATAAGATAAAGATCTATTGATATATACTTGGGAAAAATTAGGGAAATATATATAAAATGTATCAGTGGTTATCTTGGGTGAAATGCGTACTGTGGTATGGGAAACAAATGAGGATTACACTCTATCCGTTATGTACAAAATGTAAAAATAAGTAATTCAAAATCTAAGCCATTGAAACTCTATTTTGAGCCTTAAAGGAATGTGATTATGGAGCCTGAGTCATGTGATAGGCAGCTGTAACCTAGACAGCTGTAACCTTTGTTTTTGTGATTATAGATTAGCCATCTTCTTTTTTTGTTTTTGTTTTTTAGTTTTTTT
>NW_012107585.1:5153137-5154708 GCF_000951045.1 Mandrillus leucophaeus
TCTATCTCAATAAGATCTCTTATACCAGTGCTATCCAATAGAAATATAATGTGAGCCTCATATGCAGATTTCAATTTTCTATTGGCTGCATTTTAAAAAGGAAAAGGAAAAGGTGAAATTAATTTTAATAATATATTTTATTTAAACCATTAAACCAAAATATTATCATTTCAGTATGTCAATAGTAGAAAAAAATCAATATTTTACATTCTTTTTTTTCATAGTGAGTCTTTGAAATCTGACATGTGTATTTTATACCTACAGCACATCTCAAATCAGACCTAAACAGATTTCTCAAGAACCACGTGTGACTAGTGGCTACTGTGAAGCCCTGGACAGTAAAACATAAGAATATGAAACTTGATCTTCTTTACCCATAGCACAAGTAGGTGGAAAAGGAGGACTTTAGGATGAAACTGACCACAACTAATGGGAAAAAAAGAACTGGGTCCTCACTGACATCATTGGAGTCACTGGATCAAGCTGCACTTGAAATCGGCATGACCTCAGAAACTCAGTTATGTGAGCCAGTAAGCTCAATTTACTGTTTAAATGTATCCTATCACTGTTTAAATGTTGTCCTATCACTTCCGACAAAAGAATCTGAACTGACACAGAGAGTGATCAATAATATAAAGCAATTTATTATATGCCAAAACTGAAGAATGGATAGTAAGCATCAAGTGTGCAGAGAAAGGATAAATCAACTTGAGACTAGCCTGGGCAACATAGCGAGACCCTATTTTTTTAAAAAAAAAAAATTGTAGCAGGGTTTCTCAACCTCAGCACTTTTGACATTTTGGGCTGCATAATTCTGGTGGGGCTGTCCTGCATATTGTGGGATGCTTAGCAACATCCCTGGCCTCTACCCACTACATGCCAGCAACACCCTCTACCTCTGGTTCTGACAACCAAAGGGGTCTTCAAATATTTCCAGATGTCCCCAGTTGAAAGCCACTGTGTTAGAGGTGGTATTTGTAATAAATCTGCAAGACTTGGTGGGATGTACTGATGTGGGAAAGGAATTTTGAGTAGAGATAATTATATGAATAAAGGTACCAAGGAAAGAGAACAAAAGGCTCATGAGGAAATTAATCATCATCACTACTAAGTCTCAGCTATGGTTGCCAACAACCGTTAGAGCATTAAATCTTATCTAGAAAATCATTTTTTAAAATATTTTCTTAGAGATGGGGTCTCACTTTGTTGTCCAGGCTTGTCTCAAACTCCTGGCCTTAATCCTTCTGCTTTAGCCTCCCAAAAGGCTGGGGTCACAGGCTGAGCCACTACACCTGGCCTAAAAATATACATATATTTTTTTAATTCTTATCATACACTGTTGGTGGAAACCAAAACTGGCACAAACCTTTTTGGAGAGCAATTTGGCAACATCTATGAAAATAAGATATGTTTTAACCTTTTGTCCCAACAATTCTTCCTCTAGAAATTTGCTTTACAGTAAAAAACTTTTCCTAACATCATAATAATAACTGGGTCAAGATCCTGCCACGGTACTCCAGCCTGGGCAACGGAGCAAGACTCCATCAAAGAAAGAAAGAAAGAAAGAAAGA
>NW_012107585.1:5155328-5156860 GCF_000951045.1 Mandrillus leucophaeus
CTGCCTCAGCCTCCCGAGTAGCTAGGACTACAGGCGCCTGCCACCACGTCTGGCTAATTTTTTGTATTTTTAGTAGAGACCAAGTTTCACCGTGTTAGCCAGTATGGTCTCGATCTCCTAACCTTGTGATCCGCCCGCCTCGGCCTCCCAAAGTGCTAGGATTACAGGCATAAGCCACCGCGCCAGGCCTTTTTTGTTTTTGAGACGGAATCTCACTCTGTCACCGGGCTGGAGTGCAGTGATGCAATCTCAGCTCACTGCAACCTCTGCCTCATGGATTCAAGTGATTCTTCTGCCTCAGCCTCCCGAGTAGCTGGGATTACAGGCACACACCACCACATCCAGCTAACTTTTGTAAAGATGGGGTTTTGCCATGTTGGCCAGGATGGTCTTGATTTCTTGACCTTGTGATCTGCCCTCCTCGGCCTCCCAAAGTGCTGGGATTACAGGCATGAGCCACTGCTCCCCAGTGCCCAGCCAGATTAGCCATCTTCCTAACCTATGTTGTTTGTAAAATGTTGCAAATGACTAAAGGGCACCAGAAAAGACTCTTTCCCTCTTTACTGTTGATTTTCATTATAGATTAGCTTCCTGCTTACCTTTCTCACACAAAGACTTCATAGCTGTCACACTGTCTTAAGATGGAATGCTAAATACACTTTTAAATTGGAAAGGAAATGCAAGCCAGCTGTAAAGAAAAGAAAACAAGCCTTAAGGAAAAGAAAACAAACTGTAACTAATTAAATTGTTGTAACTCATAAACCAGGCTTGTGTAGAAAATGTTGCCATTCTACTAGACTCTGTTTTCTGCTTATAAGCAAGAACTTAACTTTCGACTTCGACTTCGGAACTCTCATCTCATTTCTCTAGAGTCTTTGTCTCCCAGATTGGCTGTTCCCAGCTCTTCACTTGAATAAACTCTTTAAGACTAGATTCTGATTGCTTCCAATTATTTAAGCTTGGCATCAAAAATTATTCCCCACCCAAGCCCCTGGCACTGACTTCTGCAGAACAGGACCTATTTGTTTGGTAAAAACTTTGGGCAGGGTGCATTGGCTCACACTTGCATCCCAACACTTAGAGAGGCAGATGCAAAAGGAGAGCTTGAGCCCAGGAGTTTCAGTCCAGCCTGGACAACACAGCAAGACCCCATTCTCCACAGAAATGAAAAAAAGACTTTGGTGTACATCTTGCAGAGTGAGTCAGTTGTATGCTGGTAATTGTTTAAGAAGTAACTCAGGCCGGGCACGGTGGCTCATGCCTGTAATCCCAGCACTTTGGGAGGCCGAGGCGGGCAGATCACGAGGTCAGGAGATCGAGACCACCCTGGCTAACACGGTGAAACCCTGTCTCTACTAAAAAATACAAAAAATTAGCTGGGCGTGATGGTGGGTGCCCATAGTCCCAGCTACTCGGGAGGCTGAGGCAGGAGAATGGCATGAACCCGGGAGGCAGAGCTTGCAGTGAGCTGAGATCGTGCCACTGCACTCCAGCCTGGGCAACAGAGTGAGACTCAGTCTCAAAAGAAAAAT
>NW_012107585.1:5157155-5163694 GCF_000951045.1 Mandrillus leucophaeus
GATGGGGTTTCACCATGTTGTCCAGGCTGGTCTTGAACTCCTGACCTCAAGTGATCCGCCCACCCCAGCCTCCCAAAGTGGATGGATTACAGGCGTGAGTCACTGTGCCCAGCCTTTTCAGCGATTCTGACAAATAATTGATTGATATTGAGCTTTCCATTTTAAAAAGGTCAGAGTAAGATCAGTCATCTACTGAGCTTTTATCTTTTTGAGTGGAATAGGCAAGTTGAGAGCCAGAACTGAGTTGTTCCAGAGAATTGAGGAGAATTGAGATTGTGATGGGGCAACAAAGTCAGAGACAAGGAAGAAGGGAGCCAAGGCGGGAGAGAAGGCTGACATTTAGAGGGGAAATTTTAGCAGAACAAAGATGTTTAAAGGGAATTTCTATAAAGTTTTTCATGTTGTATGCATTGTAAACTTTCTTCCCTACTTTTTCAAAAAATCTTCAGCAAAAGCCATAATTCTTAGTGATGTCTAGGGAACTGGGACCCGGTTTCCTCGAATTTGCAATTAAGTGCTGAATGTAGCCTCAAAGTGGACCCAAGAAAAGAGCTGTGGCTATGCTGGGAGCCTTGCTGCATTTAGGTTATACATATTTTAGTCATGTTTGATTTTTTAAAAATTATTTGTTTATTTATTTATTTAATTATCTATTTATTTATTTTTAGAGACACTGTTACCCAGTTCACTGCAGCCTCAAACTCCTGGGCTCCAGTGATCCTCCTGTCTCAGCCTCCCCAATAGCTGGGACCACAAGCATGTGCCACTATACCTGGCTAACATCTTAATTTTTGTAAAAACAAGGTCTCACTATGTTGCCCAGCCTTGTCTCAAACGTCTTGACTCAAGCAATCTTTCCACCTCGGCTTCCCAAAGTGCTGGGAGTACAGGAGTGAGCCACCATGCGCCCCGCCTGATTTATTTAATAATGAGCGTGTATTATCGTATTCAAATAATTCTGTCAGCACAGAGTTAAGAGAAGTTTCTTACCATACTCAGTAGAACATGGCAGAGATTCTTTAAGTGCAAGGGGGACTTATAGGAAGGAATCAAGTCCTGGAATGTCACCTAACCAGTTGGGTCTGTTTAGAGAGAGGGTTTTTGTTACAGAACATAACCTCCCAAAAACTTTTTTTTTTTTTCCAATTCTGTTTTGGTTGAATTATGTGGGGGCAAATCCATTCCAATCATAACTTTGAGCAAAAATGACTCCTATCCATATCATAATAGGACCCAGGAGTATTGCCTGCTGATTCCAGCAAAATGTAGAAGGAGAGCATCTCTGATGCAACTTAAACTTAGATTCAAGAAGGGTTGGCCAGGCCAGGTACAGTAGCTCACACCTGTAATCCCAGCATTTTGGGAGGCCAAGACGGGCAGATTACTTGAGCTCAGGAATTCAAGACCAGCCTGGGCAACATAGCAAGACCCTGTCTCTAGAGAAAAAAAAAAAAGAAGAAGGGTTGGCCATTATGTTTATACCTGGAAAATAAATTTTATTTCTTAAAACAGTCTTGTGAGGTAAGTACTATATGTCAGTTCCGTTTTATAGATGATGCAACAAAGAACACCAAGAGATGAATTGACCCATCCTGGGTGTACAGTTTAATATATTTTGGGAAGTTTGTTTATGCAATCATCACTGAAACCCAGGTTTAGAATTTTTTTTTTCTTTTTTTTTTTGAGACAGAACCTTGCTCTGTCTCCCAGGCTGGAGTGCAGCAGTGCAATCTCCACTCACTGCAACTTCCACCTCCCAGGTTCAAGCAATTCTCGTGCCTCAGCCTCCCAAGCAGCTGGGCCTACAGGTGCGCACCACCATGCCTGGCTAATTTTTTCTATTTTTAGTACAGACAAGGTTTCACCATATTGGCCAGGCTGGTCTCAAACTCCTGACCTCAAGTGATCTGCTCACCTCGGCCTCCCAAGTGCTGGGATTACAGGCATGAGCCACTGCACCCGGCCAGAATATGTTTATCACCCCAATAAGGTCTCTCATGCCCATTTACAATTAATCCCCATTTCCGCCGCCAGCTCCAGGCAACCACGACTCTACTTTCTGTCTTTATAATTTGCTTTTTCTGGGCATGTCATATAAAAGCAATCATATACTATGTGGTCGTTTGCATCTGGCTTCTTTCACTGAGCATAACGTCTTTGAGGCCCAGGCACGATGTAGCGTATATCAGTACTTCATTTCTTTTTATAGCTGAGTAGTAAGGGGAGACCACATTTTGTTTACACAGTAAACATTTTGAGTTGCTTCCACATATGGGCTTTTATGAATAATGTTGCTATGAACATTCACACGCAAAGCTTTGTATGGAGGTATGTTTTCACTTCTCTTGGGTAAATACCTAGGAGTGGGATCGCTGGTGGGCAGCAAGATTCCAGAGCCTTGTAGGGTGTTATACACAATGCTGGGTTGAATAACAGGGCTTGTATTCATCCATGATTATTCTGACATCCAGGGATGTGGTTATGACTCTTGTTCCCTCTGGAAATTCTATTTCTATTAAATCAGGGTTTCTCAACCTCAGTACCATTGCTATTTTAAGTCAGATAATTCCTCGTTGTAGGGGGATGCCCTGGGCATTGAGGAGCCTCCCTGGCCTTAGCCCACTAGATGCCAGTAGCACTCCCACCCGCTGCCTAGTTGTGACAACCAAAACGGTCTCAAGGCCGGGCGCCGTGGCTCATGCCGGCAATCCCAGCACTTTGGGAGGCTGAGGCGGGCCGATCACCTGAGGTGGGCGGATCACCTGAGGTCAGGAGTTCAAGACCAGCCTGGCCAACACAGTGAAACCCCATCTCTACTAAAAATACAAAAATTAGCTGGGTGTGGTGGCAGGCACCTGTAGTCCCAGCTACTGGGGAGGCTGAGGCAGGAGAATCACTTGAACCCGGGAGGTGGAGGTTGCAGTGAGCCAAGATCACACCACTGCACTCCAGCCTTGGCGACAGAACAAGACTCTGCCTCTAAAAAACTTTTTTTAAAAAAATGTCTTCAGACATTGTCAAATGTCCCCTTGGAAGCAAAGTCACCCCTGGATGAGAATCACAGAGTTTGAATTCACTCAGTAAGTGGAAGCGGTGCCAATCCTGCTTCTGACCTGGGGGTATCTGGTGGTTTAGCATATGGCTTGGCCCGTCTTCCACACTCAGAGTAGGTGTGCTGGGTCCTGTCTTGGAGCGTGTGGCGTTGACATCCTACATGTTACTTTATTTAATTTGTTCTAAATCAGTCGTTCTCTTGTGGTTCGGTGTGTATGTGTTTGTTCTCAAATTGGGCCAAGAGAAGTGGGGGACTGCAGATGGTACAAACTGTAGTCTCTTGTCTATTTAATTCAGATCAGCCTATCCTGGTGGTATTTATTTTCAAAAGTATGAGTTTAAGACAACATGTAATAGGTATTTGGAGTGTTTATACAGCTGTGCTTACAAGAAGCTCAAAGCAAAATAGAGTGGATATTTGTTGTTTTTGAGCTGCCAGGTATGTATATTTTTCTCTTCCAAACAGCACCCTGCTTGCATTTTGAAGAACTGCTTCTGCCTGGCTGTGGGAAATTTACAGGGCAGGGAGTCTAAGTATGCAGCCCTCACACTGTGGAAGCCAAAAGAGGTTTCTAGAGGCTTTTCCTAGCAGATCCTTTCTCTCCAGGCCCAGGGGGGATGGGCATGTGTTCCAATTATTGATGCTGTGTAACAAACAACATCAAACTCAGAGGCTTAAAATGATCATTGTTAATTTCTTATGATTCTAGGGTTGGCCATGTGGGCAAATTTGCTGGTCTTGCCTGGGCTTGTCCACACAGCTACATTCAACTGGAAGTTTGGCTGGGCTAGAAGATTCAAGACCGCCTCCCTCAGTATCTGGCAGTGGGTGCTGACTGTGCCCTGAGGAGCCTCAGTTTTCCTCCATGTGACTGCTCGTCCCCCAGGAGGCCAGGCAGAAGCTGCAAAGTTTCTTAAAACCTGAGCTCTGAAGCTCAAACAGCATCAAGTCTGCCACATTCTGTTGGTCAATGTGAGCCATGAGGCCACTATCAATTCAAGGGAGTAGAAAAATTGAGTCTACTTCTTGAAGGGAGGAACAGCAACATCACATTGCAAAGAGGGGTAGGTAAAGGGCCATTATTTGTTTACTTTTCTTTTTGAGCAGGGTCTCACTCTGCCTCTTAGACTGCAGTGCAGTGATGCAATCATAAGCTCACTGTAGCCTCAACCTCCCAGGCTCAAGTGATCCTCCCACCTCGGCCTCCCAAGTACCTAGCACTACAAGGTGCACACCACTACACTTGGCCAACTTTTGCATTTTTTGTAGAAATGGGTTACACCATGTTGCCCAGGCTGGTCTTGAACTCCTGGGTTCAAGCAATCCTCCTGCCTCGGCCTCCCAAAGTGCTGAGATTACGGGCTGAGATTACCCAAGGGAAGTAAAAAAGAAAAAAAAAAAAACACTGCAGAGAGCCATTATTATAATGATCTGGCACGTCATGTGACCCAGGCCACTCCAATTAGACACTGTCTGTTGGGATTGATTGCAGATACATACATGTGTGTACGAGTGTTCATGTGTATATATATACATATATGTATAAATATTTGGTTTGAGTTGGCCGGAGTTGATTTCTGTGTCACTTACAACCAAAATAACTGATACACGTATCAGGTCTATCGAGTAGAAGGCCTTTCTCAGGTTTTGGCATATCAGGGTATACATTTACTTCTTCTCATTGGAGATAAGGGACCAACACCAAGTCCCTGAGACCTGTCTTGTCCCCATTCCCAACTCCAATGGTGGCTCCTTTTGGCCATGTCTGGACAATGTAATCCCAACTCCTTGACCATACTTGTTGGGATCAGAGTTGAAACTAATCCTACTGGCTGGGCCTGGTGGCGAACACCTGTAATCCCAGCACTTCGGGGGGTGAAGCAGGCAGATCACCAGAGGTCAGGAGTTCAAGACCAGCCTGGCTAACATGGTGAAACCCCGTCTCTACTAAAAATACAAAAAATTATCCAGGTGTGGTGGCGCACTTCTGTAACCCCAGCTACTAGGGAGGCTGAGGCAGGAGAATTGCTTGAACTTGGAAGGTGGAGGTTACAGTGAGCTGATATCATGCCACTGGCACTCCAGCCTGGATGACAGAGTGAGACTCTTGTCTCGAAAAAAGAAAAAAGAAACTAATCCTACTAAGCCCAATCAGATTACTTCCCCCAGGATTTAAAATCAGAACATGAGAATCTGTCAGACTATACTATCCCTTGAATGAGGCGACATAAACTCAGAGACTGAGGATGGTCACTTTCCACCCTATGCAGAGAAAAATAGAGATGGTTGATATGCAGAAGGAAGGAGCAGAGATGCTGAGAGAATAGAAATGAGAGATGGCGTGGCATCTAAGAAAAGAAGCTGGCCAGGTGCAGTGGTTCACCTCTGTAATCCCAGCACTTTGGGAGGCTGAGGCAGGCAGATCATTTGAGGTTAGGAGTTTGAGACCAGTCTGGTCAACATGGGGAAAACCCGTCTCTACTAAAAATACAAAAAATTAGCCGAGTGTGGTGGTGCACGCCTGTAATCCCAGCTACTCAGGAGGCTGAGGCAGGAGAATCGCTTGAACCTCAGGGGTAGAGGTTGCAGTGAGCCGAGATGGCACCAGTGCACTCCAGACTGGGTGACAGAGCAAGACTCTCTCTCAAAATAATAATAATAAAATAAAATAAAAAAGGAAGCCTGAGAGATGTTTACTCCTGAGAGCTTTCTGATCCCTAGTTCTTGTCTCCTGGCCACAGCAATTGGTTCAGGAATCAGCAAATGGCTGCATTCAGGTCAAGAAGAGAGACTGAATCCTAGGACTAACATAAGAGATACCAGAAAATACATTATTTCTTCCCCTGGATAGTCTGGTAGAGGTGACTGGGTCACCTGAGGTTAGGAGTTGGAGACCAGCCGGGCCAACATGGTGAAACCCCATCTGTACAAAAAATACAAAAGCTTACCTGGGTGTGGTGGTGCACACCTGTAGTCCCAGCTACTCAGGAAGCCGAGACACCAGAATCTCTTGAACCCAGGAGGCGGAGGTTGAAGTGAGCCGAGATTGCATCACTGCACTCCGGCCTGGGTGACAGAGTGAGACTCCATCTCAAAAAAAAAAAAAGTAAAATCTGGAGCAGCCGTAAGACCACTGGGTGGACTGTGAAGATGATGCCAGCAGTATGGGAGTTAGAATGGAGAGGCCAGAGCTGGGCTTGGTGACTCACACCTGTAATCGCACCATTTGGGGAGGCTAAGGTGGGCGGATCACTTGAGACCAGGAATTCAAGACCAGCTTGGCCAACATATCAAAATCCCATCTCTACTAAAAATACAAAAAATTAGCTGGATGTGGCAGCACAAGCCTGTAGTCCCAGCTACTTGGGAGACTGAGGCATGAGAATCACTTGAGACCGGGAGGCAGAGGTTGCAGTGAACCGTGATCATGCCACTGCACTCCAGCCTGGGTGACAGACTGAGACCCTGTCTCAAAAAAAAATTG
>NW_012107585.1:5163974-5169806 GCF_000951045.1 Mandrillus leucophaeus
AAAAAAAAAAAAAAAAAAAAAAACGCAACTCTCCTCTGCACAATGCTGATCCAAAGGCTCAACCTGCAGGATTCAAAAGTGATTTTGGACCTCAAATGTGATCCGAGGAACACCTCCTGCTATTGGTAACTTTAAAAAAAAGCAATGAGAGCTCCATCTTATAGATAAGACAAATTGAGGCTTATGGTGGTGATTTATCAGCTACAGTGACAAGATAAGAACTAGCAAAGGCGGTGGCTCACACCTGTAATCCCAGCACTTTGGGAGGGTGAGGCAGGAGGATCACTTGAGGCCAGGAGTTCAAGACCAGCCTGGGCAACATGGTGAGACCCCTGTCTCTACAAAAAATAAACATATCAGCCAAGAATGATGGTGCACGCCTGTAGTTCCAGTTACTTGGGAGACTGAGGTGGGAGGATCAACTGAGTCCAGGAGTTTGAGGCTGCAGTGAGCTATAAGCACACCATTGCACTCCAGCCTTGGTGATATAGCAAGACCCTGTCTTTAAGAGAAAAGAAAATTTAAAAGTTTTGATTATAAAAAAGAAAAAACAAAGAACTAGCGAGGACACTCACATCTGATGCTCTGCTGAGCTCTTAAATCACTTTTGTAAATCACATATTATTTACCTACGTAGACACCTAAAAATAGAACTGGGCGCTCCTCAGAAGCCAAGAGGAGCAGCCCAAAACAGAGGAAAAAAGGCCAGGAGCATTTTAAAATTATAAATCTAGTTTAAATGATCAGGACATGGATTATAGTGATACAGTGCAGGGACCTCATTAGTGACTGACTTCTAAAGAGGTACTAAAATTGTCCAGAAATGAAGACTGTTCCCTCCACAGTTCCACGCATAGAATCAAATACCATGAGTAAGTATGCAAATTAGCAGGTGCCCACAGGCCCAGGGTCTAAAGAAAATAAATCAAGCAGCTATCCTAAGATGACTTCCAATAAACTTTGCTTTTCCCTTTATTAGCATTCAGTTCAGTTGAGTTCAACAAGCACTTTTTGAATGCTTGCTACATGACGTGCACTGGGCATTGCATTTCCATTTGCATGATGGTCAGCTGTCACCTCATTTTCCCCTTTAAGCACTTCCAAATAAAATACTGTATTCATTTCCTAAGGCTGCCATAACAAAGTAGCACAAGCTGGGTGGCTTAAATAATAGAATTTTATTCTCTCACAGTTCTGGAGGCTGGAAGTCCCAAATCAAGGTGTCACCAGGGGAGGCTTCCTCTGAAGGCTCTAGGGGAGGATCGTTACTTGGCTTTTCCAGCTTCTGGCGGTGCTAGCTGTTCCTTAACTTGTGTCTGCATCACTTCAACAATCTCTCCTTATGTCTTCACATGATCATCATCTGTGTGTGTCTCTCTACTCCTTATAAGATACTGGGCCGGGCACGGTGGCTTATATCTGTAATCCCAGCACTTTGGGAGACTGAGGCAGGAGGACCACTTGAGGCCAGGAGTTCAAAACCAGTCTGGGCAACATATTGAGACCCTGTCTCTACAAAGGGAAAAAAAAATAGCCAGGCATGGTGGTGCATGCCTGTAGTCGCAGCTGCTTAGGAGGCTGAGGCAGGTGGATTGCTCGAGCATGAGAGTTTGAGGCTACAGTGAGCCATGATCATGCCCCTGCCCTCCAGCCTGGGTGAAAGAGTGAGACCCTGTCATAATTTCACCTTGAGATCCTTAAGTTGTTTCGTCTACCAAGACCCTATTTCCAAACAAGGCCATATTTCGGAGTTCCAGGTGGACACTATTTAATCCACTACAAATACTGTGTCACAAAACATGAGTGAGCAACGTCAATTTCACGGATGTTTTTGAAAGGAAGGAAGAGAAGGTTGAAGTTACTCAACCCACCCTAGACACCTTGAAATCCCTGTTGTGGGTTGGGTTCCTGGGAAGCTGACTCTGAGATGGAGATTAGCATGCAGGATGTTTATTAGGGAGTACTGTGGAATCCCAGTCCTTGGGAAGGTTGAGGAAGGAAGCAGGACTTACAGGGGAAAGTTGAGCTGTGATGCAGCCGCACCAAAGGTCTTAGATGACCCCTCAAAAAGCTCTGGAAGGCTGGGCATGGTGGCCCACGCCTGTAATCCTAGCACTTTGGGAGGCTAAGGCGGGTGGATCACTTGAGTCCAGGAGTTCAACACCAGCCTGGACAACATGGAAAGACCCACATCTCTACAAAAAATAAGTACAAAAATTAGCTGGGCTTGGTGGCGCACGCCTGTAGTCTTAGCTACTTGGGGGGCTGACGCAGGGGGATTGCTTGAACCTGAGAGATTTATGTCCCCCATTGATTACTGGCTGTGGGCCTCCCAGGAAGGGAGTGTGAACTTGAGTGAAACCACTCTATTTATTTAGTAAAGGCAGTCCCCAGAGGAGGCTGCCAGCCTGCAACACTTCCAGTATCTGGCAGAATAAGTCCTGTATCCTTGAAGGGTGATCTGGGTAGGACATCATGGTGTCTTCAGCACCTCCTTAGTCATTCCTTTTCTTAGTCATTTCTCTCCCACAGTTGTCAGAAGGGAGAGTTCCCTTTTTCTCTTGCCTCTTCAGAGTGCTAAGGCACCCTCACATTCCTTGCTCCCATTGAAGCTTTTTTCTCCACACTTATAAATGCAAACCTACCTACAAAGAAAATGCCTGCACGCCACCTCTGAGGTCACCTCCAAGGACATCTCCTTAGAAGACAGCAAAGGGAGTATTTATTTATTTATTTATTTAGAGACAAAATCTTGCTCTCTCGACCAGGCTGGAGTGCGGCAGTGCAATCTCGCCTCACTGCAACCTCCGCCTCCCAAGTTCAAGCGATTCCAAAGGGAGTGATTAATAGCAACCAAGGTGTTTGTTAATGCTGCTCGTTGCATAATGGAATGAGTACCGGATTCTGAGTAAGAAGCCGCAAATTCAAGTGCTAGTGCTACCTCAAGCAAATCACTAGTCTCTAGGAATGGGGGAAAGAACTTTGTTTTATCACCGATTATGGAGCACCTAGGATAGTTCCTTGCACAAAGCAGGCTTTAAATAAAGATTCCCCTGGCTGGATACAGTGGCTCACATCTGTAATCCTAGCAAGCAATCCACCCAGGGCGGGTGGATCACTTGAGCTCAAGAGTTCGAGACCAACCTGGTCAACAAGGCAAAACCCTGTCTCTACTAAAATTACAAAAATTAGCCGGCATGATGGCACGCACCTGTAGTCCCAGCTACTTGGGAAGCTGAGGCATAACAATCACTTCAGCCCAGGAAGTAGAGGTTGCAGTGAGGCGAGATTGCGCCACTGTACTCCAGCCTGGGTGACAGGGCAGGACTCTGTCTAAAAAATAATAAATAAATAAATATTCCCTGAGCACATGAAGGAAGGAACAAGCTTTGCCTAAGCTTTGATTCCCTTGAAATAATACTGAATTGGTAAGGGTGGGATAGGTCGTGATTCCCAAAGTGATAATCTGATACTAGCCACAGCAGTAGCAGCACCCAGGAACTTGCTAGAAATACAATTTATTGGACTCCACCCCAAACCTGCTGAATCAGGAATTGTAGAGAAGGGGTTCAACATTCACTGTGCTATAGGCTGAAGGTCTGCGTTCCCCCCAATCTATATGTTGAAACCTAATCCCCAATGTGATGGTATTTGGAAGTGGGGTCTCTGGAGGTGACACGGTCACAGGATGGAGCTCTCATGAAGAGGCTTTTTGTTTTGTTTTGTTTTTGAGACAAAGTCTACCTCTGTCACCCGAGGCTGGAGTACAGTGGCACAATCTTGGCTCCCTGTAGCCTCAGCCTCCCCGGTTCAAGCGATTCTCCCTCCTCAGCCTCCCAAGTAGCTGGGACTACAGGCGCCCACCACCACATCTGGCTAATTTTTTTGTTGTTGTTGTATTTTTAGTAGAGATGGGGTTTCACCATGTTGACCACGCTGGTCTCCAACACCTCAAGTGATCCATCCATCTCAGCCTACCAAAGTGCTGAGATTACAGGCGTGAGCCACTGCGCCCAGCCTAGGATTTGTGCCCTTAGAAAAGAAACTCCCTGGCCGGGTGCAGTGGCTCACGCCTATAATCCCAGCACTTTGGGAGGCCTAGGCAGGAGGATCACTTGAAGTCAGGAGTTTCAGACCAGCCTGGCCAACTTGGTGAAACCCTGTCTCTACTAAAAATACAAAAATTAGCCAGGTGTGGGGGTGGGGAGGGGTGGCGTGAGCCTGTAATCTCAGCTACTTGGGAGGCTGAGGCAGAAGAATCACTTGAATCTGGGAGGCGGAGGTTGCAGTGAGCCAAGACCGCACCATTGCACTCCAGCCTGGGGACAAGAGCGAGACTTCGTCAAAAAAGAAAGAAAGAAAAGAAGAGAAGAGGGGAGGGGAGGGGAAGGGAGTGGAGGGGAGAGGAGAGGAGAAGAGAGGGAAGAGAAAACAAACCCCACAGAGCTCTCTTGCCCCTTCCACCATGTGAGGATGCAGTGAGAAGATGGCTGTCTATGAACCAGGAAGTCTTGTTCACCACCTACAGAACGTCATCTTCCTAAGAGGAGGAACCTTATATGTCTCCTTTATCCCTGGAACCTAATGCCCTAGAACAATGCCCGAAGTATACATCTGCACCCTATAAGTGTATGTTGAATGAAGGGCTTGGGGCTCTGCTTCTCTTTTGAGATATTGACACTGTGCTCCGTGGGAGGAAAACACCTTCTTTATAAATTAAGATAACAATTTCTGCAGCAGCCACATTTTCCACATGAAATCAACAGATCCAGAAATGAAGTGTATCTGGCAACCATGTGGCGAGGAAGTGCCATTTTTAACAAAGGACTTACAGGGTCACTGTTTCAGCTGATATACTTTGCAACCTCACTGCAGTTGCCTAGCAAAATACTGTACAAACGGCCACATTATTTTTGCACATTACTACACTAGAACTGTGCACAATGTCCTTGTAGTCATGTGTAGAAGTGCTTTCAGGAAGAAAATAACATTTATTGTAGGTTTTTAGAATTTCTAATTTCAGAAGAATCACAAGCTCATTGCAGAAAATTTGGAAAATAAAGACAAGCACAAAAGGAAACACTAATCTTCCAAACAGTGAAATATTCTGATGCGGGTACTTTCCAGTCTATTTCTATGAATGCCTTAAAAATGAATTTGTATCATATAAAATATTTCGGAGTAGAATTTTTCACTTAGTGGCATATGATGGATATTATTTATTTAATATTTTTCTTTAAAATATTTATATATTATAATCTAGTTAAATACTTTTAAATTATATAAAAACATCATGGTAAAAACTATTACATAACAGAAGAGCAGGAAGGAAAAATAAACTTCATAACACTTCTATCACTAAAGGTTTCTTGCACTGTATATCTTTCCAGAATATTCTAGGCTTTTATATACACAAAGGGAATCACACAATATTATTGTTTGACTAATTATTTAATGTAATAACACATTGTAAATATATTTCTATGACTGTATGGTGTTCTGTTATGTAAGTATGCAATATATTTTATTATTATTATTATTTTTATAAATAGATAGGCTCTTGCTTTGTTGCCAATCTGGACCTGAACTCCTGAGCTCAAGTGATCCTCCTGCCTCAGGCTTCCAAAGTGCTGGAATTACAGGATATGAACCACCGTGCCTGGAAACTTGATGAAAAATTCATATTTCTTAATTCTTTGATATTACATACAGTTATGCAATGTTTGTGCTCTCACTCTGTCTCTCGCTATACACACATATATTAAACATACATATATATGTATAACTTGTAAAATGCTTAGAACAGTGCTCACATATAGTAACGTTCTGTGT
>NW_012107585.1:5170416-5171885 GCF_000951045.1 Mandrillus leucophaeus
CAAAAGTAGGTGCCAGCTTTCACTTTCACCAAGAGTATGACAGTGCCTATTTCTCTACTGTTTTGTCAACACTGGGTAGTATAAATTTTTTAAAATATTCATTAATCTAAAAGGTGAAAAGTTATATTCCATGGTATCTCCCTCATTGTTCCTTTTTTTTTTTTTTTTTCTTTTTTTGAGCCACTGCCCCTAGCCTGCATCTCTCTAATTGTTAGTGAGTTTGATTACGTTTTTATTTTATTTTTACTTTTTGGAGATGGAGTCTCACTCTGTCTCCCAGGCTGCAATGCAATGGCACATTCTCAGCTCACTGCAAGCTCCGTCTCCTGGGTTCAAGCAATTCTCCTACCTCAGCCCGCCATGTAGCTGGGATTACAGGCGCCTGCCACCACACCCACTTAATTTTTGTAATTTTAGAAGTGATGGGATTTCACTGTGTTAGTCAGGCTGGTTTCGAACTCCTGACCTCAAGTAATCCTCCCGCCTTGGCCTCCCAAAGTGCTGGGATTACAGGCATGAGCCACCATGTCCAGCCTCCAAGTTCTACATCTGATGGTGAGAACTTAACCTATTCTCATTAAATTTGGTCTATGTTAACAAAGTGGGCAACAAACGAGTCATAAATTTGCCTATGAGTTCAACTTGTATAATAAAAATGTTGAAAGGGAGCAAGGATAACAGGTGAAAGCAAGAGACTATGTCACCCAAAATACTATCCTGAATGCCCAGCTGCCTCAAATTTTATCAGCACACCATTTCGTGTTGTATAACCTAATGTCAGACACTATCCTTCACTATGGCGCTTGCAGCCTTGAGCAGCTCCCTTAAATTTCTGTGCCTTGTTTTTCTTTCATGAACTGGGCAGGAGAAGAGGTATATTATTTCACAAGGGGGCTGTGCAAAGCAGTCCATGCACATCAGGCCCTGCAGAAAGGCTCAGAGCCATCTGCCCTCCTGATTAACAAGAAGTCACTGAATGTTAAGTCGCAGACTCCAGTTCTGCCAACACTCAAGACAATCTCAAGACCTTAATAATCATCGTGCCTAGCACAGAATAGAAATGCGTGATGTGACTGTCTATGCAGTTTCCTACTGATAGCAGTAAAAATAAGAATGAGTTCTCCTTCCCAATAAAAAAGCAACATATGAGATCAGGTTCCAGAGAGAAAACTGCCTATTAACTCCAGTAAACATTCTACTCCATTGTTCAGGGACTGTTTAACCAGTGTAAGAATTTCCTAAACCAGTAGTTCTCAAACCTGAATGCAAACTAGAATCACCTAGGGAAGTTTTTAAAAATGTAGATGCCGGCTGGACGCAGTGGCTCCCGCCTACGATCCCAGCACTTTGGGAGGTCGAGGTGGGTGTACTGCCTAAGTTCAGGAGTTCGAGACTAACCTGACCAACATGGCGAAACCCCATCTCTACTAAAAACACAAAAATTAGCCGGACGTGGTGGCACACACGTG
>NW_012107585.1:5173069-5174442 GCF_000951045.1 Mandrillus leucophaeus
TAGTAGAGACGGGGTTCCTCCATGTTGGTCAGGCTGGTCTCAAACTCCCGACCTCTGATCTGGCCACCTCGGCCTCCCAAAGTGCTGGGATTACAGGTGTAAGCCACCGCACCCAGTCAATAGCTGCTACTTTCAAGACCTTATTCCTCCCTATCCACTTCCATGCCAGGACTACTCAGTCCCTCCGTGGAAGGACTCTCCCCACAAACCAGGCACAAGAGCATCTCAATCTTCTAAGTTCTCATGGGTCTGGTCATTGAGCCATACTGTTGCTAAATATTTTAAATGGCCCTTGAGGCTGAGCGCAGTGTCTCGTGCCTGTAATCCCACCACTTTGGGAGGGTGAAGCAGGCTGGTCACTTGAGGCCAGGAATTCGAGACCAGCCTGGCCAACTTGGAGAAACCCTGTCTCTACGAAAAAACACAAAAATTAGCCAGGTGTGGTGGCTTATGCCTATAGTTCCAGCTATTTGGGAGGCTGAAGCAGGAGAATTGCTTGAAACCAGGAGGTGGAGGTTGCAGTGACCCAAGCTCACTGCACTCCGGCCTTGGCGACAGAGCGAGACTCCATCTCCCAACAAATAAATAAATTTCCCTTGGCCAGGCGTGGTGGCTCATACCTGCAATTCTAGTACTTAGGGAGGCTGAGGTGGGAGGATAGCTTGATCCCAGGATTTGAAGACCAGCCTGAACAACATAGTGAGACTCTGTCTCTACAAAAAATATATATTTTTTAATTTGCTGGGAGTGGTGGCACACACCTGTAGTCTCAGCTACTCAGGAGGCTGAGGAAGGAGGATCTCTTGAATCCAGGAGTTTGAGGCTTCAATGAGTCATGATTGTGCCACTGCACTCCAGCCTGGGTGACAAGAGTGAGAGTTCATCTCAAAAAAAAAGAAAGAAAATATAACCCACCCATTGCTCTCTGTAACAAATTTTTCATGCTGGATGTTTGCACACAGCAGTATGAAAATATAGAGAAGAGAATGATTGATTCTACCTGGAGGGGTCAAAGAAGGATTTGAAAAGTAAGTAGCCTTAAAGTAAACCCCAAATGATAAGGGGGTCTGACTAGGTAAGGAAAATAAAGGCATTTTAGACATGAAGAATGAGCAAAGATAGAGAGGGGTAAACAGTAGGGACGAGGGGGTGGGTACTATGATGTCATTACAGTGTGGGACAAGAAAAAGGTCTAAAAGGTGGATTGCAGCCAGGTCTGCAAGAAAATTGAATGTCATGCTGTATTTAGCCAGTATTACACTGTTTCTCAACGTATGGTCTAAGAATGACCTAACAAAGAATTACCTGAGTGCTGGCTTAAAAGGCAGATTCCAGGCTGGGCCTAGTGGCTCACATATATAACTCCAGCACTT
>NW_012107585.1:5175267-5178881 GCF_000951045.1 Mandrillus leucophaeus
CCTCTGCCTTCCAGGTTCACGTGATTCTCCTGCCTCAGCCTCCTGAGTAGCTGGAATTACAGGCACCCGCCACTACACCTGGCTAATTTTTGTATTTTTAGTAGAGACGGGGTTTCACCATGTTGGCCAGGCTGGTCTCAAACTCCTGGTCTCAAGTGGTCTGCCCGTCTCGGCCTCCCAAAGTGCTGGGATTATAGGGATAAGCCACCCCACCGGGCTTATTTTTTTTATTATTTTTATTTAAAACAATAGAGATAGGGTCTCACTACATTGCCCAGGCTGGTCTTGAACTCCTGGGATCAAGTGATCCTCCTGCCTTGGCCTCTCAAAGTGCTGGGATTGCAGGCATGAGTCACCTTGTCTGGCCAAAATATAATTTTTAGTATCTTTTACAGAAGATGGGTTCACAGAGGCAACAAAAGTGCTTCAGGCCCACAAAAGTCATAATGGAACCTTGAGTCCACCCAAAGAGAGAAGAATCAAAACGTACCTCAAAGAACTCTTGAGTTTCGCAGGGTTTTCTTGCATTTTCTATGTGTAAATTCCCTTTGGCAACCCTGTGAAGCTGAAGGACTCTTCTCAGAATAATGGGTTTTTCGTGTGTTTTTTGGTTTTTGTTTTTGTTTTTTTGAGACGGAGTCTCAGTCTCCCACCCAGGCTGGAGTGCGGTGGTGCGATCTCAGCTCACTGCAACCTCCGCGATACGGTTTGGCTGTGTCCTCACCCAAATCTCAATTGCATTATATCTCCCAGAATTTTCACGTGTTGTGAGAGGGACCCAAGGGAGATAACTGAATCATGGGGGCTGGTCTTTCTCCTGCTATTCTCGTGATGGTGAATAAGTCTCGCGAGATCCGATGGGTTTATCGGGGGTTTCCGCTGGTGCTTCTTCCTCATTTTTCACTTGTCGCTGCCACGTAAGAAGTGCCTTTTGCCTCCCGCCGTGATTCTGAGGCCTCCCCAGCCACGGGGAACTGTAAGTCCAATTAAACCTCTTTTTCTTCCCACTTCCGGGTATGTCTTAGCAGCATGAAAACAGACTAACACACTCCACTCCGGGTTCAAGCGATTCTCCTGCCTCAGCCTCCGAGTAGCTGGGATTCCAGGTGCCTGCCATGAGGCCCAGCTAATTTTTTGTATTTTTGGTAGAGATGGGGTTTCACCATATTGGCCAGGCTGGTCTTAAACGCTTAACCTCAGATGATCAGCCCACCTCGGCCTCCCAAAGTGCTGGGAATACAGGTGTGAGCCACCTCACCCACTCCTGGTCAGAATAACAGCTTTAAATGCCCAAAAGAAAACACACAGGATTACAAAGGAACCAATTATATTGAAATATAATTTATCAAAATACTTACAAAACCAATTTGGGATATAGCAACATGGTTTTTATATTGCTATAAACACATTTTATAGCAATATGTGTCTCTATTAACGAATGAAATAACAAGATCTAGCAGCAAGTCTAAAAACTGCCATGATTTTAAAGTAGCTATGAGCATTAATTTTGAGACATCAGCAGCAGCTGTACATGTAGTGTACAAATATCTGTGACTTCTACTGGTGACAAAATCACAGGCACTGCCAGGAGTTCCAGACCAGCCCTGGAAACATAGTGAGACCCCTGTCTCTACAACAAATTAAAACATTAGCTGGGTGTGGTGGTGTGTGCTTGTGATCCGAGCTATTTGGGAGGCTGAGGTGGGAGGATCACTTGAGCCCAGGAGGTGGAGGCTGCAGTGAGCTGTGATCACACCACTGTGCTTCAGCCTGGGCAACAGAGAAAGACCATGTCCAGAAAAAAAAAAAGAAAAAAAATCATAGGCGTGGTTTGCTGTCTGCATTCACAATGGAAGAGAAATGCTGTCTTTAAGTTAGAACTTGGTGAAAATAGAGAAGTGATTTTCCCACGTTCTTGGATGTCTGAATTTTTTTTTTTTTTTTTTTTTTTTTTTTTTTTGAGATGGAGTCTCGCTCTGTCACCCAGGCTGGAGTGCAGTGGCACGATCTTGGCTCACTACAAGCTCTGGATGGTCTTGATCTCCTGACCTCGTGATCCGCCTGCCTCGGCCTCCAAAAGTGCTGGGATTACAGGCGTGAGCCACCGTGCCCGGCCCTGGATGTCTGAATCCTATCCACTGTCCCCTTTTGGGGGTTCATGGATCTGAATTAGGAACTTCTAGTTTAATGAGTGTTGGAGATGAGGTGACAGAGAGTGATCAGAGGAATAGGGACAGATCCAAGAAAAACGTGACCAAACATGCAAATGTTTCATAAGAGATGCCCTGAAGTGTTAGGACAAAGGGAGTGCATGGAGGGGCAACCATTGTCCCGACTAAACTATCAGCCCCTTAAGGACAGGGATTGTGTCCTGTGTATTCCACGGACTGGGGTTGTAGAGTCAAAAGGACCCTGTGAAATCAATGCAACCCATCACCACATTTATTCATAGACTGAATCAATGTTGCCTCCTGCACACCCACATAAGACTTTTTCTTTTTTCTTTTTCTTTTTTTGTGTGAGAAAGGATCTCACTCTGTTGCCCAGGCTGGACTACAGCAGCATGATCACGGCTCACTGCAACCTCAAACTCCTGGGCTTAAGTGATCTTCCCACCTCAGCCTCCCGAGTATTTGGGACTACAGGAGCACGTCATCACACCTGGCTAATTTTTTATTTTTAGTAGAGACAAGGCCTTGCTATGTTGCCCAGGCTGGTCTCGAACTCCTAGGCTCAAGCAGTCCTCTAGCCTTGGTCTCCCAAAGTGTGATTACATGCATGAGCCACTGCACCCAGCCAAGAATTTTTCAAAATGTGTAAATGATGTTATAATAAATAAAACAGGAATCTGAAGAGTCCTTAAATCATGGTAGCTTTTAGTCATGTATTTTCTCAACCAGAGTGCTCTAAAATTACGTGGAAATCATTGGACCTTCAAGTGCCCTGTTCCCTCAGCCAAGAGGGCTTAGCCTCCCCCTCTTTCTTTGCCAACTCTTACTCATACTTGAGTCTCACCTTAAACATCACTTTCCCAGGGAGGCCTGTCTTGACTCTGTCCAAAAATTAGGTCACCCCATTACATGTCACCATGGTCCCGGTCCCCTCCCCAGGCTAGCCTACATCACATGTGTAATTAATTACTTCTCTAATATTTGTCTTCCCTTTCTCCATGAGGATTAAGACTGTATCTGTATTCCCAAGTCAGGAATAAATATTTGCAGAACGGATGATGGGTAGATGGAAGGCCCACCTGGGACAGGCACTTACAGCATAAGTAATCTGTTTAAATATTTTCATTCTTTCCCATCGCTTCATCCATTTTCACTCATTTTGCCTGAAACATGTTTTGTGAATTCCCCAGGTTTAATCCCCATTGCCAGACCACATTAACGTCAGGCTCTGAACACAAAGATTGTTGTCACTTTCAATTTGCCCCTCAGTGCATTTTAAATAAATCATTCCCATAGTAGAAATTGGGAGAAAGAAAGAAACACACACACACACACACACACACACACACACACGAGTGGGTTTGAGATAGGGAAGTATTGAGGAGAAGGGGAGGAGAGAGCGGTGGAGAATCAATTTGATAGCATCAGGGAGGGGCCAGGCAT
>NW_012107585.1:5180691-5183060 GCF_000951045.1 Mandrillus leucophaeus
AACCATTGTCCCGACTAAACTATCAGCCCCTTAAGGACAGGGATTGTGTCCTGTGTATTCCACGGACTGGGGTTGTAGAGTCAAAAGGACCCTGTGAAATCAACGCAACCCATCACCACATTTATTCATAGACTGAATCAATGTTGCCTCCTGCACACCCACATAAGACTTTTTCTTTTTTCTTTTTCTTTTTTTGTGTGAGAAAGGATCTCACTCTGTTGCCCAGGCTGGACTACAGCAGCATGATCACGGCTCACTGCAACCTCAAACTCCTGGGCTTAAGTGATCTTCCCACCTCAGCCTCCCGAGTATTTGGGACTACAGGAGCACGTCATCACACCTGGCTAATTTTTTATTTTTAGTAGAGACAAGGCCTTGCTATGTTGCCCAGGCTGGTCTCGAACTCCTAGGCTCAAGCAGTCCTCTAGCCTTGGTCTCCCAAAGTGTGATTACATGCATGAGCCACTGCACCCAGCCAAGAATTTTTCAAAATGTGTAAATGATGTTATAATAAATAAAACAGGAATCTGAAGAGTCCTTAAATCATGGTAGCTTTTAGTCATGTATTTTCTCAACCAGAGTGCTCTAAAATTACGTGGAAATCATTGGACCTTCAAGTGCCCTGTTCCCTCAGCCAAGAGGGCTTAGCCTCCCCCTCTTTCTTTGCCAACTCTTACTCATACTTGAGTCTCACCTTAAACATCACTTTCCCAGGGAGGCCTGTCTTGACTCTGTCCAAAAATTAGGTCACCCCATTACATGTCACCATGGTCCCGGTCCCCTCCCCAGGCTAGCCTACATCACATGTGTAATTAATTACTTCTCTAATATTTGTCTTCCCTTTCTCCATGAGGATTAAGACTGTATCTGTATTCCCAAGTCAGGAATAAATATTTGCAGAACGGATGATGGGTAGATGGAAGGCCCACCTGGGACAGGCACTTACAGCATAAGTAATCTGTTTAAATATTTTCATTCTTTCCCATCGCTTCATCCATTTTCACTCATTTTGCCTGAAACATGTTTTGTGAATTCCCCAGGTTTAATCCCCATTGCCAGACCACATTAACGTCAGGCTCTGAACACAAAGATTGTTGTCACTTTCAATTTGCCCCTCAGTGCATTTTAAATAAATCATTCCCATAGTAGAAATTGGGAGAAAGAAAGAAACACACACACACACACACACACACACACACACACGAGTGGGTTTGAGATAGGGAAGTATTGAGGAGAAGGGGAGGAGAGAGCGGTGGAGAATCAATTTGATAGCATCAGGGAGGGGCCAGGCATGGTGGCTCACGCCTGTAATCCTAGCCCTTGGGGAGGCCGAGGCAAGATCACTTGAGCCCAGGAGTTTGTGACCAGCCTGAGCAACACAGGAAGACCACCTCTCTACAAAAAATTTATGGCCGAGCGCTGTGATTTACGCCTGTAATCCCAGCACTTTGGGAGGCGGAGGCGGGTGGATCTCTTGAGGTCAGGAGTTCGAGACCATCCTGGCCAACATAGTGAAACCCCGTCTCTACTAAAGATATGAAATAGCTGGTCATGGTGACCTATAATCTCAGCTACTCGGGAGGCTGAGGCAGGAGAATTGCTTGAACCCGGGAGGCGGAGGTTGCAGTGAACCCAGATTGTGCCACTGTACTCCAGCCTGGGCGACAGAGCGAGACTCTATCTCAAAAACAAACAACAACAACAACAATAAAAGAAAATGCAAAGAAAAGAAATCAACCATTTTCTTCCCCCTTTCGAACCCCATGGGCTAACCAGCGGGAACTTCTGAGGGGAAACTTACTCTTTGCTGCCATCTGGTGGATGTTATTGGAGCAGTTCTCACCGGAAAAATTTCTATCCAACAGTTATGTGGCACCTATTGTGTTCAAGGTTCTGTACCAGGCAACCTGTAAATAATTTCTTACATTTTTATATTCCTTTACCAACAATGAGGCATTTTCTTTTTTTGAGACAGAGTCTCGCTCTGTCACCCAGGCTAAAATGCAGTGGCCCAATCTTGGCTCACTGCAACCTTCACCTCCTGGATTCAAGGGATTCCCGTCGCAGCCTCCCAAGTAACTGGGATTACACCTGTAATCCCAACACTTTGGGAGACTGATGCGGGCGGATCACTTGAGGCCAGGAGTTCAAGACAAGCCTGGCTAACATGGCAAAACCCCGTTTCTACTAAAAATACAAAAATTAGATGAGCATAATGGTGCATTCATACAATCCCAGTTACTCAGGAGGCTGAGACAGAAGAATCACTTGAACCTGGGAGGCGGAGGTTGCAGTGAGGCAAGATCGCACCACTGCACTCCAGCCTGGGTGACAGAGTAAGACTCTGTCTCAAAAAAAAAAAAAAAAAA
>NW_012107585.1:5184410-5187795 GCF_000951045.1 Mandrillus leucophaeus
GAGGTTTCACCATGTTGGCCAGGATGGTCTCGATCTCTTGACCTCGTGATCCACCTGCCTCGGCCTCCCAAAGTGCTGGGATTATAGGCATGAGCCACCGCGCCTGGCCACTAACACATCTTGACAAAAATGTAGATAATTTTTGTAATGACCAGGAGCACTGGTAAAATTTTGACTTGTAAATGTCTTGAGGAAAGAATCCCTGTGCAAACTAGATGGATCCAATTCCCCTGAGAGCCTACTGTGTAAATCCTGGTGTGACGCTTGCAAACTTAGTAGATACATTTGCCTTGTGGCATATCCAGCCAGCCACCACACCGCCTCCACTCCTTTAAGGTTTTATACTTCACCAGGCTTTCACGATGATTATCTCATTTGCCTTCCACCACATCCCAACCAGACAGAGAAGGAGATTTTACCATCCCCATTTCCAGGTGAGAAAATGAGGACACCATGAGGGTAGATGATTTTTTCATGTAATTCAAGGATTTGGGAAGAGATCAGCCATTCTCAAATTCGATCGGTCATGACCTGTGCCATGAGTGATCTGATGCTAATGGTTAAAGTACCATTAGCTGGAGGACGATTCATATATTTTTAAATAATACATCATCCCTATAGCAACCTAATTCTTGCCACCATTTAATATGCTTTCCCTACTGGGAGAAAAAGGAGCAGAGTTACAGCTGGCGTATTGAGACTTCCCCTGGGAGTGTTATGCATATGAATGCCTGACCATGTGCAGCGCAACCGAAAAAAAGGTGGAGAGTCCATAGAATAGCCAGTTCCGAAAACTGCTTCCAGCTCTAAAATGGGATGATTCACCCAAAGCAAACAATGAGTTGATGGCATTCAGATCAAAACTAACCACTTTTCCCTGTCCACGTATCTGACCAACGATCACTCACTTCAAACAGTTGTAGGATGATTATAAAATGTGTCATCGGGGCCAGGCTCAGTGGCTTATGCCTGTAATCCCACCACTTTGGGAGGCTGAGGCAGACAGATCACCTGAGGTCAGGAGTTCAAGACCAGTCTGGCCAACATGGTGAAACCCTGCCTCTACTGAAAATACAAAAATTAGCTGGGAATGGTAGTAGGCCCCTGCAATCACAAGTACTCAGGAGGCTGAGGCAGGAGAATTGCTTGAACCCAGGTAGTGGAGGTTGCCATGAGCCTAGATCGCCCCACTGTACTCTAGCCTGGACAACAAGAGCGAAAACTCCGTCTAAAAAAAAAAGAAGAAGAAGGTGTCATCCGGAAAGAAAGGGGGAAAAATGTGGTTTTTTTTGAGACAGCATCTTGCTATGTTGCCCAGGCTGGAGTGCAGTGGTATAATCTCAGCTTACTGCAGCCTTGATCCCCTGGGCTCAAGTAATCCTCCTGTCTCAGCCTCCCAAGTAGCTGGGACCATAGGCGTTCACCACCATGCCTGGCTAGAGACAGGGTTTTACCACGTTGCCCATGCTAGTCTTGAACTCCTGAGCTCAAGCGATCCGCCCACCTCAGCCTCCCAAAGTGATAGGATGACAGGCATGAGCCACCGTGCCCAGCCAAACCAGGATACTCTTAAGGCAAAAGGGAACACCTAGGGAATGGAACACCAAGGCCACATATTAAACAGGAATTGTGTTGAGTAAAACAGTACTTAAGTTACCCTAAGTCTGTGCAACTCAAGAAAAGTAAATTTACAAAACCAGAAACTGACAGCCCTGCCCCTAGGAACTATTCTGAAGGCAAGATAGGTCTTGGTTTCAGCTCCCCCAGAAGCAGATCCTGAGACAAGGATTTGGGTTAATTTGGGAAGTGAAGGAAGCACCTTGTAGGGGAGTAGGAAAGTAAGATAAGGAAAGAAAGGCAGCCAATAAGAGTGTGGCTCACGCCTGTAGTCCCAGCACTTTGGGAGGCCAAGGCAGCAGATCACCTGAGGTCGGGAGTTCGAGACCAGCCTGACCAACATGGAGAAACCCTGTCTCTACTAAAAATAGAAAGATTAGCCGGGTGTGGTGGCACGTGCCTGTAATCCCAGCTACTTGGGAGGCTAAGGCAGGAGAATCGCTTGAACCCAGGAGGCAGAGGTTGCGGTGAGCTGAGATCATGCCATTGTGCTCCAGCCTGGGCAACAAGAGTGAAACTGTCTCAAAAAAAAAAAAAAAAAAAGTGTTATCAAGCTAGCTGTTACTATGGGTAACCACCACATGATCCCTGTGCTGGCCACAGAGCTGGGCCACCCACATGCCCCCTCAAGGGAGGACTTGCTGTCCAGGGACTGCAGGGAGTGCAGTCAGCAGACGGACTACAGCTGTCACCTCCTTCAAGGTCAGCCTCAGCTGCAGAACCCTGTCCAGCCCAAGGCCATGCCCTTCCTGGGGTAGTCTGCATCTGTTGACTGAGCAAGGAAAGTCTGTTTTCTTTTGTTTTGTTTTTTGAGATGGAGTCTCGCTCTGTCACCCAGGCTGGAGTGCAGTGGCATGATTTCGGCTCACTGCAACCTCCACCTCCCAGATTCAAGTGATTCTCCTATCTCAGCCTCCCGAGTAGCTGGGCTTACAGGCACTCACCACCACATGCAGTTAATTTTGTATTTTTAGTAGAGCTGGGGTTTCGCCCATGTTGGCCAGGCTGGTCTCAAACTCCTGACCTCAAGTGATCCGACCACCTTGGCCTTCCAAAGTCCTGGGATTGCAGGTGTGAGCCACCACACCTGGCCAGGAAAGTCATTTATAAAGGTCACCGATTCCACCTGACTTGGAACACTTTGACAGGCAGTCCTTGCTCTGAAGCTCCCCTCTGGGTTAGCCAAACCTTGGTCAAGCCTGCACTGTAGCTGGATATTTCTCTCTGCCCGATCCTGCTTCTTCTCATTTTTTTCATAGGGACTGATTCCTTTATTTACTTATTTATTTTTGAGATCGGGTCCTGCTCTGTTGCCCAGGCTAGAGTGAGCAGTGGTATCTCAACTCACTGCAGCCTTGATCTGCCAGCCAGGCTCAGGTGATCCTCCCACTCCTGCCTCGCAAGTAGCTGGGATTACACATGCACACCACCATGCCTGGCTAATTTTTGTATTTTTTGCAGAGTCTCATCATGTTGCCCAGACTGCTCTTGAACTCCTGGACTCAAGAGATCCACCCCCTACATGGAGAAACCCCGTCTCTACTAAAAATACAAAATTAGCTGGACGTGGTGATACATGCCTGTAATCCCAGCTACTTGGGAGGCTGAGGCAGGATAATTGCTTGAACCCAGGAGGTGGAGGTTGCGGTGAGCCGAGATTGCACCATTGCACTCCAGCCTGGGCGACAAGAGCAAAACCCCATCTAAAAAAAAAAAAAAAAAAAAAGATCCTTCCCCTTCAGACTCCCAAAGTGCTGGGATTACAGGC
>NW_012107585.1:5188861-5192365 GCF_000951045.1 Mandrillus leucophaeus
CTGCAACCTCCACCTCCCAGGCTCAAGCGATTCTCGTGCCTCAACCTCCTGAGTAGCTGGGATTACAGGTATGTGCCACCATACCTGGCAAATTTTTTGTATTTTTAGTAGAGATGGGGTTTCACCATGTTGCCCAGGCTGGTCTTGAACTCCTGAGCTCAGGCAATCTGCACACCTTGGCCTACCAAAGTGCTAGGATTACAGGTGTGAGCCCCTGCACCTGGCCAATCTGATGGACTTATAAAAGGCAGTTCCCCTGCACACACTCTCTTGCCAGCTGCCATGTAAGACATGCCTTTGCTCCTCCTTCACCTTCTGCCATGATTGTGAGGCCTCCCCAACCATGTGGAACTGTGAATCCATGAAGCCTCTTTTTCTTTACAAATTACCCAGTCTTGGGCATTTCTTCACAGCAGTATGAAAATGGACTAATACAATGTAGGTCCTATAAGTCTCATTAATTCATTCAACACGTATTTTCTGGACATGTATACTATGTGGCAAACACTGTTCTAGGCACTGAGTTTAAGAAGTCAGAGGCAGAGAGGACTGTGCCTCTGTATCTGCATCTGGTCATAGGTCAGCTTATAAACCATTCTGTGTATCTTTGTGCTACCTGTTATTTTACAGAACAGTATCAAATGCTTTCAATGTGCTTAACACAATGCTAGGCATAGATGAATAAGGCTCTGTTCCAAGAAGACACTTAATGGGAGGAAATGGTCAAAAATAAAGGAAAAATGTTACTCCTCACCAGTATTTATTTATTTATACCCTGCTGTGTTCCAGAAAAAATTGAAGGCAGCTTACAGGGATACATAAAACATAGCCAGACAGCATAAATTATACATAAGAGAGAAGGAAGGAGAAAAACAAAACAAGAGTGAGGATTGAAATGGGGCCAGAGATGAGACTAACACAGGGATAAACATGATCAGTTCCTCTGTATTCATAGCCTGGTGCAATCACGGGTGTGGAGGATGCTATTAAGGCCCTGCCCAGAGCTCTAAACACTCATTTCTAAATGCCAAAGGATGTTCCTTGTGACTCTGAATGAAGGCTTTGTTCTGATTATGGACACACACCTGGTCTGCAAGCAGGATAGCCTAGAAGTCCCAGAAAGTTCAAGTCCCTAGAAATAACCCTACCCAGTGAGGGATGGGAGTTGTTAGATAAATACCCCAGCTCCTGGCCAGGCGCGGTGGCTCATGCCTATAATCCCAGCACTTTGGGAGGCCAAGGTGGGTGGATCACTTGAGGTTAGGAGTTTGAGACCAGCCTGACCAACATGGTGAAACCCGTTTCTACTAAAATTACAAAAATTAGCCAGGTGTGGTTGTGGGTGCCTTTAATCCCAGCTACGCAGGAGGCTGAGGCAAGAGAATCGCTTGAACCCAGGAGGCGGAGGTTGCAGTGAGCTGAGATCGTGCCATTGCACTCCAGCCTGGGCGACAGAGCCAGACTCAATCTCAAGAAAGAAAAAAGGAAAAAAAAACAAAACAGCTCTGTTTTTATCCTCCATTGAGATAACCCTCAGGCATGTTCTATACAGTCTTCCAGGGCTCCCCAGTGAGCTCCTGCTGCCCACAGTGGTAACCTGCTTGGTAACACACGTTTTGTTGGCTGTCTTCCTTTCTCTGTCTCCATTTCTCCATCCCCACACTGTTGTTTCCTGGGATCACCTCCCAAATAAACAACCTGTAATTGAATTATTGTCTCGGCAAGGGTTCCTGGGAAACCCACCCCAAGACAATGCACTATGCCCTCATCTGCTATTTAATGGAGCACTCCAGGCTCCTGCAGCTTGTTCGCTGTCAGAATTTCCAGGAATGCACAGGAGAGGATCACACATAGAAACGAGTCTTGTCAGCTGCAGGTTTGTGGGTTTTTCCTCCTTTCTTCCTGTTCTGGATACACCGACATTAACCAGGCATGCTGCTATTTTTGCTGGGTGTTTTTGTTTGTTTGTTTCTCTTGTTTTTTGTTTTTTTTGAGACAGAGTCTCACTCTGTCACCCAGGCTGGAGTGATGTGGTGCAATCTCAGTTCACTGCAACCTCCACTTCCCAGGTTGAAGTGATTCTCCTGCCTCAGCTTCCAGAGTAGCTGGGATTACAGGCACCCACCACCACGCACTGCTAAGTTTTGTAATTTTGTATTTTTAGTAGAAACAGTGTTTCACCATGTTGGCCAGGCTGGTCTCGAGCTCCTGACCTCAAGTGATCTGCCTACCTCAGCCTCCCAAAGTGCTGGGATTACAGGCATGAGCCACCATGCCTGGCCTATTTCTGCTGGTTTTGACTATCTTGGTTGACTTCCACTTTATCCAAAGAACATCTCCACCTCGTACCATTGGGTACCGTCTTTGATATCAGGCACTGTTGGCTTTTATTGGGTACTGACTGGCCCAAGATGCCAAAGCTATATGACGTTCGATGGTGATGTTCAGTAGAGGGTACCCATACTGTGTTCTGCCATTTGGACAAGATGACAGAACAACATTGCTTGGGGGCCAAAATGTGGTCTTCATTAAGCAATCCTATTTTCATTAAATAACCCCTAAAATTCCTGTAGTTTTAACTTATAGCCATAATCACATAAAACTCAAGCATGGGTTAGGCAATAAGGAATGGTCCTGATAATTAATCTGAGTGATAGCTACCCCACTGTCCTCAAACATCACTCATTCAAACTTAGCCAAATAAGTCTTGGTGGCTTTTTTGGTTTGTTTGTTTGTTTTTGTTTGTTTTTGAGACAAGGTCTCCTTCTGTTGCCCAGGATGGAGTGCAATGGCATGATCTCAGCTCACTGAGATCTGATCTCTGTCTCCTGGGTTCAAGACATTCTCTTGCCTCAGCTTCCCAAGTAGCTGGGACTGTAGGCACATGCCACCACACCCAGCTAATTTTTATATTTTTAGTAGAGACAGGGTTTCATCATGTTGGCAGGCTGGTCTTGAACGCCTGACCTCAGTCGTGAGGCATCGCGCCCAGCCTAGGTTTTGTAATTTAAAATGGAAATTAATTACAATATGCTAAACCTAAGATGCCAGATACAAAATATCACATATTGTATGATTTCATTTATATGAAATATCCATTGGTAAATCCATAGAGACAAGATACAGATTGGTGGTTGCCAGGGGCTGGAAGGAGAGGAGAATGGGGAGCAACTGTTTAATAAGTATGGGGTTTTTCTTTTGGGGTGATAAAAATGTTTTGGAACTAGACAAAGGCAGTGGTTACATGACATTGTGAATGTACTAAATGTCATAAAGTTGTTCATTTTATTTTATTTTATTTTATTTTATTTTTATTTATTTATTTATTTTCGAGACGGAGCCTCGCTGTGTCACCCAGGCTGGAGTGCAGTGGCGCAATCTCGGCTCACTGCAAGCTCCGCCCCCTGGGTTCACTCCGTTCTCCTGCCTCAGCCTCCCGTGTAGCTGGGACTACAGGTGCCTACCACCACACGAGGCTAATTTTTTTTTTTTTTTTTTTTTTTT
>NW_012107585.1:5194040-5196613 GCF_000951045.1 Mandrillus leucophaeus
TGAGCCTCCGCACCTGGCCTGATTGATTCCTCACGAGCATTTTGTACCCCAAACTCCATGTAAGCATCTGCTTCTAGAGGACCTAGACCCAAACCATACCTGTGGGGAAAGAGGGAGTTAAATAGAACATGTTCCTCAGAGATTCATGGAATGTAAAGCAATCCCTCAATTTCTAGCATATGAGATTCCTGGGGAGTTCACTTTCCAGCATTGCTGGTAATTCTTTGCTCAATAGGGGTGTTATTAAGAACAATTTGCCAAGACATCTACAAGCAAAGATTAGGCTCATAAACAGACTGCCTCTGAATTGCCATTGGGTGTTCTTAGATGCACATAGCCTGCTGGGTATACATTTTAAAGCACCATCTCTAGATCTATCTTTAGTCCTTACCCCTCAGCTTGTGCTCATGAAATTAAGTACATCCACATGATAGTAATTTCAAGGGCAACCTTGACCTTGCAAAAAATGCAATTCCAGCCAGGCACAGTGGCTCATGCCTGTAGTTCCAGCACTTTGGGAGGCCAAGGCAGGTGAATCATCTGAGCTAAGGAGTTTGAGACCAGCCTGGGCAACATAGTGAGATCTTGTCTCAACCAAAAAAAAAAAAAAAAAATTAGATGTGGTGGCACATGCCTGTTGTCCCATCTACTCAGGAGGCTGAGGTGGGAGGATCACTTGAACCCAGGAGGTTAAGGCTGCAGTGAGCTGTGATCATGCCACTGCACTTCAGACTGGGTGACAGAGTGAGACCCTGTATCAAACAAACAAAAACGCAACACGATTCCAGTATGTTGATGGATTTCTAATTGGTGGTCTAAGAGAGGCCTTACTGTGTGTATGGTATGCTCTGGCTGTGTCCCCACCCACATCTCATCTTGAATCATAGCTCCTACAATCCCCATGTGATGTGGGAGGGACCCAGTGAGAAGTAATTAAATAATGGGGCCGGGTTTTTCCCATGCTGTTCTCATGATAGTGAATAAGTCTCATGAGATCTGATAGTTGTATTATTTTTATTTATGTGTAACAAATATAATAATATAAATAAATACATTATTTATTGATTGATACAGGGTCTCACTCTATCACCCAGGCTGGAGTGCCATAGTGCAATTTTGGCTTCCTGCAACCTCCACCTCCCAGGCTCAAGCGATTCTCGTGCCTCAACCTCCTGAGTAGCTGGGATTACAGGTATGTGCCACCATACCTGGCAAATTTTTTGTATTTTTAGTAGAGATGGGGTTTCACCATGTTGCCCAGGCTGGTCTTGAACTCCTGAGCTCAGGCAATCTGCACACCTTGGCCTACCAAAGTGCTAGGATTACAGGTGTGAGCCCCTGCACCTGGCCAATCTGATGGACTTATAAAAGGCAGTTCCCCTGCACACACTCTCTTGCCAGCTGCCATGTAAGACATGCCTTTGCTCCTCCTTCACCTTCTGCCATGATTGTGAGGCCTCCCCAACCATGTGGAACTGTGAATCCATGAAGCCTCTTTTTCTTTACAAATTACCCAGTCTTGGGCATTTCTTCACAGCAGTATGAAAATGGACTAATACAATGTAGGTCCTATAAGTCTCATTAATTCATTCAACACGTATTTTCTGGACATGTATACTATGTGGCAAACACTGTTCTAGGCACTGAGTTTAAGAAGTCAGAGGCAGAGAGGACTGTGCCTCTGTATCTGCATCTGGTCATAGGTCAGCTTATAAACCATTCTGTGTATCTTTGTGCTACCTGTTATTTTACAGAACAGTATCAAATGCTTTCAATGTGCTTAACACAATGCTAGGCATAGATGAATAAGGCTCTGTTCCAAGAAGACACTTAATGGGAGGAAATGGTCAAAAATAAAGGAAAAATGTTACTCCTCACCAGTATTTATTTATTTATACCCTGCTGTGTTCCAGAAAAAATTGAAGGCAGCTTACAGGGATACATAAAACATAGCCAGACAGCATAAATTATACATAAGAGAGAAGGAAGGAGAAAAACAAAACAAGAGTGAGGATTGAAATGGGGCCAGAGATGAGACTAACACAGGGATAAACATGATCAGTTCCTCTGTATTCATAGCCTGGTGCAATCACGGGTGTGGAGGATGCTATTAAGGCCCTGCCCAGAGCTCTAAACACTCATTTCTAAATGCCAAAGGATGTTCCTTGTGACTCTGAATGAAGGCTTTGTTCTGATTATGGACACACACCTGGTCTGCAAGCAGGATAGCCTAGAAGTCCCAGAAAGTTCAAGTCCCTAGAAATAACCCTACCCAGTGAGGGATGGGAGTTGTTAGATAAATACCCCAGCTCCTGGCCAGGCGCGGTGGCTCATGCCTATAATCCCAGCACTTTGGGAGGCCAAGGTGGGTGGATCACTTGAGGTTAGGAGTTTGAGACCAGCCTGACCAACATGGTGAAACCCGTTTCTACTAAAATTACAAAAATTAGCCAGGTGTGGTTGTGGGTGCCTTTAATCCCAGCTACGCAGGAGGCTGAGGCAAGAGAATCGCTTGAACCCAGGAGGCGGAGGTTGCAGTGAGCTGAGATCGTGCCATTGCACTCCAGCCTGGG
>NW_012107585.1:5203903-5210138 GCF_000951045.1 Mandrillus leucophaeus
TCTACTAAAAATACAAAAATTAGCCGGGTATGGTGGCACATGCCTGTAATCCCACCTACTTGGGAGGCTGAGGCACAAGCATTGGTTGAACCCGGGAGACAGATGTTGCGGTGAGCCGTGATTGCACTACTGCACTCCAGCCTGGGTGACAGAGCGAGACTCTGTCTCAAAAAAGTTAAAAAATAACATAACATAACATAACATAACATAACATAACATAACATAACATAACATAGCATAACATAATATAAAAGTTTGTTCTGGGCCAGGCATGTGCCTCAGGCCTATAATCCCAGCACTTTGGGAGCCTGAGGTGGGAAGATCTCTGGAGCCTAGGAGTTCAAGACCAGCCTGGGCAACTTAGTGAGACCCTATCTCTACAAAAAAAATTCCAAAATTAGCCTGACATGATAGCACATGCCTGTAGTCTCAGCTACTCAGGAGACTGAGGCCAGAGGATCACTTGAGCCTGGGACGTCAAGGCTGTAGTGAGCCTTGATCCACCACTGCAGTCCAGCCTGGGTGACAGAGTGAGACCCTGTCTCTAAAAAAATATAAAAAATAGGCCAGACGCAGTGGCTCGGTGGCTCATGCCTATAGTCCCAGCACTTTGGGAGGCCAAGGTGGGCAGATCACCTGAGGCCAGGAGTTTGAGACCAGCCTGGCCAACATGTTGAAACCCCATCTCTACTAAAAATACAAAAATTAGCTGGTCATGGTGGCAGGCACCTATAATCCCAGCTACTCAGTAGGTTGAGGCAGGAGAATCGCTTGAACCCAGGAGGCAGAGGTTGCAGTGAGCAGAGATCATGCCACTGCTCTCCAGCCTGGGTAACAAAGTGAGACTCTGTCTCAAAATACATATATGTAAAATAAAACTTAAAATTAATAAAATTTAAATAAAATTCCAACCTCAGTTTCTTAGTCACAATGTAGCCCCAGTCCACGTGCTCAATAGCACTAGGCTATGGCATTACAGGACACGTGACTTGACTATTCCTATGCAACGTGTATAGCTTTTTAAATCATTTATTTCTGTTTTGACTTCCCAGCACTTGCCAAAAGCTTTCAAGGTGAAGTGTCCCAGTTTATTTAAGCACCACCTGGCAGCCACCGAAGTATCACGTTTCTGTTTCACAAGAGCTAGCCATGAATCTGATTGCTACTGTTCCACATGATTAGCACGTTTGGAGTGACAGACTGTTGGGTTTGCCACATTTCTGAGCAGGTTGTGATTCTGTAATCATTTTTTCTGAAGGGCATGAAGCATCAAGAAGCTACTGGCCTGGGCCGGGTGCAGTGGCTCATGCCTATAATCCCAGCACTTTGGGAGGCCAAGGTGGAAGGACCACTGGAGCCCAAGGATTGAAGACCAGCCTGGGCAACATAGGGAGACCCCATCTCGCCAAAAAAATTAGTCAGGCGTGGTGGTACACACCTGTAGTCCCAGCTACTCAGGAGGCTGAGGCGGGAGAATCGCTTGAGCCCAGGAGGTTGAGACCAGCCTGGGCAACATGATGAGACCCCGTCTCTACAGAAAAAAAAAAGAAGCAGCCAGTGGTCTGTCTCTCAAGAAGCGACGTATCATGTTTCCCTGAAGCTCTCGCCTCTAGAGAGCTGCAGAATAGGAGAAGAGGAATGAGCTCACACAGAGGGACCATGCTGGTAGTAAGACATATAAAAAGAGCAGTTAAAATGATTAGGGACGTCAAACCTTAAGAACCCCAAGGATAGTTCATTAGACTCTGAAGTATCTGATGAGCTCACCTGGTCCATCCCGGATGAATAAAAGCAATTTGCCCTTTTCTTTCAACTCCCAAGAGATAACGATCCACAACAGCCCTTGTTTTCTCATTGCACTGAATCCTACCTCTCGGGTGTCAAGAAGTGTTTCTCTAAGTCTTATCCAAACCTCTCTTATTAGTTGATCTTTCAAACCTCTCTGCTAAGTCAGATATCATTTAATGATGGCTGCTCCCTGAATGTCAGGGCCTTTTACCTGGAAATAACTCTTTAGTATTTTCTCATTCTTGATGCTTCTACATCTCAATATAATTATCCAATTTGTGGCTGGGCGTGGTGGCTCAAACCTGTAATTCTAGCACTTTGGGAGGCTGAGGAGGCAGGCGGATCATCTGAGGTTGGGAGTTCGAGACCCGCCTGACCAACATGGAGAAACCCCATCTCTACTAAAACTACAAAAATTAGCTGGGCGTGGTGGCAGGTGCCTGTAATCCCAGCTACTCGGGAGGCTGAGGCAGGTGAATCGCTTGAACCCTGGGTGGCGGAGTTTGCGGTGAGCTGAGATCACACCATTGCACTTCAGCCTGGGTAACGAGCAAAACTCCATCTCAAAGAAAAAATAATAATAATTATCCAATTTGTAAATTGCCTGGTTGTTTCTCCTCGTTTTTCTTTCTTGCTTGCCCTTTACATTTTTTCCCCTCTTTCCTTTGTGATTTTTATTTTTATTCTTCAGATGGAGTCTCACTCTGTCGTCCAGGCTGGAGTGCAGTGGTGCAATCTTGGCTCACTGCAACCTCCGCCTCTGGGGTTCAAGTGATTCTCCTGCCTCAGCCTCCTGAGTAGCTGGGATTACAGACGCCCGCCACCACGCCCAGCTAATTTTTGTATTTTTAGTAGAGATGGGGTTTCAACATGTTGGCCAGGCTGGTCCCAAACTCCTGGCCTCAGGTGTTCCACACACCTTGGCCTCTCTCTGCCGGGCTCTCTCCTTTATCAGACTGGAGAGAAGAGTAAAATAAAATTTCCATTTGCCACTTTTTTCTTGGCCAGCCCAATAGTAGAAATGTACTCAAATTATGCCTTTCTGGTCGGGAGCAGTGGTTCATGCCTGTAATCCTAGCACTTTGGGAGGATGAGGTGGGCGGATTGCATGAGCTAAGGAGTTCAAGATCAGCCTGGGCAACATGGCAAAACCCCATCTTTACTAAAAAATATAAAAATTAGGTGGGTGTGGTGGCACATGCCTATAATCACTTGAACCTGGGAGGTCGAGGTTGCAATGAGTCAAGACTGCACCACTGCACTCCAGCCTGAGTGATAGAGTGAGACAATGTCTCAAAAAAAAAAAAAAAAATTTTGCCTTACTAATATTGAGGTGAGAGCTATCAGCATAAATCTATACCTCTCTTACTTATTCATAACATAGGCCTTGGGTAGTTTCTTTAAAAACAAGAACAACAATAAAATACCATGGTAGCACATTCAATCCTGTTGCTGATGAAAGTGATGGCTTTTATAGATGCCTCAAAAGAAATGACACATATTCCCAAAAGAGTTGCTGTCATTTATGCCTATTTCAAGGTTAAACTTGGCTGTGTGCAATATTTTGTTTGCAAGTTTTTGATTGCAAGTAATGGAAATGTCCTATGGCTAGCATAAGGAAAGAAAGGGAAGGGAAGGGAAGACAGAGGAGGGGAAGGGAAAGGGGGAGAGGGGAGGGGAGGGAAGAAGGGAGGGAAGGAAGGAGGAAGTTAATGAAAGGATATTGGAGGCATTTTATGGAAGCAAAGGAAGAGTTGGACAACTAAACTTTCCTTGAAAAGGAAGAAACTAGGCCAGGCACGGTGGCTCATACCTGTAACCCTAGCATTTTGGGAGACCGAGGTGGGCAGATCACCTGAGGTCAGGAGTTCGAGACCAGCCTGGCCAACACGGTGAAGCCCCGGGTCTACTAAAAATACAAAAATTAGGCAGGCGTGGTAGTACACACCTGTAATCCCAGTTACTCAGGAGACTGAGGCAGGAGAATCACTTGAACCCAGGAGGCAGAGGTTGCAGTGAGCCAAGATCGCACCACTGCATTCTAGCCTGGGTGACAGAGCGAGACTCTGTCTCTAAAAAAAAAAAAAAAAAATTAGGCATGGTGGCAGGTGCCTGTAATCCCAGCTACTTGGAAGACTGAGGCAGGAGAATCTGTTGAACCTGGGAGGCAGAGGTTGCGGTGAGCAGAGATCATCCCACTGCACTCCAGGCTGGATGACAGAGTGAAACTCCACTTCAAAAATAAATAAATAAATAAATAACATAAATAGGCCGGGTGTGGTGGCTCACACCTGTAATCCCAGCACTTTGGGAGGCTGAGGTGGGCGGATCACGAGGTCAGGAGTTCGAGACCAGCCTGACCAACATGGTGAAATTTTGTATTTTGTAAAAATAAAAAAATTAGCCAGGCATGGTGGCGTATGCCTGTAATCCCAGCTACTCAGGAGGCTGAGGCAGGAGAATCACTTAAACCCAAGAGGCAGAGGTTGCAGTGAGCCGAGATCATGCCACTGCACTCCAGCCTGGGCGACGGAGCGAGACTCTGTCTCAACAATAATAATAATAAAATAAATAAAGTCATCAGTTCCACTCCCATGATAACCCGTTAACCCATTAATTTATTAATCTGTGAAAGGATTAATCGGACCTAAGAATCTCTTAAAGACCTCACCTCTCAATACTGCCACTTTGGGGATTCAATTTCAACATGAGTTTTGAAGAGAACAAATATTCAAACCATAAAAGGAGCCTAATCTCCTTCAACCATCCGCTGTCTATGGACTAGCACATAAAAAAGAAAGAAATTTCTAACTTGTTTAAGCCCCTGTATTTTGGAGTCTGTTGCAGTAGCTTATCTATGAAATAATAGAGCTGGCATTGCTGTGTTGGATCTGAAGGGCTGTATGGTTCCTGCCCAGGATGTAGTCATTCAGAAACCCAGCAGGATTCAGGTTTGATACACTGAGGGAGGCTGAATTGCACACTTAGTACCTGAGTTCCCATGAGGCCTGGCAGCCTTTTGAAATCCCTGCCTTCCTTATTTCCATTAATATCCTTACGGTAATAAGAGACCATCTGTTTCTTGGCACCAAAAACTCCTAAAACAAACTCTCCCCTTACATCCTGCACTTCTCATTTAGTTGCATCCTTTCTGTCTTCTCTGCTAAACAGTGAGCTCCAGGAAGAAAAGCATCATCGTTTATCTTTCCATGCTGTCTTTAGAACCTAGTGTGGTACCCAACACGTAGAAGGTATCCCAACAAATAGGGGATGGATGGAGGGAGGGAGGGAAGGATGAGTGGATGGATGAATAGATGGGAAAAAAGAAAATAATAAAACTAGTTGTAGCTTATAGGAGGGAAGGCTTCATGGAACTTCTCTCTCCAGGCTCTGAATTCCTACTATCCTGACTTTCTCTGTGTCACTGTCACATATGACTGAGCCACCTCCCTATTTTCACCTCCACTCTAGAGGCATACCTCAACAGAAGTGTGAGGTTATAGGGGTATGTCTTTAGGACCTTTCTTGTTAGTGGTCTCTACAATCTTACAACCCTCTTTTTAAGCATCTAGAAACCTAATACTATAGACCTTTCCTTTATCATACTCAATTATTTTTCTCGGACCTACTTTGCTAGCCTGATTAAAAAACAGAGCCTGAGACAGATTAAAGTGCTCACACTTTATTTAGGAGTTGAAAGCCTATAGAGGTGAGAATGAGGAAGAAAAGAGGAAAGAGGTGAGGTGAAATACAAACCAATGTGATGTGTTAGCCAGGCACGGTGGTTCATGCCTATAGTCCCAGCACTTTGGGAGGCCAAGCCAGAAGGATCACTTGAGGTCAGGAGTTTGAAACCAACCTGACCAACATGGTGAAACCCTGTCTCTACTAATAACACAAAAATTAGCCGTGTGTGGTGGCGTGTGCCTGTAATCCCAGCTACTCAGGAGTCTGAGGCAGGAGAATTGCTTGAACCTGGGAGGCGGAGATTGCAGTGAGCCGAGATTGCATCATTGCACTCCAGCCTGGGAGACAGAGGTAGACTCTGTCTCAAAAAAAAAAAAAAAGTGATGTGTTTCCAAAACTTTCCCTGTGAATGTTATAAAATTAATCAAGGGACCAGATGGAGTGGCTCGCACCTATAATCCCAGCACTTTTGGGAGGTCAAGACAGAATTGCTTGAACCCAAGAGTTCAAAACCAGCCTGGGCAACAGAGGGAGACTCATCTCTACAACAAATTAAAAAATTAGTTGAGCATGGTGGCTCACACCTGTAGTCCCAGCTACTTGGGAAGCTGAGGTGGGAGGATCACTTGAGCCTGGGAGGTCAAGGCTGCAGTAAGCCATGATGGTGCCACTGCACTACAGCCTGGGTAACAGAGGGGGACCCTGTTCCAAAAAAAAGATTTAATCAGGCTGGGTGCAGTGGCTCACTCCTGTAATCCCA
>NW_012107585.1:5210357-5223742 GCF_000951045.1 Mandrillus leucophaeus
AAAAAAAAAAAAAAATTAGGGAGAGAGAAGGAAAGATTAAAATAAACCAAGCTTGCAGCACACTCAGCACTAATCATTAGGTAGCTTGGTCTCTGACCTGCTTCCTCATAGCTGTTTGTCTCCTATTGTCCTAGAATCATATATACCCAGTTAAAAGATTATAGTTCCCAGCTGGGCACTGTGACTCACGCCTGTAATCCCAGCACTTTGGGAGGCCAAGGTGGGTAGATTACCTGAGGTCAGGAGTTCGAGACCAGCCTGGCCAATATGGTGAAATCCCATCTCTACTAAAAATACAAAAATTAGCCAGGAGTGGTGGTGCATACCTGTAATGTCAGCTACTTGGGAGACTGAGTCAGGAGAATTGCTTGAGCCCAGGAGGCAGAGGTTTTACATATATATATATGTGTGTGTGTGTGTGTGTGTGTGTGTGTGTGTGTGTGTGTGTGTATGTATATAGTTCCCCTTAACTGCTGTAACAACTTGAACATGGTGAAATGTTAAGTTCTGCCTTTGAGATATTTCAGGTCTTGCATACCAGTGAAATTACTGACATCAGCTGTTTTGAAGGACCCCTTTGAAGCTGAGTCACAAAAGAATTCAGTTTCTATGTCCTGATGATTTTATCCCCCTTACCCTGATCAATGACTCCAATTTCCATGATCCCCTTAAGAACTCCAGCCCAGAACTCCTTGAGGAGATGGATTTGAGTGTCTTCTTTCATCTCCTTCCTTGGCTGCCCTGCAACCATTACACTCTTTCTCTGCTGCAAGCCCTGCTATCTTAGTGTAATTGGTGTGTTACTGTACATCAGGCACATGAGTCTGTTGGTCGTATAATGTTGCCATACTGGCCACCAATCCCAGTCTTGCACAGCAGGTTGCTCACCAGCCTTGTTTGCTTGGCGCATAGTCTTTTCCAGGGAGACCACGAGGAGGAGCCACATCTAGGAACAGGTCCTCAAAAGTGAGAAAGGAGAAGGAATGTATTTGCTTAGTTCTCTCCCATCTTCCATTTCTCAGTGGTGAGGATTCATCCCTGGGGAAACTAACTCCCCTATACTCTTTGGTTGTGTAACCTAGCACCTTGCAGCCATCCAGGCTGGCAAATTCCAATGGCATAGCATTACAAATCCAGAAGTAGAGAGGTAATTCAGTATGCTGAATTAGGGTGCTGACTAGTAGAGAAGAAAGAAGATAATCAAAGGAATCTGGAAAGATTTCTTTCTTTTTATTCTTTTTTTTGACAGAGTTTCGCTCTTGTTGGCCAGGCTGGAGTGCACTGGCATGATCTCAGCTCACTGCAACCTCAGCCTCCTGAGTAGCTGGGATTACAGGCATGTGCCACCACGCTTGGCTAATTTAGTATTTTTAGTAGAGACAGGGTTTCTCCATGTTGGTCAGGTTGGTCTCAAACTCCTGACCTCAGGTGATTTGACTGTCTCGCCCTCCCAAAGTGCTGGGATTATAGGCATGAGCCACTGTACCTAGGCAAGAATAGTCTGAATTATCAAGGTGGGCCCAATCTAATCACATTAGTCCCTAAAATCAGAGAACCTTTCCCAGCTGTGGTCAGAGACAGACATGACAACAGAAGGGCCAGAGTGATGCTTCATTGCTGGCTTTGCAGAAGGAGAAGGGGCCACTAGCCAAAGGATGGGGGCAGCCTTTAGAAGCTGGAAAAGGCAAGGAAACAGATTCTCCACTAGAGCCTCCAGAAAGAAACACAGCCCTGATGGCACCTTGATTTTAGTCCAGTGAAATCTATGTTGAACTTCTGGACTATAGAACTAGAAGAAAATTAATGTGCATTGTTTTAAGTCATTAAGTTATGGTAATTTGTTATAGCACCAAGAGGAAATTGATACACAGTCTCTACTACTATAGCTAGTTCCAGGGCCACAGTCGTAACCATTCAGTGGGTTCATTTTACCCTCTGCCCAAATAGAGCCAATTTATCAATACAGGGGAATTGCAATAGAGAAAGAGTTTAATTCACACAGAGCCAGCTGAATAAGAGACTAGAGTTTTGTTACTCAAATCAATCTCTCCAAAGATTTGAAGGTTTAGGTTTTTCAAGGATAGTTTGGTTGGCCAGGGAATGGGTGCTACTGATTAGTTGGGGATGCAAACATAGGGGTGTGGAAAATGGTCCTTGTGCACCGAGTCCACTTCTGGGTGGGGCCACAGGACTGTTTGGCAGGTCTGGGTGGAACCATTCGTTACCAAAAATCCAAAAACCTGAAAATACATCTCAAAAGGCCAATCTTAGATTCAAAAATAGTGATGTTATCTGCAGGAGTCACTGGGGAAGTGGCAAATCTTGTGACCTCTGGAATAATGGCCAGCAATCATTTACACCTAGATCTTAGCAGAATTCAGGCTCCCCTCATGCTCCTATTCTAGTGGTCTGTCATTAGCTTTACAAAGTGGTTCGGTCTGGGAGAAGGGCAATTGCCATTTAAACAATAAACTAAATGTCTCCCAAAGTTAGCTTGACCCAATCCCAGGAATGATTAAGGGCAGTTCGGAGGTTAAAGGCAAGATGGGGGTTGGTTAGATCAGATCTCTTTCACTGTCATAATTTTCTCACTGCTATAATTTTTGCAAAGGTGTTTCAGAATTGAATTTTATCATCCCTCTCTTTCATGACCCAACTGGGGTTACCCAGACCTTCATCCCCAAGGAGTATAGGTGTTTAGGGACCCTTGCCAGGTCACAGTTGTTGTAACTGCCCATTAATAGTCATCCCAAGCATGAAAGTATCAAATGACACACAATGAATCTTCTGGGTTCCAGACATTTTGTCTGCTGCGCCTGTTGAGAAGCAGCTACCTTAATTCCCCAGAACAATCAGAAATGATTATCCCAGGAAGTGCAGTAACTCCCTTCTCTGCTTGTCACTTCAATAATACAAGGAACTCAAACTAAGTACTATATAGTCACAGCATCCAATCCAGTGGAATGCTTACTGTGTCCCCTGGCCTAAGAGTTCTTCCAGAAATTAGAAACTCTTATCCTACAGAGCCCAAGGTTACAGGGATGAGAAGCGCAAAATCTGCAAGTGGGTCACTGGGTGCAGTTGTGAGAAAGGTCAGCCCCTGTTTCCCAACCCCAGTATACTAACTAGAGAGGCATAGTACAGAATATCACTTCTTAGCTCAAGGAATAAGCCACATCCTTCAAGATAGCTCATAGCTGGGTGCATTGGCTCACACCTGTAATCCCAACACATTGGGAGGCCGAGGCAGGGAGATCATTTGAGGCCAGGAGTTTGAGACCAACTTGGCCAAAGTGGCGAAACCCCATCTTTACTAAAGATACAAAAATCAGCCAGGCGTGGTGGCACATGCCTGTAATCCCAGCTACTCGGGAGGCTGAGGCATGAGAATCGTTTGAGCCCGGGAGGTGGTGGTTGCAGTAAGCCAAGATCCCACCACTGTACTCTAGCCTGGGTGGCAGAGTGAGACTCTGTGTCAAAAAAAAAAAAAAAGGCGCCTATCCTGCAAGATATACTTTTCCAGCACATTAACTGGGCCTTCAACAGATGCTATTAAATGTACATTTTATTATTATGCAGATACAGTGAGGCCAACATAGGAGGCAGTTGACATTGAAAAGATAGTGTCTTACTATGCCCAAGAGGAGGGGGCACACCAGGCCATGCATGGCCACATACGGGACGCACCAGTGTCAGAGGCATTTGAACCAGAGTGACTCAATCTTTTTTTTTTTTTTTGAGACAGTCTCACTCTGTTGCCCAGGCTGGAGTGCAGTGGCACAATCTCGGCTCACTGCAACCTTCGCCTCCCCAGGTTCAAGTGATTCTCCTGCCTCCGCCTCCCAAGTAGCTGGGACTACAGGCATGCACCACCGCGCTCAGCTAATTTTTGTATTTTTAGTAGACATGGGGTTTCTCCATATTGGTCAGGCTGGTCTCGAACTCCTGACCTCAGGTGATCTGCCCGCCTCGGCCTCCCAAAGTGCTGGGGTTACAGGCATGAGCCACTGTGCCCTGCCTGGGAACAGGACTTCTAAAAGGCAAATATGTCTGGAAGGCTGTGGTCCTAAGGCCCTTTTTGCTGGCTATAAGCGGGGTCTCTGGAACCAAAGGAAGCACACAGCTCTCCTTAAAACTGAAGATGTTTATGCCCAAGATGAAACTGAATTCTGTTTGGGCAAGAGATCTGCTTATTTATACAAAGCAAAGAATAACACAGTGACTCCTGGTGGCAAACCGAACCAAACCAGAGTAATCTGGGGAAAGGTAACTCAGACCTTTGGAAACAGTGGCATGGTTCGTGCCAAATTCCAAACAATCTTCCTGCTAAGGCCACTGGACACGGAGTCCATGTGATGCTGTACCCTTCAAGTATTTAAACTAATGAAAATTAAGTAAAAGTGGATTTGTGCTCTTGTAAAAAAAAAAAATCGGAAACATACAGTTAATATAACAGGCCATCCCATTATTCTATCAGACCAGTTATTTCTGAATGATAGGCACATGGTAAGGTCAGTGAAGCCCATGGCCATAGGCCCATTATCATGTACCACCACACTTCCTTTGCTGTAAAAGGATTCTCTTGGTTCCCAAGATTGTGTGTGATAGTGATATGGTTTGGCTGTGTTCCCACCCAAATCTCACTTTGAGTTGTAATAATCCTCAAGTGTCAAGGGCAGGGGCAGGTGGAAATAATTGAATCATGAGGGCAGTTTCCCACATACTGTTCTCATAGTAGTGAGTAAGTCTTATGAGATATGATGGTTTTGTTTGTTTTTATTTTCATTTTTATTTTTGAGACAGAGTTTCACTCTTGTTGCCAAGGATGGAGTGCGATGGTGCGATCTCGGCTCACTGCAACCTCTGCCTCCTGGGTTCAAGTGATTCTCCTGCCTCAGCCTCCCAAGTAGCTGGGATTACAGGCATGTGCCACCACGCCCGGCTAATTTTTTTTTTTTTTTTTTTTTGTATTTTTTGTAGAGACAGGGTTTCTCCATATTGGTCAGGCTGGTCTCGAACTCCCAACCTCAGGTGATCCGCCCACCTCAGCCTCCCAAAGTGCTGGGATTCCAGGCATGAGCCACTGTGCCCAGCTTTTTTTCTTTTCTTTTCTTTTCTTTTTTTTTTTTTGAGACAGAGTCTTGCTCTGTCATCCAGTCTGGAGTGCAGCAGCAAGATCTCAGCTCACTGCAACCTCTGCCTCCCAGGTTCAAGTGATTCTCCTGCCTCAGTCTCCAGAGTAGCTGGGATTACAGGCACACACCACCACAGCCGGCTAATTGTGTATTTTTAGTAGAGACAGGGTTTCTCCATGTTGGCCAGGATAGCCTGGATCTCCTGATATCAGGTGATCTGTCCACCTCGGCCTCCCAAAGTGCTGTGATTACAGGCATGAGCCACTGCACCTGGCTGATCTAATGGTTTTATAAATGGAAGTTCCCCTGCACATTTTCTCTGTTGCCTGCCACCATGTAAGACGTGACTTTGCTCCTCCTTTGCCTTCCATCATGATCATGAGGCCTCCCCAGCCATGTGGAACTGTGAGTCCATTAAACCTCTTTCCTTTATAAATTACCCAGTCTTGGGTATGTTTTTATTAGCAGTGTGAGAACAGACTAATATAGATAGTATGCCACTATATGACATCTGCAGACCACCAGATGCTGGTGCTAGTAGAGACACTTGGAAAGGGGAGGCAAACCTGCTTAAGGGATCAATTTAAAGCTTAAAAGGATAAATTTCTAATTCTCCAGAGTGAGAGGGGCAGACAGATGTCCTGGACCTACCACCTGGTGGCCATGCTGATCTCTCTGAAGATTGGGGCCATATTGATCCCTCCTGCCAACAGTTGGATACTTAGCAACGGCAAACCTAGAGCATCCTTGGTGGACCCATGTTGTTGGATCCACATATGGTCTCCATCCCTCCCATCATGGCCACTTTGTTCATGGGCCCACATTGCAAGCTGTGAGGGCGTCAGACAGTCAGATCCATTGGAGATAGAATGTCTAATTTTTTAAAAAATTATTATTATACTTTAAGTTCTAGGGTACATGTGCACAACATGCAAGTTTGTTACAGATGTATACATGTGCCATGTTGGTGTGCTGCACCCATTAACTCGTCATTTACATTAGGTATTTCTGCTAATGCTATCCCTCCCCCGCTCCCCACCCCACAACAGACCCCAGTGTGTGTGAATGTCTTACTCTTTTTGTTTAACCAGCATGTGGCCTTTTGCATAGTGGTTACTCAATAAATATTTTTGAATCTGATTTATTTATTCAACATTTATTGAACTCCTACAATGTGATAGACAATGAGATAGGTTAAGAATACCAACTTGCTTTGGGAGGCCAAGGCGGGTGGATCGCCTGAGTTCAGGAGTTTTGAGACCAGCCCGGGCAACATGGTGAAACCCCATCTCTACTAAAATACAAAAAATTAGCCGGACGTGGCGGCGTGTGCCTGTAATCCCAGCTACTCGGGAGGCTGAGGCAGGAGAATTGCTAGAACCCGGGAGGCAGAGGTTGCAGTGAGCCAAGAGCACACCACTGTACTCCAGCCTGGGTGACAGAGCGAGACTCCGTCTCAGAAAAAAAAAAAAAAAAGAATACCAACTTGGTTTGCTCAGATGTTAATGCAAAACAAAATAAAACAAAATTAAAAAAATATATATATACCAACTAAAGTATCTGTCCTGTGTTGCAGGTTGGGGTCTCTGGACACAGACACTGAGAAGGAGTTTGGGGGACAAGGTGTTTAAAGAATGGAAAGAGGCAGAAGTCAGTCTGCAATGCAAGCCTAACAGAGTATTGGTCAACCCAGCAGGAAACTCCTGGGGCAAGATAGCCATCTCTCTCTTTTTTTTTTTTTTTTTAACATTTTTCTTTTTTTTCCCTGAGACAAGGTTTCACTCTGTTGCCTAGGCTGGCATGCAGTGGCACAATCACAGATCACTGCAGCCTTGAACTCTGGGGTTCAAGCAATCCTCCCACCTCAGCCTCTCGAGTAGCTAGGACTAAGGCGTGCACCTCCACGCTTGGCTAATATTTTTTAGTTTTTTGTAGAGATGGGGATATCGTTATGTTGCCCAGGCTGGTTCTGAACTCCTGGGCTCAAGCAATCTTCCCACCTTGGCCTCCCAAAATGCTGGGATTATAGGCATGAGCCACTGCGCACAGCCTAGCCATCTCTTTATATGCCCTCATCCTTCAGTCCAGATGTAGGCTGCCCTAGGAAGGGCCTAACCTTAAATGAGGCTGACCCTAAAGGAACTGCCAGCTGGAGGCCATCTCCTGACCACACTCCCCACAGCTGGGTGGCAAGTTCTTCCTTAAAGGATTTGAGTAGCATATGTCTGTGTCTACCAGAGTCCACCTCTTGCTATGCACAGATCCAGGCCTCCATATACTTTCAGGGACCAGCCCCTCCCTTCCATGGGTCCAGTGGGCCCTTCTTCCTTTTTTTTTTTTTTTTTTGAGATGGAATCTCGCTGTGTCACCCGGGCTGGAGTGCAGTAGCACAATCTCAGCTCACTGCAACCTCTGCCTCCCGGGTTCAAGCGATTCTCCTGCCTCAGCCTCCTGAGTAGCTGAGACTATAGGTGTGTGCCACCATGCCTGGCTAATTTTTGTGTTTTTAGTAGAGATGGGGTTTCACCATGTTGGCCAGGCTGGTCTTGAACTCCTGATCTCAAGTGATCCACCTGCCTCAGCCTCCCTAAGTGCTGGGATTACAGATGTGAGCCACCGTGCCCGGCTATGGGCCCCTCTTCCTAAGGAAGAACTCAGACAAAGATTACTGGGATGAACCACAGCCTTTGCCACTGCGATTGGTCTCAAGGTTGCAATTCACATTTATTCTCTCTTTCCTCTACTACCCATTCTAGATGCCTCCCCAAGCCTCAGCTACTACCTTTGCTGGATTTAGTGTCTTAGCTGGTGATATGATTCAAACTCTCATCTCTAGAGCTTAACAAGCAGGACATTTTTTAGGGAGCATTCTCAGCATCAACATCTGTGGGGGAAGTGAAGGAAGCAGGATTGGACAGAAAGAGAAGTTGGGATATATCACAGGTAGATTTCAGCTGACACCACAGGGAGCTTTGAAGCTGTGCTCATCTATCAGAGCTGTCTCTGCTGGGACAAGAGGACCAGGCTTTGATTATCTCTGCCTCAGCCTCTCCTTAAATACAGGCTGCCATGGGAGATTGAATGTGATGCTGGGTGTGATGCCTTTCTTCAGCCAAGGGCAATTTCCAGAAAGGGCTGACAGCTGAGACTGGCAACTGTGGCATCTGCCAGCAGCATTCCCAGAGGCTAGGGCAAAAGTCCTTCAGTCCTAAAGGGGAGACTGGAGTGGCGCCAACCACAATAAATTCCATCCACATCCATGACTCAATTCTTGTCTTTCTTTGCCTCTCCAGCTCCTTATCGGAGTTGTCCCTCACTAACTCCTCTTTCCAGATTTCTTTTTTATTGTGGTAAAATACACATAACATAAAATGTACCATCTTAGTCATTTTTTTTAATGTGTTTACTTTTTTTTGAGATAGGGTCTTGCTCTATCACCCAGGCTGGGGTGCAGTGGCATTATCTCAGTTCACTGCAATCTCTGCCTCCCAGGTTCAAGTGATTCTCCTGCCTCAGCCTCCCGAGTCGCTGGGATTTCACCAAACGGAGTTTCACCATGTTGGCCAGGCTGGTCTCGAACTCCTGACCTCAAGTGATCCAACTGCCTTGGCCTCCCAAAGTGCTGGGATTACAGGCGTGAGCCACAGCGCCCGGCCTTATTTACTTTTTTGAGACAGGGTCTCTCCCTATTGCCCAGGCTGCAGTGAAGTGGTACAATCACAGCTCACTGCAGCCTCAATCACCTGGGCTCAAGCAATTCTCCCACTTCAGCCTCCCAAGTAGCTGGGACTACAGGCACAAGCCACCAAGCCCGGGTAATTTTTGTATTTTTTGTAGACACAGGGTCTCACTATGTTGCTCAGGCTGGTCCTGAACTCCTGGGCTCAGGCAATCCTTTCACCTTGACCTCCCGAAGTGCTAGGATTACAGGTGTGAGCCACCATGCCCAGCCCATCTTAGCCATTCGTAAGTGTACGGTTCAGTGGTATTATGTGAATTCACATTGCTATGAAATAAGCCTTCAGAGTGCTTTCATCTTGCAAATCTGAAACTCCACGCCCATTAACAAGAACCCCCCAATCTCCCTCCCCCCAGAGTCTGGCAACCGCCATTCTACTTTCTGTCTCTATGATTTTGACCACTCTTCATACCTCATGTAAGTGGAATCCTACTGTAGTAATATTTTTGAGAATGGCTTATTTCCTCACCATAATGACATGAAGTTTCATCCATATTGTACTTGTTAAAATTTTCCACCTTTCAGCTACTGTGAATAATGCTGTTATGAACATGAATACATATCTCTTCCAGTTCCTGCTTTCAACTCCTTTGGATATTCCTTTATCGACAATGTTTCTATCCAAGATGGGTTTATCTGTCATTGGCTTAATTTATTTTAGGCCCAGATAGAGGTGAGGATGAACTGTCTACTGTTTCCGTAGAGAGGCAAGTCTGATAAATCAGAACACTCTGGGCCAGGCGCAGTGGCTCATACCTGTAATCCCAGCAATTTGGGAGGCTGAGGCAATAGGATCACTTAAGGCCAGGAGTTCGAAACCAGCCTGGACAATATAACAAGACCGTGTCTCTACAAAAAAAGCGAACACCCTAGTTGGGTCAGGTTGATCAATATAAAACCTGGTTCATGATTAATTTTGAGCCAACATATGCCATCCAATAGTTTCTGTTTTATCCACCAAAGAAAAAGAAACCACCCGTAAAGGAAATTTCCCACATGCTGCTGCAACCTTCTTCACCTTTTGTTATCCCAACTCCCAAGGTTAGTTAATCACAAACAGAACTTTGAGAAACAGCCTTTATGATGAGAGAAAATAAGGCTAAGAGACAGGCTCATTAAATGAGACATTAGGCCGGGCGCAGTGGCTCACACCTGTAATCCCAGCACTTTGGGAGGCCAAGACTGGTGTATCACTTCAGCCCAGAAGTTCAAGATGGGTCTGGGCAACACAGTGAAACCCCATCTCTACAAAAAAATACAAAAATTAGCTGGGTGTGTTGGCATAAGCCTGTAGTCTCAGCTACTTGAAAGTCTGAAGTGGGAGGATTGCCTGAGCCCAGGAGGTTCAGGCTGCAATAAGCTGAGATTGCACCACTGCACTCCAACCTAGGCAACACAGCAAGACCCTGTCTCAAAATAAATAAATAAATAAATAAATAAATAAATAAATAAATAAAGGCCTGTGCCACCACAGCTGGCTAATTTTTGTATTTTTAGTAGAGATGGGGTTTTACCATTTTGGCCAGGCTGGTTTTGAACTCCTGACCTCAAGCGATCCACTTACCTTGGCCTCCCAGTGTTGGGATTACAGGCATGAGCCACTGCACCCAGCCAGCCTCAGATTTCAAATGGCAAAAAAATGAAAAGTGTGCTCCTTATGAATTTCTAAAAAACAACTCAGGCTTCCGGTCTAGGATCTTTAAATTTGGAAGAACACATACACGTCAGGGTTTATTTCTTCTCTTTTTTGTTAAGGTTAAACCTAATCGGCATGACTCAAACCAAAAGTTGAAAGAGGCGTCAGGTCTTTTGAGCTTTACTTCACTGCAGGTAGCCAGCTGGAATGGGAAAGTGATCAAAGTAAACTTAAAACCTTAGAATTCATTTTCTTAAGGAAATTCTTAACTCGGAAATTCACCCACACAGAGCTATGTGCGAGTGGATAATTGATACTGAATACATTAATGGCAAAATTGTCTTCATGCTTCCTAAAATAGCAGAATTGTACCATGGGTAGTTGGGAAGAAGGCTAAAAAATAAGTAACAGAAAGATCTTCATACCGCAAAAGACTCATTTTTTTTTTAGAGACAGGGTCTCACTCTATCGTCCAGGCGAGGGTGTGGTGGTACAATCCTCCTGCCTCAGCCTCCTGAGTAGCTGGGACTACAGGCGCATGGCAGTTCTCTGGGATAATTACTTTTTACCCTTTTTTTTTTCCTTTTTCTTTTTAGATGAAGAGTCTAATTATGTTGCCCAGGATGGTCTCAAACTTCTGGCCTCAAGTGATCCTCCTGCCCCAGCCTCCCGAGTAGCTGGGATTACAACAACGAACCACCAGCTTTTTTAGCCAGCCAGCTAAAAAACAAATTTGTTTTGTGAGACAGGGTCTCACTTTGCCACCCAGGCTGCAGTGCCGTGGCACGAACACAGCTCACTGCAACCTCAACCTCCTGGGCTCAAGCAGTCCTCCCACCTCAGTACCCAAAGTAGCTGGAACTACAGGCACATACCAGCATGCCTGGCTAATATTTTCTATTTTTTTGTAGAGACAGTTTTGCCATGTTACTGAGGCTGGTAAAAGACTAATTTTTAACCAGCATTTGTAATGATACTAGATGACTATGCCGGACCTCTCAAGAATGTGTTCTGAAAAGATCAGTCAACCCTAAAGGTTACATTGTTGGGTTTCAATTTTTAGTGAGCTGTAGGATACCAACTTTGGTAAAATTATCTTCTTGGGATATCCATTTTTGTGAGAGCAATTGTGTGTGCTGCTGTACCTGTTCTGTATTGTTTCAGGGTTCTGTACCTCAGATGATTTGCCCGAGGTTCATTTCAGTAAGAAAAAGAAATTGGCAAATAATAATAAAACACAAACAAACCCAGTACATCTCTTTCTCCACAGTTCTCCCTTTCAACATTGGCCTAACCATGGACAAACATAAAATATTCCCTTTAGCAAAAATGAGATCATCTGTCATTTTCAAAAGAAGCTATTCCAGTAAACAAATGAAATAACCAAAAGCAAGGAAAAAAAAAAAAAGCCAGGTTGAAAAATTTAGGTTTCTGAGTTTCTGATCTTGTGAAAGCTTCCTAGCTTACTGAGACAGTTGCTGCTGATTTGACATCCTGCTCAAACAATTCCCTCATTGAATCTTTCTGCTCTTTCTCCTTTGATTCCTGTATTTGCAACCACCCAAAAGTGGGTGCCAGTCATGGAGAACTTCAGGGGAAAAGTGAACGAAAAGCAAGTGAGGTTGGCAGCCCGGGCCCATACAAGTAATGTACTCTTCACTCTTCTCCAGGTAGCTTCAAAACAGAAAAGTTTCCCTCGAACCTGTAGCCCCAGCTACTCAGGAAGCTGAGGTGGGAGGATCGCTTGAGCCCGGGAGGCTGAGGCCGCAGTGGACTTTGACCTCACCACTGTACTACAGGCTGGGCGACAGAGTGAGACCCTGTCTTCAAACAAACAAACAAACAAACAAATAAAACAAAAAGCTCCTTCCTTCCTTAGGAAATTGTCAGAGGTTGGTTTCCTATAGTAACAGTTTGTGGTCATACCAAATTTGGAACACCAGCGTCTAATGAGATTCCACAACCTAGCTTGAGTCCTGGAGACTTAATCTTAGCCTTTAAGTCAAATTCCATTTGTATAAAAAGAAAAGTAATTTTTATCATGGAAGTTGCAGCTGTCTTTGATATAAAATTGTATCCTTCACTTTTCACTTTCAAAACTTCCTCTCACTGAAACAAACCATCCAGATTTATTTTTAGATATCTCAAAGAAGCCCAGTTACCATAATAACCTAAGTGTTAAATTAAAGGCAAGAACTTTCTGTAAATATTGTTACTACAGGTTGACATAAATTACCAATATAGCAGATGAGCTTAAGTCATCACAGATTAAATTCTGCTTTTATGGTTAATTATAATAGAATGATAAACTCATTTGTGTATCATTCATTCAAATCTGGATGTTCATCAGAACCACACCCAAACCATCCTATTTAAACCACATTCTAGCCTACCACCCCAATTTTTAAAGCAGCCCAGAGCCTGTAAAGTTGGTAAAGAATTCTGGTGTCTGGGCTGGCAGTGGCTCATGCCTGTAATCCCAGCACTCTGGGATGCCAAGGTAGGTGGATCGCTTGAACCCAGTAGTTCAAGACCAGCCTGGTCAACATGGTGAAACCCTGTCTCTACTAAAAATACAAAAAATTAGCTGGAAATTGCTTGAACCCAGGAGGTGGAGGTTGCAGTGAGCCGAGCTCAGGCCACTGCATTCCAGCTTGGGCGACAGAGCGAGACTTCATCTAAAAAAAAAAAGAAAGAGTAATTGATCACCACCTTCTGTAAAATAGCAGAGTATGTTATTACTTCTCTCAGGTTAGATAATCCTATTCACTCACATTTTCTTTTTTTTTTTTTTTTTTTTTGAGACGGAGTCTCGCTCTGTTGCCCAGGCTGGAGTGCAGTGGCCGGATCTCAGCTCACTGCAAGCTCCGCCTCC
>NW_012107585.1:5224642-5225689 GCF_000951045.1 Mandrillus leucophaeus
AAAAAAAAAAAAACCAAAGAAATAAGCCAGTCACAAAAGGGCAAATACTGTATAATTCCACTTACATGAGGTACCTAGAGTCAAATTCCTAGAGACAGAAAGTAGAATGGCAGTTGTCAGGGCTGGAGGGAAAGGGAAAAGGGGAGTTATTGTTTAATGGGGACAGAATTTCAGGTTTCTTTCTTTTTTTTTTTTTTTGAGATGGAGTTTTGCTCTTGTCACCCAGGCTGAAGTGCAATGGAGGGATCTCAGCTCAATGTAACCTCCGCCTCCCAGGTTCAGGTGCTTCTCCTGCCTCAGACTCCCAAGTAGCTGAGACTATAGGCACACACCACCATTCCTGGCTAATTTTTGTACTTTTAGTGGAAACTGGGTTTCACCACGTTGACCAGGCTGGTCACGAACTCCTGACCTCAGATGATCCGACCACCTCAGCCTCCCAAAGTTCTGGGATTACAGGCGTGAGTCACTGCACCCGGCCAGAATTTCAGTTTCTCAATATGAAAAGAGTTCTGTGTATGAATTTTGGTGACAGTAGCACAACAATGTGAATATTCCTAACTAATTAACTCCACTTAAAAATGGTTAAGATGGGGCCAGGCGCGGTGGCTAATGCCTGAGGCAGGTGGATCACCTGAGTTCAGGAGTTCAAGACCAAGCCTGGCCAGCATGGTGAAATCCCATCACTGGGGTAATTTTAAATGCAAAAAATAGCTGGGTGTGGTGGCGCATGCCTATAGTCCCAGCTACCCGGGAGGCTGAGGCAGGGGAATCGCTTGAACCCGGGAGGCAGAGGCTTCAGTGAGTTGAGATTGTGCCACTGCACTCCAGCCTGGGTGACACAATGAGACTTCATCTCAAAAACAAAAACAGGGGCCAGGCACGGTGGCTCACGCCTGTAATCCCAACACTTTGGAAGGCCAAGGCAGGCAGATCACGAGGTCAGGTGTTCAAGACCAGCCTGATAAACATGGTGAAACCCTGTCTCTACTAAAAATACAAAAAAAAATTAGCCAGGCATGGTGGCAGGCGCCTGTAATCCCAGCT
>NW_012107585.1:5230789-5231422 GCF_000951045.1 Mandrillus leucophaeus
CCAGGATGGTCTCGATCTCCTGACCTCGTGATCCGCCCGTCTCGGCCTCCCAAAGTGCTGGGATTACAGGCTTGAGCCACCGCGCCCAGCCTTCACTCACATTTTCTTTGTAAATTCCATTTAGCAATTTTTAGCCATATTTTGAGTCTCTGAACCATTGGCAAGTTTTGGTGTATGTATTAACACATAATTAGAAAATAACTATTAACACATAATTAGAAAGTAACTAGAAAATAAATGGCAACTAGTCCAGCTCCCTGCTTCAGTTCCCCTGGGCTAAGCCTAATTTTGCTCCAGAAGAAACAGTCAGTACCTGTCCCAGGCTTTGATCAGCTTTATTTCATGTTATTATTTCTGCCCCACTAAGCCCTGAAATATCTTATAGAGTGGTTATCACCCATGCCTGAGCCCCTAATTTAGCCCCAGAATTTCCCCAGTCTCACCCAAACTCCTGAAAATGGCATAAAATTCTCTTTCTGACATGGGCCTAACACGGTGAAACCCCGTCTCTACTAAAAAATACAAAAAACTAGCCGCGCCAGGTGGCGGGCGCCTGTAGTCCCAGCTACTCAGGAGGCTGAGGCAGGAGAATAGCGTGAACCCGGGAGGCGGAGCTTGCAGTGAGCTGAGATC
>NW_012107585.1:5235697-5242539 GCF_000951045.1 Mandrillus leucophaeus
TTTTGAGGCAGAGTTTGCTCTGTCACCCAGGCTAGAGTGCAGTGGCGTGATCTCGGCTCACTGCAACCTCTGCCTCCTGGGTTCAAGCGATTCTCCTTCCTCAGTCTCCCAAGCAGCTGGGACTAGGGACTACAGGTATGCGCCACCACGCTCAGCTAATTTTTGTATTTTTAGTAGAGATGGGGTTTCACCATATTGGCCAGGCCAGTCTCGAACTCCTGACCTTGTGATCTACCCGCCTCGACCTCCCAAAGTGCTGGGATTACAGGCATCAGCCACCACGCCCTGCCTGAGACTTCCTATTATGTGGTGTCATTGTATCAGCTATACCATAGAAATGTGCAACATGGAACACAGCATCTCAAAAATACACTACAAACAACATTACTACTTGCCAATTAAAAGAACAGACTTTCAATCAAGTTTCATAGTTGATAAACAAAGCAATTGGATATTGGGTTGATATTAACTTTGACAATTTTAACATACTTGGTTTTTTTTTTAGATTTGCAAGAAATACATCTACCAGCTGGGTGCAGTTGAACAAAATCATTACAGGATTAGCAGTTTTCTGACCCACTTACTAAAAAGAAGCTGAATCACTAAATTGAGACCCCAGGGAAATGCAGATTTATACCTTTGATGTATTTCCTGATTTTTCTTAAATTAAATTCTATAATCAGTTTTTGAGTCTTTGCCATCTTTCTTTTAATTGGGTGATTTCATATGCCTTCTTGAATATAAGCCTTCTCAAAGTTTTGATTTTCTGTAAATGCAAATGCATAATAAAACACGCATATAGCTTTGTTCTATGCAATTATTTTCTAAACCCATCAGGAAGGCCTGCTTCTTTGCATAATCCCTTCCTTTATTAGATAGGGAGTGGGTGGGAGAAACTGGCTGTCAGGAAGAGGAGTCCTATGCACTTTGCTATAGATGGGAGTTGAGGAAAATGGGGAAATGGTCACTTGACCCACAGGCATGGAACCCTGTTTAGTTCCCTGTTCCACTGCCAGGCCTACCCCAATGGTTTTCCAAACACAGAGGACGATCTTCCTCCTCCTGTCAAGTATTCTCATTTCTTCTCCTGTGTCAATTGTAGCTTTCTCTAGGATGCTTTCTGCTAGATGAGGAAGAACTTTACATTTTCAATTCCACTGATATATTTGTCATCAACTCACTCTTTTTTTGTTTGTTTTGTTTTGTTTTGTTTTGTTTTGTTTTGTTTTGTTGAGGCAGGGTCTCATTCTGTCACCCAGGCAGGAGTGCAGTGGTACAACCTCTGCTCACTGCAGCCTCGACCTCCTGGGCTCAAATGATCCTCCCACCTCAGCTTCTCAAAGTACTGGGATTACAGGCATGAGCCACCGCGTCTGTCTGAACAGCTCACTCTCATCATTGCTGTGTATATTGATTTCACGCTTGCCTTATTTTCCTATATAGGTGAGAGGTCCTTGGCCATAGCCAAATCAAAGGTCCTAATTATCTGATTCTCGCTATTTTTCCAGTTTTCCTGTTTCTGGCAAGACACCATCATTCTGTGTGTTGTCCACATTGGTAACCTCAGAGGCATCTCTGAATCTTCCTTTTTCTTCACTCTCACTGTGTAATGACCAATCAGACTCCAAATTTAGCAATTATTTCTCTTGTTTATAACATCTCTGACCTCTTTTTTCCATTTCCATCAGAACTTCCATCTAGATTCTTCCAGCAGTGTTGTAATTGTTCTCCCTGACTCCTGACTCTCACCTTGAATCTATCTTTCACACCAGTGCCAGGTTAGTCTTCCTGAAGTACAGATTTATTCAGCTTTCCTCACAGTTTCAGCATGTCCAGTGGCTCCCCATTATATCTACCACTATCTCCCTTCTCTGAATTTATTTATTTATTTATTTATTTATTTATTTATTTATTTGAAGGGTTTCACTCTGTCTTCCAGGCTGAAATGCAGTGGCAAGATCTCAGCTCACGGCAGCCTCCACCTCCTGGGCTCAAGCAGTCCTCTCATCTCAGCCTCCTGTATAGCGGAGACTACAGGTACATGCCACCATGCCCAACTAATTTTGTATTTTTTGTAGAGACAGGGTTTCACAGGTTGGGTGTGGCGGCTCATGCCTGTAATCCCAGCACTTTGGAAGGCCAAGGCGGGTGGATTACTTGAAGTCAGGAGTTCAAGACGAGCCTGGCCAACATGGTGAAACCCCGTCTCTACTAAAAATACAAAAATTAGTCAGGCGTGGTGGCACGCACGTGTAATCCAAGCTACTCAGGAGGTTGAGGCAAGAGAATAGCTTGAACGTGGGAAATAGAGTTCGACGTGAGCCAAGATTGCACCATTGCACTCCAGCCTGGGTGACAGAGTAAGACTCTCTCAAAAAATAAACAGACAGATAAATAAATAAATAAGATACGGGATTTTGCCATCTTGCCCACACTGGTCTTGAACTCGTGGGCTCAAGCAATCCCCCTGCCTCAGCCTCCCAAAGTGCTGGGATTTCAAGCATGAACCATTGCCCCCGGTCCTGTTTATGTTTTTGTTGTTGTTGTTGTTCTTCTTCTTCTTCTTTTTTCCTTTTGAGACAGGGTCTCATTCTGGAGTGCAGTGGTATGATCTCGGCTCACTGCAGCCTTTGCCTCCCGGGCTCAAGCGATCCTCCTGCCTCAGCCTCCAAGTAGCTAGAACTACAGGTGTGCACCACCATGGCCAGCTAATTCTGGTTTATGTTTTCTATTGTTTACTAAATTATAAACATTTCGAGGGTAAGGATCACAGTGTACACATATTTGTTTCCCCCACATAATGTCCAACTTATCACATAATAGCCTCTATGTGATAAATGTTCTGTATGAGTCCTCTATGTGATAAATGTTCTGTATGAGTATAGAGGTTAATACAAACTATTGTAATAAAAAACCATTGTTGGTTTTTTGTCTTTAACATCTTATTGAGTAACCTCTGACTGTGTCTTAGCAATGTACTAAGTGCTTTAGACACATTATTAATCATCATAAAAATGTATCAAGTTCCTACCAGCCTGGACAACATGGTGAACCCCACCTCTACAAAAAATACAAAAATTAGCCAGGTGTGATGGTGCCTGTCTCTAGCACCAGCTACTCAGGAGGCTGAGGTGGGAGCATGGCTTGAGCCTGGTAGGCAGAGGTTGCAGTAAACAATGATTGTGCCATTGCACTCCAGCCTGGATGTCAGAGTAAGACTCTATCTCAAAAAAAAGTATCAAGTTCCTATTATATGTTAGGAACTGTGCTGGACCTTAAGACCCACTAGTGACAAAATTATTGACTTACATAGTGCATAGAAAGGTTAACTAACTTTCTTAGGGTTATTTTGGCTAGTAACTGAGGGAGACTTGACTTGAAACCAGAGCTTACTCTAGAAACCATGTTCTTAACCACTGTATTAAATTTCCTATTGTGTGAATTATGGACATGTCTTGGTGAGGCCATGTCCATTTTGCCCATACTCTTTTTTTTTTTTTTTTTTTGAGACAGAGTCACGCTCAGGTGTGAGCCACTGCACTCGGCCCACACTCTTACACAAACACTGATGGAATACTCCTTGAGGATGAGAAATCGTGTTTTCTAAAATTTTTTTTTTCTTTTGATGGAGACTCACTCTGTCACCCAGGCAGGAGTGCAGTGGTACGAACTCGGATCAATGTAACCTCTGCCTCCCAGGCTCAAGTGATTCTCCTGCCTCAGCCTCCCGAGTAGCTGGGACTACAGTCATGAGCCACCACACTTGGCTAATTTTTGTGTTTTTTTGTAAAGACAGGTTTCACCACGTTGACCAGGCTGGTCTTGAGCTCCTGACCTCAAGTGATCTGCCCACCTTGGCCTCCCAAAGTGCTGGGATTATAGGCGTGAGCCACCGTGCCCAGCATGTTTTCTAAAATTTTCTAAAATCTTGAAATTCTCATATAATGATATAATAATACCAAACCCCACCAACCTTCAATGGTGTCTCAATAAATACTGGTCAACTGCCTTGGTAACTATATAATTCAATATATTTCTTTATAGTTTAGAAACTTTAAAAAATTATTTTGCTGGCTGGGTGTGGCAGCTCATGCCTATAATCCCAGCACTTTGGGAGGCCAAAGTGGGAAGATTGTTTGAAGCCAGTCGTTTGGGACCTGCCTGGTCAACATAGTGAGACCCTATCTCTACAAAAAATATTTTAAAATTAATTGGGCGTGGTGGCACATGCCTGCAGTTTCAGTTACTTGGGAGGCTAAGGCAGGAGGACTGGTTGAGCTGAGGAGTTCACAGCTGCAGTGAGTTATGATTATGCCACTATACTCCAGCCTGGGCAACAGAGCAAGACCCTGTCTCTAAAAAATATAAGTATAGGCTGGGCACGGTGGCTCAAGCCTGTAATCCCAGCACTTTGGGAGGCCGAGGTGGGTGGATCACGAGGTCAGGAGATCGAGACCATCCTGGCTAACATGGTGAAACCCCGTCTCTACTAAAAATACAAAAAACTACTAGCCGGGCGTGGTGGCGGGCGCCTGTAGTCCCAGCTACTTGGGAGGCTGAGGCGGGAGAATGGCGTGAACCTGGGAGGCGGAGGTTGCAGTGAGCCGAGATCGTACCACTGCACTCCAGCCTGGCAACAGGGGGGGATTTTTTTTAAAAAAAAAAAAAAAAAAGGAAAAGAAAAAAAATGTGTGTGTATATATATGTGTGTATATATATGTGTGTGTATATATATGTGTGTATATATATATACACACACATACACATTACTTAATGGGAAAATTAACTATTAAGATAGTTCCATTACACCAACTATCTTTACAGAACATTTAATATGCATATATATCCCACACCTACACATGTGCCCCCCACACAAACATAGCTACATTTTCTAGGACATGCGATTAAATTTTGACCCTTTAGAAGATGACAATTCCTCTGATCATAGGAAGGCACCATGAAACCCATAGAGGCTTTTTACATAAAGTTAGAAGGGTAGCAGTAGCAATGCTAACAAAACCATGGAAAACAGATTCACAGGACATTTTACCTACCCACCAGCAAAAGTTTTTAGTTATCCTGGGACCTGGATGAGATACAATGTCCATAATCAGTTTACTCTGAAATTGACAAAGAACACTAATGGGAGGAAATTCACTTAAGAAACAGTGTTAGTATGAGCAGTATCAATAGGTATAAATAACTTGCCTGCCAACAGATTAAACCAGAATGTAATGTGGAAGGAACAAGATGTAACAAATGTTTGGCAAATTCTTGAGATGAAAAAAAACTAGGAAATGTTTTAAAATAGCTGGAGATGAATGATACATGTAGCAAAACACATCAACAATGTGTTTAAAGCCAAGATCATTGAAAAGAAGCAGGAAAATATGAGCACATAGAAAATGAAACCACAAATCTTTCTAGATGTGGGCACTGGAAGAACCAAAAATAGCCAACCTGAGCATAAAGCAGTCATTTTCTGATGAGTTTGGGCAACGGCGACAGCCAAATCATTCTAAGAGGGTAGGGGAGAGTAGAAAGCAATTTAGTTAATGTTGGCAGCAATCGCCTCAAAGCAGAGGAGCTTTTTGGTTATTTATTTGCCTAAGTGGTATGGCTGTGTTATGGGCTGGTTTTCCAGAAGAGAATCCCTAAAAGCAGCCGAAGCACCCTTGGGTTTGCATCATAGCCCATCATGTATGTAGCCCATTTATATCTTTCTCAGGCAACAAACCTCATGGTTAAGTTGTAGAAGCCTGTCATTTTATTTTATTTATTTATTTGTTTATTTCTTTGTTTGTTTGTTTGAGACAGGGTCTTGCTCTGTCATCCAGGCTAAAGTGCAGTAGCGTGATCACAGCTCACTTCAGCATCAACCTCCCCGTACTCATGTGATCCTCCCACCTCAGCCTCCATAGTAGCTGAGACTATAGGCTCGAGCTACTGTGCTAGACTAATTTTTGGATTTTCTGTAGAGGCGGGGTTTTGCCACATTGCCCAGGCTGGTCTTAAACTCCTGGGCTTAAGTGATCCACCCACCTCGACCTACCAAAGTGCTAGGATTATAGGCGTGAGCCACCATGCCCAGCCGAAGCCTGTCATTCTGTCTTTCTTTTTATTTTTCTCCCTTTTTTTTTTTTTGAGACAGAGTCTCTGTCACTGAAGTTGGAGTGCAGTGGCCCAATCTTGGCTCACTGCCAACTTCTGCCTACCGGGTTTAGATGATTCTCCTGCCTCGGCCTCCCAAGTAGCTAAGACTACAGGTGCATACACCACGCCGGCTAATTTCTGTATTTTTCTTCATGTTGAGATGAAGTTTCTTCATGTTGGCCAGGCTGGTCTCAAACTCCTGACCTTAAGTGATCTGCCTACCTCAGCCTCCCAAAGTGCTGGGATTACAAGCATAAGCCACTGCGCCTGTCCCAAAGCCTGTCATTTTAAACTAGGGTTTCTCAACTCTGCACTATTGACATTTGGGGCCACACAGGGTGTCCTGGACATTAAAAGATGTTTGGCAGCATCTCTAGTCTCCATCCATTAGATGCCAATAACACCTCCTTCCTCCCAGTTATGACAACCCCAAATGTCTCCAAACATTGCCCAATATCCCTAGGGTATTAGAAGGAGGTCAAAATCACCCCCAGACCAAGCACGGTGGCTCATGTTTGTAATCCCAGCACTCTGGGAGGTCGAGGCAGGCCGATCACGTGAGGTCAGGAGTTCGAGAACAGCCTAGCCAACGTGGTGAAACCCTGTCTCTACTAAAAATACAAAAATGAGCTGCGCATGGTGGCATGTACCTGTAATCCCAGCTACTCGAGAGGCTGAGGCAGGAGAAT
>NW_012107585.1:5242589-5250970 GCF_000951045.1 Mandrillus leucophaeus
TTTTTTTTTTTGAGACAGAGTCTCTGTCACTGAAGTTGGAGTGCAGTGGCCCAATCTTGGCTCACTGCCAACTTCTGCCTACCGGGTTTAGATGATTCTCCTGCCTCGGCCTCCCAAGTAGCTAAGACTACAGGTGCATACACCACGCCGGCTAATTTCTGTATTTTTCTTCATGTTGAGATGAAGTTTCTTCATGTTGGCCAGGCTGGTCTCAAACTCCTGACCTTAAGTGATCTGCCTACCTCAGCCTCCCAAAGTGCTGGGATTACAAGCATAAGCCACTGCGCCTGTCCCAAAGCCTGTCATTTTAAACTAGGGTTTCTCAACTCTGCACTATTGACATTTGGGGCCACACAGGGTGTCCTGGACATTAAAAGATGTTTGGCAGCATCTCTAGTCTCCATCCATTAGATGCCAATAACACCTCCTTCCTCCCAGTTATGACAACCCCAAATGTCTCCAAACATTGCCCAATATCCCTAGGGTATTAGAAGGAGGTCAAAATCACCCCCAGACCAAGCACGGTGGCTCATGTTTGTAATCCCAGCACTCTGGGAGGTCGAGGCAGGCCGATCACGTGAGGTCAGGAGTTCGAGAACAGCCTAGCCAACGTGGTGAAACCCTGTCTCTACTAAAAATACAAAAATGAGCTGCGCATGGTGGCATGTACCTGTAATCCCAGCTACTCGAGAGGCTGAGGCAGGAGAATAGCTTGAACCCAGGAGCTGGAGGTTGCAGTGAGCCAAGATCACGCCACTGCACAGTGAGCCTGGGTGACAGAGTGAGATGCCATCTTAAAAAAAAAAAATCACCCCCAGTTGAGAACTACTGGTTTAGAGCGTCATGGGGTGATTACCAGGCCAACTTCGTACCATACAGATAAGGAAGTCAAAGGCTAGGCACATTAAATGCCTTGTTCAATTGTACACAGCTGCACAGCTGGTTAATGACAGATCTAATTCAGAAAGTCCAGATTGTTTGTTTGTTTCTTTGTTTGTTTTAGAGACAGGGTCTTGCTCTGTGACCCAGGCTGGAGTGCAGAGGCACGACTGTAACTCACTGCCTCGCTGCATCCTCAAACTCCATGCCTCAGCCTCAGGAGTAGCTAAGACTACAGGTGGGAAACAGAGGATCTCTCTGTGTTGCCCAAGATGGTCTCAAACTCCTGGCCTCAAGTGATCTTCCAGCCTCAGCCTCCCAAAGTGCTGAAATTACAGGAGTGAGCCACTGCACCTGGCCTGCCAGGCTCCATTGTAAAAGCTTTACATATCTGAAATCTTTTTGTCTTAAGACTGACCTTACTAGGTAAGTATTACTTATTATTATTATTATTAGAGACAGGGTCTTGCTCTGTCACCCAGGCTGGAGTGCAGGCGCACAGCTCACTAAAGCCTCAACCTCCTGGGCTCAGGTGATCCTCCCACCTCAGCCTCTCCAGTAGCTGAGACGAAAGGCACACACCACCATGCCTGGCTAATTTTATTTTTATTTTTTTGTAGAGACAGGGTTTTGTCATGTTACCCAGGCTGGTCTTGAACTCCTGGGCTCAAGCAATTCGCTCACCTCGGCCTCTCAAAGTGTTGGGATTATAGGAGTGAGCCACCACACCTGGCCTGTCAGGCTTCTTTTTTTTTTTTGAGACGGAGTCTCGCTCTGTCGCCCGGGCTGGAGTACAGTGGCCGGATCTCAGCTCACTGCAAGCTCCGCCTCCCGGGTTTACGCCATTCTCCTGCCTCAGCCTCCCAAGTAGCTGGGACTATAGGCGCCCGCCACCACATCCGGCTAATTTCTTTTTTTTGTATTTTTAGTAGAGACAGGGTTTCACTGTGTTAGCCAGGATGGTCTCGATCTCCTGACCTCGTGATCCGCCCATCTCGGCCTCCCAAAGTGCTGGGATTACAGGCTTGAGCCACCGCGCCCGGCCCAGGCTTCATTTTTAAGAGCTGTATGTATCTGAAATCTTTCTGTCTTAAGACCAACCTTATCAGATAAGTACCACCTTTATCCCCATTTTATAAATGAAGAAACTGAGGCATAGAGGTCCAAAGTCATCCAACTCCTAAGTAGCAGAACTAGATGCAGCCCAGGAAGTCTGCTTCATGATCATTAAGGGGAAAGACTGAAGATGCCGAATCAGAAGGGAGGAAAAATGGGTCAGAGGCTGGAAATGACAGTGATTAGAGAATAACTGGCTGAGGTAACAGGGCAGCTAGACCTGGGGTATTAGGCAAATCCTTGGGAGAGGGGAGTTCTCACCCGGAAGGGAAAAGTTGGGCAGGGATGTTGGTAGGAAAGGCTAGAAGCTGGAGGAGAGGAAGTTGGGAACTCACACAGTGTATCCATGTAGGGACAAGATGAGGCTTCTATTGACCTTCTGAGTAGCAGAGAAGGAACTTCCCGACACCAGGCAGGGCAGGGTCTCTGCTGAAGACTGATACCAGTGAGCACCAGCCACTGATGTTAATATTTTTCCCTAAAAACCAACTTGAGAACCACCACATTTTGCAAAATGTTGAGATCACTCCTCTCTGAAAAATATAAAGTGCTTTGGGTAACATTTTATGAATTTTCAAGACTTGTATGTTTCCACGACTAGTTCATAGACAAAATATACAACTTAAAACACACGTGATCTCCTAGTGCACAAACACACACACACATACACATCATAGCTAAATGAAAATACCAAGCATAGAACTGCTTTACCACACATTTTGCCAGCACCTCATGTTTCTTCAACACTTGGCTTTACAAAAACAAATTTTCGGGACATGTTTTGTCTTTTACACTTTCCAGTTTTCACAGACCAAGATGTTAATAAAAGTAAACAACTTGGGGAAATCAGATGAGTGTTATCATATTTGTAAATATCAGGATCTCTAAGAAGGAGAAATGTCATGTTTTACCCTTAGTGATGTAATAGCACTTATGTGGAAATTCACCCATAGTATGTTAAGTATGTAAACTGTGGTCATACTCAAGTTTACCAGGACTATCCAGGTACTAAAACTAACAATAATGAAAATATATTTTAAAGGAATACGTAAGTGATAAAATGTGAAGTGCAGCAGAGTAACTAAGAGCAAGTCCGTTAGAGACAGACAGGTCTAAAACACCAGCATCATAGTATCATGTATTAGTATATATTGGTGTAACACATTACCATTATAGAGTTCTTGTGAGGATTAAATGAGATAGTGTTACATAAAGGATTTAAGGAGCACCGTGCTAAATGTATCTTAGCGGCTATTGTTCTAGCATGAATAATAATAAATTTAATAACCTTCTTAGAAGTCTGAGGGTTTTCCTGACTTGGCTTTAATGAGTTTTAAATCCTGGTGCTAATTTCCATGTAGGCAGGTATATATTCATTCTGTTACCTCAAGGCTGACCTAATGGAGTTGAATCAGCAATTCCCAGAGCGTGGTGCCCCAGCGCCTAAAGGTCCTACCTTCAGAGAGCTACCAAGAAAATAACTATTTTCATAATAAGTGTAACGATTATCATTCTAATGTTATTAACAATAACAAAGAATTTCATAATAATGCTAATTGTCTAATACTATTTTCGTTTGCAATTATGTTGACATTTGCACTGATAGTGCAAAAGCAATGGTAGGTAACACCACTGATACCTTAGCATGAGTCAAGGCAGTGTTACCCAGCTGTGCTGGTACACACAGTAGTCGTCACTTTCATGTGTTCATAGAAAAAACAGAAGCTAGTTTCATTAACCAATGTCCCTGACGAAGCAGTACTTCTATTAAGTCCAGACCCTTGAGTGTACATCTTTTTAATATTTCATGTGATGAAATGGGAAGTACCCATTAAGCACTTCTGCTGTGTACTGAAGTATGACGGTTATCTTGAGGTGAAGCACTTGTTCCTCCGTTTGAGTTGGGAATTAACTAGCCACATTTTTCACAGAACACTGTTTTTACTTGAATGAATGACACAAACTGTGGTATTCAGATTTGGGTATTTGGCATACATTTTCTCAAGAATTAATGAAGTATGTCTGTTACTTCAAGGAAAACAACTGAAAATATTTGTTACTAATGAAAAAACTCAAGCTTTATAGCTTCTCAATACTTAAAGACTTTCATGATGAGATCAATGGTGGTGATATTAATGAATGTGATTAGGCTGATATTGTGTAACGACATGTGACAATATTTGTAAGATCTGAATAACTCAGACATGTTCCAAATGAAAATACATGCTGTTAATACAATCAATCATACATATGTAAAAAAATCCATTCAAAGTGAAAAATAGATCAATGGGATTTCCTTGACATGGTTTTAGATTTCACGTTGCAACTAACCTTTAAGAAACTGCAACTTGTTGGCCGGGCATGGTGGCTCACGCCTGTAATCCCAGCACTTTGGGAGGCTGAGGTGAGTGGACTACCTGAGGTCAGGAGTTCAAGACCAGCCTGGCCAACATAGTGAAACCCCTAATTTTGTAAAAATACAAAAATTAGCCAAGTGTGGGGGCGTATGCCTGTAGTCCCAGCTACTCAGGAGGCTGAGGCAGGAGAATCACTTGAACCTGGGAGGTGGAGGTTGCAGTGAGCCAAGATCACGCCACTGCAGTCACTCCTGCCTGCACAACAGAGTAAGACTCTGTCAGAAAGAAAGAAAGAGAGAGAGAGAGAGAGAGAAAGGAAGGAAGGGAGGGAAAGGGGAAAGTATAACTTGTCAAGCTTTGGTGTAATATCAAACAAAAATATCCAAAATGATATGAAAAGGCTACTAAAATATTCCTCCTTTTCCCAACCACATATCTTTGTGAGTCCAAATTTTCTTCATATATTTCAAAATATCATACATTATAGATATATCCAAATATAAGAATTCACTTTTCTACTGTTAAGCCACACATTATAGAGCTTTACAAAAATGAAGAATAATGCCATTCTTCTCACTAGTTTTTTTTACATTTAGGACCATATAGTTACTGTTCATAAAAATTCATTATAGTTACATATAATAGGTTTATTATAAATATTTAAAATGAATTATTAAAAAAAATTTTTTGGAGATGGAGTCTCACTCTGTCACCCAGGCTGGAGTGCAGTGTCATGACCTTGGCTCACTTCAACCTCCGCCTCCCAGGTTCAAACGATTCTTCCGCCTCAGCCTCCCGAGTAGCTGGGACTACAGGCACATGCCACCATGCCCAGCTAATTTTTGTATTTGTAGTAGAGACGGGGTTTTGCCATGTTGGCCAGGCTGGTCTTGAACTCCTTATCTCAAGTGATCTGCCCGCCTCAGCTTCCCAAAGTGCTGGGATTACAAGCATGAGCCACCGCACCTGGCCCAAGAGTGTAATGAGATTCTGAGACCAAAAAGTTTAAGAACCACTATTTTAAATAGTTCTGCAAAGTTGGTCTGGTTCTCCCAGAAAGACAGTACTTAGAGCCAAACCTACTGTCAGAAGTGATCATTTCCTAGTAAGGTTCAGTAATGGAACATTGTTAGGGAGGAAACTCAGAAGTTGGAGTTAGTATTGTAACAGTTCATTTTCACAGTAACAGATAAGTGGAGTAGATCAGGACCGTTGGGCTCAAGAAGGCAAACAAAGTCATTTTTTGAAAGATAGGTTGCATGTCTGCATTAAGGAAAAAGAACTGAAACATTGCTTTTTTTTTTTTTTTTTTTTTTGACAAGTTATTGCTCTGTCACCCAGGCTGGAGTGCAATAGTGTGATCAGGGCTCACTGCACCCTTGATCTCCCAGGCTCAACCGATCCTCCCATCTCAGCCTCCTGAGTAGCTGGAACTATAGGCACACACCACCAGGCCTGGCTAATTTTTTTTGTATTTTTTGTAGAGATGGGGTTTTGGCCATGTTGTCCAGGCTGGTCTCAAACTCCTGGGCTTACACGATCCTCCCACTTTGGCCTCCCAAAGTGCTGGGATTATAGGCATGAGCCACCCAGCCAGTGGAGAGACAGGATCTTGCCATGTTGCCTGTTATAAGTAAAATGTTTATTTAGAATCCCAGCACTTTGGGAGGCCGAGACGGGTGGATCATGAGGTCAGGAGATCGAGACCATCCTGGCTAACATGGTGAAACCCCGTCTCTACTAAAAAAATACAAAAAAACTAGCCGGGCGAGGTGGTGGGCGCCTGTAGTCCCAGCTACTCAGGAGGCTGAGGCAGGAGAATGGCGTGAACTCGGGAGACAGAGCTTGCAGTGAGCTGAGATCCGGCCACTGTACTCCAGCCACTGCACTCCAGCCTGGGCGACAGAGCGAGACTCCATCTCAAAAAAAAAAAAAAAAAAAGTTTATTTAGAAACAGAATGCTTGTTCCTCCGTACTGCATGGAAAAATCAGCATTTAGACAAAATTTTTCTCAGCAAGACAATTTTACTTTCTGCAGAAAGGGTGCTCCTCACAGATGGAACAATGGTGAGAGCACACCTGAATAAAGGAAGGAAGCAATTTTTATCCCTTACACAGTTTGACCCTGTTACTGTGTCTTCTCTCCATTGGCTGCAGCCAGACCTTACAATTTAAACTGAACCTGATAGGCTAACAACTTAAAACTTTTCTAAATAGGTAAAAGCAATGGAGAACAAAGGAAAAGAGAAAATTATTTATGAAAAGGCTTAGAAAAGTAGTAACCTTCCCAAATAAGGAGGGGGCATAGGCTGCAAGCTGGGACATGCCTGTGAGCACGTCCAGCATATACATATTGGTTAAAGTACACGGACATAGAATGTACTCATTCCCTTAGATCTAACAGCTACATAGGAAAGGGCTAAACAAAGAGTTATTAGCATGAAGTAAGGTGGCTTGAAGGAAGTTAGTCTTTAAAAGAAACTATTATTTCAAACACTTACTATTTATTCTTTAACAATAAGGGAAACTTTGAGGAGGAAACTTTTTACTTGCTACATTGCTCAAGCTGGTCTTGAACTCCTGGGCTCAAGCAATCCTCCTGCCTCAGCCTCCCAAAGTGCTGAGATTACAGGCATGAGTCACAGAGCCTGGCCCTGTTTATTCCTGATGTGTCTCCGGACAGATTAGGGAGAAATTTGTCCTTCTGTGATTCAAATAAGACAAAAGGGGATGGCAATTGGATCTCACCTTCGGCCCACAATTCCAGCTCAAGGTGGGAGGTCATAATAAAGAGTGTTAGAACATTTCCTTGTTGGAATGGTACCATGGTCAACTGCAGAAATTTAGCTCTAAGATTGATGTGGGAACCCCTCAACTGTCTGTCTCCTTTCCAGTCAACAAGTGAACAATGCCAGCCCTGAGGCCCAGGAGCTTTTCAGATTCTGGCCTTCAGTCTAAGGGTAACGATGTTAAAACTTGAATATTGTTTAGGCTCTGAATTTAATAAGCAATAAAAACCGTGAGAAACTATTTGACCCATTTCAGCCTCTTGATGGCCTGAAATTTCCATCTCACCGAGATGAAAAGAAGAAAGGCATGATCCAAGTAAAAAATGCGTTGTCTGTCCAACAGGAAAAGGAAGCAATAGGGATGAATTCTAGCTTTAGATGGGATTGTTTCTGGAAATAGGCGACACGAAGCACCACCAAGGTCAACGCCAAGGAATGAGTGGAAGTCACCCAGTAGGCTCTCCAGACCTTCCTTTAATCATTGAGAAAGTGTTCCTTCCACATCCACCCAATCCATCTTGGTCACAAAAGACCATTTAGCTTCCTCAAGACTGCTCCTATGTGAAGAAAATGAAGAATAATGATTCACGTGATCCCTGAAGTCGGCCTGGCTAGATCTCAATCCTGACTCTACCAATTGTAATGACCTGGGCAGACGATGCCATCTCTCAGACTTTAATTTCCTTCTCTGTTAAAATGACAAGCGGCAGTACTGATTTTATAAGGTTCTTATGAGGTTTATCTAAAATAATGACTATCAAACACTTAACATAGGACATGGCACACAATGAGTGCCGAATAAACGGTAGTTATTATTAGGGAGATTCTTTGCTTCGTATTCCCATCTGTGAGCAGTTTTTTTCCGTTATTTCTCCGCAGAAACCCTTTCTCTCCGGGCTGCTGATCTGCGAAGCATCTGGTCCTTCATATCCCTGAGTCATCAGCATGAAGATGCCGGGTTTCCGAAGTCCTCCCTCCTCCTACTGCTCTCTAGGGCTCCCTCTCCTGACTGCTTAGTTCTCCTGGGGGCCCAGACCTAAATTTCGTGACGGCATGTCTTTCTCGCGGCCGGGCCACCAGTCTTGGAGGAATGTCCTCAGTCCCCTTTGACCCAGAGACCACGAGACAGGCGGTGACAGGACTCCGAGGCGCGCCCTGGCTTCCAAGTAGCTGGAGACAGGGCCGCGCCCGGAGGTGAGCAGCAGGCGGTGGGCGGGGCCGCGCTCCTTCTGAGGTGGGA
>NW_012107585.1:5251975-5253498 GCF_000951045.1 Mandrillus leucophaeus
CTCAGGCCGAGCCTGGGTCTCTGGCCGAAGGGGCCGGACCGCAGCCGCCGCCCTCCCAGGACCCGGAGCTGCTGTCGGTGATCCGGCAGAAGGAGAAGGATCTGGTGTTGGCGGCCCGGCTGGGCAAGGCGCTGCTTGAGAGGAACCAGGACATGAGCCGGCAGTACGAGCAGATGCATAAGGAGCTGACAGACAAGCTTGAGGTGAGGACCTCCCGCCCGGGATGGGTGGGGAGCAGGGGCCGCCCAGGCACGCGCCCGGCCCTGGGCAGTTTTGGGAGCCACTCACCCCCACTTCGTTGCTCATCCTACCTCGCAGAAAATCTGGAATGAATGGGGGAGGGAGGATGGAGGATTATCAGATTTCATTGAACCCACTTGACTTCCCCACCCTGCTCACAGCAAATGGGTCCATGCATGGCTCCAGCCGCTGTGGGCCGTTCTATATACGTACTGTATCCAGCATCTAAAATAGAGCTTACAGTATGACTAATTTATACAGCACTGAGGTGATGTCTGCATACAGAGAAATGAGAAAGTCGGGAAGCATTTAAAATATGCTCCAGGTTTTCAGAGTAGTTAATCTCTAATCAGGGTGTTAGCCTAAAGCTTTCCAGTTTGGGCGTTAAGGCCTCTAGATGCCCTTGTCTTAACTTCCTGGCAGCTCAGAGTTGTGGGAAACAAGTGCCTCTAAAGGAGCTTTATATAGCCTTCAGATGCTCAGGGATTAGGAATTGTGGTTCCATTGCAGAAATCAGGCGAGCCAGGGCTCAACATGTGACCGCTGGTAGTGGATTTAATTTGAGCCTCAGTATTTATATGTATTTGAACAGTACTTTTCTGTGTTCTGGGTCTCAGGCTTGCAGTTGAATGACCAAATGCAACCTATGAGAACCATATTACTTTAACTTCTGTTATAAAATACGTCTTAAGGTATCTGTAATATTTCTGCCAATTCCCTGGGCCAGTCTTTAAGAGTTGTTTGTTTTCTTGCCCTTAACTAGAAAAGGGCCTTGAATGCAGTACAGAATGCCAGCATTTCTAAAAATTAGATTGCCAAAAAAAGGGCAGGGGGTGGGGAAAGGGAGTCACCTGTGACTTACCTTTTCTGCCTGTGCATTTACTATTATTGTTACCTAGTTTAGTTGCAACCAGCTCTTTTCATTCTTATTACAGCAAGAGAATACTACAGACCTGAATGAGGTTTGAAATTGACCCTAATCAGTTTCCATATCACTGCTACTGGTTGAACAGTCAGAATGTAAATTCAGAAATATTCTATAGTAAGATTTAAGTATGCCTGTAGTCCAGCGACATAAAAGTAAATCCAGGATATAAAAAGGAAACCTGTGAGTGCCCTGTAGTTTGGTTGGCCTGTTAACTAGGTCTGCCAGTCGATGAACTCCTGAGATACCTCTCTGAAAAGTCGTTTGTGAAACCTATATTTAGACTGCCAAAAAGCAGCCTAATGAATTGAATTGTTTAATTTTCACTTGAAGTAGAGGTCTAGAAATAAAAAGCCGC
>NW_012107585.1:5253548-5255631 GCF_000951045.1 Mandrillus leucophaeus
GCCTCAGTATTTATATGTATTTGAACAGTACTTTTCTGTGTTCTGGGTCTCAGGCTTGCAGTTGAATGACCAAATGCAACCTATGAGAACCATATTACTTTAACTTCTGTTATAAAATACGTCTTAAGGTATCTGTAATATTTCTGCCAATTCCCTGGGCCAGTCTTTAAGAGTTGTTTGTTTTCTTGCCCTTAACTAGAAAAGGGCCTTGAATGCAGTACAGAATGCCAGCATTTCTAAAAATTAGATTGCCAAAAAAGGGGCGGGGGGTGGGGAAAGGGAGTCACCTGTGACTTACCTTTTCTGCCTGTGCATTTACTATATTGTTACCTAGTTTAGTTGCAACCAGCTCTTTTCATTCTTATTACAGCAAGAGAATACTACAGACCTGAATGAGGTTTGAAATTGACCCTAATCAGGTTCCATATCACTGCTACTGGTTGAACAGTCAGAATGTAAATTCAGAAATATTCTATAGTAAGATTTAAGTATGCCTGTAGTCCAGCGACATAAAAGTAAATCCAGGATATAAAAAGGAAACCTGTGAGTGCCCTGTAGTTTGGTTGGCCTGTTAACTAGGTCTGCCAGTCGATGAACTCCTGAGATACTTCTCTGAAAAGTCGTTTGTGAAACCTATATTTAGACTGCCAAAAAGCAGCCTAATGAATTGAATTGTTTAATTTTCACTTGAAGTAGAGGTCTAGAAATAAAAAGCCGCTTTTTTTTTTTTTTTATATAAAGAGATTCAATTATACGACTTTGTAAAGAAGCACAACTACAGAGATTTATACTTGTGATTTGAAATTTCTTCTGTGAAGGACTTGATTGAAGGGACAGCTAACCTGAAAGGAACACCATATCAGTTTGATTAGTGCCAGATTTCATAGTAATCCTGAGTGTGCAATTACATACATCCTGGGTTCCATGTGGAGTCTTTATACCTTTCTTCAACAAAGGGCAAAGATTTCAGAATTGTAACAAAAAAAAGGTTGTATTGTAAAAGAATAAGTTATCTTTGATATTTTATTTACTTAATGGACAACAATAGTTTAAAACTCAAAACTATTTTTTAAAATCTTCATTCCTCTGCAGGTCAGCATATGAACTCTAGTTTTAAAAGTTCAATTTTAAGTTCTGGAGATAGTCACACAACAATGTGAATATAACTAACATATACTTAACATATACTTAAAGGCCAAATATTGATCATTGTTAAAATTCAGTAATGAGGGGAGTCAGTTATATTATTTCTTCTAGGTATGTTTGACAATTACAAAAAATTTTAAAGTTTTAAAAACGTACGTTAAAGATACTAAGAGAGTACTTTTAGTTGCTTGTTAATTCTTCTAGTATTAATGTGAGTGACAGACCTGGTTTACAGAGTACTGTTTTATTTGACACCTCCAGTTTAGTTTTCCCCACAGTACATTTTTTGAACAACCTAAGTTTTAGAATGTCTGTTTAGACAAAGTACTTTCTAACATTTAGTGCAAACTACTGTACATTGTACCTTTTTCTTTCTCTCTCTCTCTCTTTTTTTTTTTTTAGACAAGATCTCACTGTATCCCCCAGGCTGATCTTGGCTTACTGCACCCTCAAGTGACCTCCCACTCAGCCTCCTGAGTAGCTGGGACTACAGGCGCATATTACACGCCTGGCTAATTTTGTAAAAATGTTTCCTAGAGATGGGGCCTCACTATGTTGCCCAGGCTGGTCTCAAACTAGAGGGCTCAAGCAGTCCTCTTACCCTGGCCTTCCAAAATGGTGGGATTACAGGATTGAACCATTGAGCCTGGCGTGTATTTTCAATTAAATCAAACACTTAGGAGTATAAAACCAATACTTTAAGACACATTTATTCACGAGAGAACTTGACCAGAAAAAAAACATTTATAATATTCCACAAACCGTCAGACATTTGGACTCAAACACTTTTTCTTACAGGGTGGTTTGAGAGAGAAACATGTGAGTGGACTGAGAGAATGCTACTTTCACTATTGAAAATAAGAATGGTTTTATTTTAGTCCCATCTTCTCCACTACTACAAAATCGGCACCTTTCTCTTTTTTTTTTTTTTTTTTTT
>NW_012107585.1:5257141-5267576 GCF_000951045.1 Mandrillus leucophaeus
GCTGGAGTGCAGTGGCACCATCTTGGCTCACTGCAACCTCTGCCTCCCAGGTTCAAGCGATTCTCCTGCCTCAGCCTCCCGAGTAGCTGGGACTATAGGTGTGCACCATGCCTGGCTAATTGTTGTATTTTTGGTAGAGACAGGGTTTCACCATATTGGTCGGACTGGTCTTAAACTCCTGAGCTCATGATCCGCCCACCTGGGCCTCCCAAAATGCTGGGATTACAGGCATGAACCACTGCGCCCAGCCATAGACTATTTTTTAAAATGGTTTTAGGTTTCCAGAAGAGCTGTAAAGATAGTACAGAGAGTTTGCATATACCCTGCACCCAGCTTCCTCTTACTAACATCTTACAATAGTATGGTACCTTTGCCATAATTATTGAACCAGTACTCATGTGATTACTAACTAAAGTCTTCAATTTATTCAGATTATCTTAGCATTTATCTAATACCTTTTTCTGTTCCAGGATACCATATTACATTTAGATTTTGTGTCACTTTAGGCTCCTCTTAGCTGTAACTGGCAGTTTCTTAACCTTATTTTTGATAACCTTGACAACTTTGATATTAACTTTCTAAAATACTATATAACCCTGAGAAACGAAGAAGAGCATAAGCAGAACTTGACCTTCACACTTCCTGACAGTCTCCCTAGAGTTTTCTGGTTAATTTAGCACTTAATTGAAAATATAATTCTAGGAGAAACTTTTCTCGGGGCAGATGCTAAATTCTGTACAAAGTGGTAAATTCTGTATGTTTATTAATAGGAAAGCCTGGAATTTTCACAGGATTGGGAAACACGAAATAGGAAGTTTGTCTCATGTCCAAAGAAATACAAGGACTGAATAGACTGATCAGCACCACCTGTCCTCAGCCCTGCCCCCAAGTGGATTGGATTGTTTTAGTTGCTTGGTTGGGCTCTTCACTAACAGCTGTTTGCTGAATATTTTTAAATCACTCTGTTCTTTTAGAACACAAGCCTAATTTATCTGGCCTCTCAGTAACACTGTGATTACTGAGTTCTTGCCATTGCCTTCTGCTCAATCTTTTTCGTTTTGAAAAAATTGAATAAAACCAAGTATCACAATTTTAGGATTGCAATTAGCATTTGTTCCTGCGTTCCATCTTGCTGAAGTTTCTACAGTGACTAAAACATTCTCATTTTTGGAAGTTAAGCACTACAAGGGATGCATAGAGCAAAAAATTCTCATACTGATGAGAAGGCCCTCCCTTGTCATTTCTTTTCCCACATTGCTCCAAACAGACTGTATAGAATATAATGTGTCTTTTTCAACAGGTACATTCGAGTGGCTATTTCCAAATGAGTTGTCCCCTTAAAGTTGTCAACTTGGGAGTTTTCAGTGAAAACCGCCTTTGCCAGTGTGCTCAGAATGTTAATTTTCGATTGCTGTTTTTATCTTTTGGCACATTCTTTTGACTGCTCTCAGTCATGGCAAATTTTCATCTTTTTGGGGTTAATGACTTTCAGAATGATTCAAAAGTCACTCAACAAAGTAAGGAGAATAAGATGGCAGGATGAAGGAGGCTAATATCATTTTTTAGACACACCCCAGATGTGAAGTAATGGAACTTATTTTCTTGCATGACTGTAAGCTGTCCCTTATGGCTTTCCAAAAGAAGCATTCTGAAAGATATTTTGAATGGTGAGAACTTCAGTAGAGTGAGAGTATAGCCTCTCAAGATAAGGAGATGACTGAATAGTCTGAAAGAGAAGATTCATATGTGCATTTTAGCTCATTCAAACAATCTCAGTGCTTGATGTCAACCTTCAGTGTGTCAGAATTTCCTGTAGAACTCAGTATATATACATATACAGATATACACACACACACATGCGTAGATGCCTTAGACTTCAGTCTATTATTTATTGAATCACAATCTCAGGAATTGGGGTCCAGGGTGTATTTTGAATAGTTACACGAGAATGTTTCTGAGAGCACCAAAAGTTCAGGACCATTACTTTCACTTAGATTTCCTAGAGTCTTTGATGTATAGATTTGGCTGTTGTACATACTGTGCTTTTTAAGTAGGAGAACATACTCTTTTCAGAGGCGTGCATATTTATCTCAGAAACAAAGTTTTTTTTTGTTTTTTTGTTTTTTTTGAGATAGAGTCTTGCTCTGTCGCCCAGGCTAGAGTGCAGTGGTGCGATCTCAGCTCACTGCAAGCCCTGCTTCCCAGGTTCGTGCCATTTTCCCGCCTCAGTCTCCTGAGTTGCTGGGACTACAGGTGCCTGCCACCAAGCCTGGCTAATTTTGTTTTTTGTATTTTTAGTGGAGATGAGGTTTCACCGTGTTAGCGAGGATGGTCTCGATCCTGTGACCTCATGATCCGCCTGCCTCAGCCTCCCAAAGTGCTGGGACTACAGGCGTGAGCCACTGCGCCCGGCCACAAAAAGATGTTTTTATTTCCCTCAATCCAAAGGAATCTTGTTTTATTGAGCTGCTACATTAGACCATATGTACTTTTCCTGCATACCATCTTTCATATGCAATTTGTTTTATCAGTCTCTCCCACTAGAATGAAAACTGTGTACAGGCAAGGACCATGTCTGTTTTGCTTATTAGAACGTCCCTAGGGGCCGAGTGCGGTGGCTTACACCTGTAATCCCAGCACTTTGGGAGGCCGAGGCGGGCGGATCACGAGGTCAGGAGATCGAGACCATCCTGGCGAATACGGTGAAACCCTGTCTCTACTAAAAATACAAAAAAATTAGCCGGGCGTGGTGGTGGGCGCCTGTAATCCCAGCTTCTAGGGAGGCTGAGGCAGGAGAATGGCGTGAACCTGGGAGGCGGCGGAGCTTGCAGTGAGCGTAGATCGCACCACTGCACTCCAACCTGGGCTACAGAGCGAGAGACTCCATCTCAAAAAAAAAAAAAAGAATGTCCCTAGGACAGTGCTTGGCCCATAGTAGGTGCTCAAGAATGAATGAATGTACCAGAAATAAATAATGCAAGGCTTAATGGGCCATGATTTAAAGTAGCCCTGAACCTGAACTTGCCCTAATGATTTTGAATTACATTACTCTATATAGCAGCACGTATTTATTGAGCTGTGACTTAGAGAACCAGACAGAGTCAACTGACTTAGACAAGCCCTGCTTTGCCATTTACTAGTACTGACCTTGAGATTGTCACTTAACCTCTTCTGTTGCTTCATTTGTAAGAAGAGATGGTTAATTGAAAAGATATCTGGAGTTCTTTTTATCTCTGAAAAATTCTGTGATAGTAAGAGCCTGGTATTATGCCATGGATAATAGGTGACTCCATGGATAATAGGAAGCCTCCTTATAAAAAGTAGGGAGGGTGCGGGGCACGATGGCTCACACCTGTAATCTCAGCACTTTGGGAGGCCGGGCCGGGGGGATCACGAGGTCAAGAAATGGAGACCAACCTGGGCAGCATTGTAAAACCCCATCTCTACTAAAAATACAAAAAGTAGTCCCAGCTACTCGGGAGGCTGAGGCAGGAGAATGGCGTGAACCCGGGAGGCGGAGCTTGCAGTGAGCTGAGATCCGGCTACTGCACTCCAGCCTGGGCCACAGAGCGAGACACCATCTCAAAAAAAAAAAAAAATTACAAAAAGTAGCCTGGTGTCATGGTGCGTTCCTGTAATTCCAGCTGCTTGAGAGGCTGAGGCAGGAGAATTGCTTGAACCCAAGAGGCAGAGGTTGCAGCGAGCCAAGATCTTACCACTGCACTCCGGCCTGGAGGACAGAGCAAGACTCCACCTCAAAAAAATCAAAAAGGATTTTAGTTATGGGACTCATTTTTAGTTGTTTAAATGTGTAGTTCACCAGTTGATTAGATGACTGGCAAATTTCAAGTGAACTCCCTAGTCTAGAACCTCATGCCTAAGGATAACAATAAACATAATAACTTTTAAGTATTTTCAGTAAGAATGGCGTTCTCTTTGTGAAGCCAGCTTCTTCCCTGATGTGGAAGAAGGAATATCTTTGTAGCTGTGAATTGGGTAACTTGTCCTACGTGGTAGGGTGTTTTATTGTGTCGACTAACTCGGAAAAAGAAGTTAGGAGGGCGTGGAGATTAAAATAAAAAGCTGTGGAATTTTTATCAATGTTTAAATCCTCTTTACTTTTCACCCAGCACTTAGAACAAGAGAAACATGAATTGAGAAGACGATTTGAGAACCGAGAAGGGGAGTGGGAAGGCCGCGTGTCAGAGCTGGAGAGTGATGTGAAGCAGCTGCAGGATGAGTTGGAGAGGCAGCAGGTTCATCTGCGGGAAGCAGATCGAGAAAAAACACGGGCTGTCCAGGAACTGTCGGAACAGAACCAAAGGCTATTGGATCAACTCAGCAGGGTGAGTCATAAATTAAGAATTTAAGATGTAAAATACTAAAAGTTGAAATAGGCCGGGCATGGAGGCTCATGCCTGTGACCCCAGCACTTTGGGAGGCCGAGGCGGGAGAAGCACTTTAGACCAATTTGGGCAACATAAGGAGACCTCATCTCTACAAAAGTTTTTTAAAAATTAGCCAGGCATGGTGGCACCTGCCTGTGGTCCCAGCTACTTGGGAGGCTGAGGTGGGGGGATCACTTGAGCCCGGGATGTCAAGGCTGCAGTGAGCTGTGATCAGTCATGCCACTGCCCTCCAGCCTGGGCGACAGGGTGAGAGCCTGTCTCGAAAAAACCAAAAAGTTGAAATAGAGCTTCTGTGTAATGTCAGTCATATAGATGATAAGAGCAATTCTAATTTTGTATGCCTTTGTTTTTAACAAAGTTCAGTATTTCTATCTACAAGAACTTTGGTATTACTGAACTAGGGGTCAGGAGCCAAGATGCATGCTTGTGGTTAACAGACTTCAACAATCACTTAACTTGGGAGTTTTCTCATTTTTAAAATGAAGGGGTTGTGCTTAATGACTTCTGACATTTTTATAGCTCTGAAAGTTCATGATTACTTTACCTACAGAAAGTCTATCACTGGCAAAATTATGTTTAGTTAAAATATTAAAAGGTACTGTCTTTAAACTTTTTAAGCTTAGGGAAAATTTCTAGAACAATTGAGTTTTATTGATGTTGCATTTGTGAATGTACATTTTTTGTATTGTTTAAATATGAAAAGAAATGTGTATCTGTATTGAAAATTTGTTTTATTTCCACATTTAGTAAACATTCTTTATTTGTACCTTTCTAAGGTGGTGTCGTGGAAGTATTAACCAAAGTCAAGACTGTAAAATAATTTCAAGGAAGGAGGTTGAGGCAGAATAGATGGAAATCTAATTTAAATACAGAGAACATACCTTTTAAACAAATGCAGGAAGGTTAATAATACCCTGGTCTATAAATCCACTTATTTTAGAAAATTAAGACTTGGATTTACTATTGTTCCTCAGCCCTTCTTGTATATTGAAAATAAAACAACCAACTCTTCAGTTACCAGAGAAAAAAGAACTTCTCTGATATCATCCCTCAGTGCTGATGTTCTCATGGGAGCAGTGCCTGTCTGCATGGTTAGTGTTTGGTGCTTTGGTCTTAGGGAAAAGTGTAAATAGGGCAGCATTTCATAAATTCCTGGATCTTCCACTAATTTGATGGGTGATGCTGTATGAAGTTATTTCACTAGTTTGTGTTGTAGTTGCTTCCTGTAGTTATTCTGAGGCCAGTGAAAAAACATGTCTCACAAGAATATGGGAAGTTGGCCGGGCGCGGTGGCTCAAGCCTGTAATCCCAGCACTTTGGGAGGCCGAGACGGGCGGATCACGAGGTCAGGAGATCGAGACCATCCTGGCTAGCACGGTGAAACCCCGTCTCTACTAAAAAAAAATACAAAAAACTAGCCAGGCGAGGTGGCGGGCGCCTGTAGTCCCAGCTACTCGGGAGGCTGAGGCAGGAGAATGGCGTAAACCTGGGAGGCGGAGCTTGCAGTGAGCTGAGATCCGGCCACTGCACTCCAGCCTGGGTGACAGAGCAAGACTCCGTCTCAAAAAAAAAAAAAAAAAAAAAAAAAAGAATATGGGAAGTAAATGCCAACAGTAGGGAAGGGAGGAGAAGAAGGAAAGGTAGAGGAGAGGGAGAAAGAAAGAAGGAAAATGATGCTTAGTTATAGGAAAATAGTTGCAGGGAAATACCAGAATGTTTGTGAGAGGTGAGGATTCAGGCAATAGGTAGAGCTAAAGATCTCGCCTGCAGGTTTCCCATCTGGAGAATCCAGGCGCCGTTTGCTTGTCTGGGAAGTAGGAGTTGGACAGTTCAGGAAGTCACTTCACAGAGCCAGCTCAGTAACAGGATTTCTGATTCAGTTCTTTTTTATTTTTATTTTTATTTATTTATTTTTTTTGAGACGGAGTCTCGCTCTGTCGCCCAGGCTGGAGTGCAGTGGCCGGATCTCAGCTCACTGCAAGCTCCGCCTCCCGGGTTCACGCCATTCTCCTGCCTCAGCCTCCCGAGTAACTGGGACTACAGGCGCCCACCACCTCGCCTGGCTAGTTTTTTTGTATTTTTTTAGTAGAGACGTGGTTTCACCGTGTTAGCCAGGATGGTCTCGATCTCCTGACCTCGTGATCCACCCGTCTCGGCCTCCCAAAGTGCTGGGATTACAGGCTTGAGCCACCGCGCCCGGCCAAAACCATAGCGTCCCTGGGTGGGCTCAAATCTGATTCAGTTCTAAAACCTTTTTTCAGCAACTGGGAATGGAATCTCTATCCTTGTAAAAATGTTTGTATTTGACTATTTTCTTTCATTATTCATGAAAGATTCAACCAGAGAGGCCTGGCTAGATTGATTTGTTTGTTCAAAAACATTTAATACATACTTTGAGTAAGTGTTTCTTATGGAGACTTATAGAATGAATGCCACAAACCAGAAAAATTAAAGGGGAATTTTAAAATTTATTCGGGGCTAAGTTCATGTTACAAAATAACATGAGCTAAAGCAGACTCAGACCTGTGAAAGACAGGTGACCAAGAGAGATGAAGGGAAAAAGCAGATCTCAGCGTGACATAGCAAAAGCTCATGGAGCTTGGAATCTGACTCTGGTACTCATTAACGGGGTGACGTTGTTTGTGCCTCAGTTTCCTTTTCTTTAAAATGGGTATAAAAATTTATGCCTCATACAAGTACTGTTGAAATGAAAAATGAGATAATGTGTTTATGTTAAACAGTGTGTGAAGGTAAGGATTTGTTTCAGTGTTGTTGGTTATTTTACTAAAGCAGTGTCTTTATAATTTGTTCACTTTGCCTAATTTTTTATAGAAAATCCTGATAAGCTGCTCCTAAAAGAATGTAGGAGGATAACATTTCTACTAAATCTAGATTTTTGTTTTTCTCTCTGGCCTTGAATATAGGCCCTTGTTGGGTTTTATAGCTTTTTCCCTTTTTTCAAGCAGGACCAGCCCCTGGGGTTTCTATCAGCAGCAAGTTTAGATAGCTTTTTATTAACTGAGTATCCAGGAACTAGAGGAGTTAAATATTTTGAAGTGAATTAAGATTCTCTTAGGACAACATAATCAACAGAGGTAGTAGAAGGCTGTACTTTTCTTGTAGTGTTTATAATGTGTTTTTATAAATATGAAATGTATAATATCTAATATCTAAAATGTAGTAGAATATTTCTTTGATACCTTCATCCAGAGTTTACATACATCTCATTGGCTTCCTTGGCCTCCAAGGCTGCTCTTCTCTTTATTAATAACAGCTTTATTGAGATATAATTCACATACCATAGAGTTTACCTTTTAAAAGGTACAATTTGAGACTTAGTGCAGTGGCTCATGTCTGTAATCCCAGCACTTCAGGAGGTTGAGGCAGGAGGATCACTTGAGGCCAAGAGCTTGAGACTAGCCTGAACTATACAGTAAGACCCTATCTCTACAAAAAAAAGTGTTTAATTCTCCATGTGTAGTGGTGCGTGCCTGTCTGTAGTCCTAGCTGATTGCTTGAGCTTGGGAATTTGAAGCTGCAATGAGCTATGATCACACCACTGCACTGCAGCCTGAGTGACAGAGTGAGACCTTGTCTCTTAAAAAAAAACTTTTAAAAGCGTATAATTAGATAGATTTAGTTATTTACAGAGCTGTACCACCATCACCATTATCTAATTAGAGAACATGTCACCCTCCCCAAAAGAAACCCTGTACCCATAGCAGTCACTCATTTCTCCTAACCTTATAAGGACGCCAGCCATATTGCATTAGACCCACCCTAATGACTTCATTTTAATTTGATTACCTATGTAAAGACCCTGTCTCTAAATAAGGTCACATTCTGAGGTACTGGGGTTTGAACTTCAATATATGGATAGGGGAAGGGGAACATAATTCAATCCATAAGAAATGTGTTGGGGTTTTCTTACCAACAGATACAACTCTTGGATCTTAATCAGTGCTGTCTGTGGGAGGTGTTCACAGTAGTGTTAATTTTCTTGGGGATTCCATACACTTAATAACATATTTACATACCAAAGATACATAAGCCTTTGGCCATATGACTAAGAGCTGCCATGGTTCATGGGAAGATACTTAGAACCCTTAATTTTATTCTTTGAGAAAGTCCCAATCCACCTCTCTCATTACCCCCTCTAATGACTAACCTGCATCCTATTCCTTAGAGTAAAATATGAAAGCCTTTATTATTTTTTTAGATCTTCTTTAATTCAACATTCAGCAAATATTTATTGGTCAAGGCACTGGGAATACAGTGGAGAACACAAGTCCTCTGTTTTACGAACCTTGTAGGAGAAGATGTATAAATAACTGAACAATCCACAAGATGCAGATTGCATTAGGTACTATGAAGGGTGATTTGATGGAGACAGACTAGAAAGCAGGGAGCTTTTTCTACCTTAGAAAGAGTCAGTAGCGGGCAGGGCACCTGTAATCCTAGCATTTTGAGAGGCCAAGGTGGGTGGATGACCAGAGGTCAGGCGTTCGAGACCAGCCTGGCCAACATGGTGAAACCCCGTCTCTACTAAAAATACACAAATTAGTCGGGCATGGTATCGTGAGCCTGTAATCCCCAGCTACCCGGGAGTCTGAGGCAGGAGAATCGCTGGAACCTGGGAGGCAAAGGCTGCAGTGAGCCGATATTGCTCCACTGCACTTCAGCCTGGGCAACAGAGCAAGACCACATATTAAAAAAAAAAAAAAGTCGGTAGGGAAGGCTTCTGTGGGGAGACAGTATCTGAGATGAGACCCCACGGGTGAGGAGCCAGCTGTGGAAGAGCCAGGGGAACAGCATTCTTTGATGAATACTGTTAGATTGTAAACTCTATGACAACAGGGACTCCATCTGTCTTGTTTATTGTTATAAACAGGTATCTAGCAGAGTGGGCATTCAATAAAAGATGGTTGGTTTTGTGGTTGTTGTTAAATGATTATCTAAAATACCCAATAAGGAACTGTCAAGAATACACTACCCCTCCATGTACTCTGTAGAAGTGCACGCCTGACTTTCACACTCAGTCTTAGGCTGTGTGTATGCTGTTTGAAAACCAGTTGTCAAAAGATGCCATGGATGTCAATGCTTTGACAGGCAACCCATAGCTAATGGTGACTCAGTTGCCTAGAGACCTAATATTATTATCATAGATATTCCTGGAATTGCATAAAAAGCCAGTCTTCAATGAATTGAGAAGAGTGACTACATATGAGAATGGACAGAGCTTTTGTGCATTGATTTAAAGTCTGCAGGTCCTTTTGCATTGCACTGTGCTTCTCCATGGTCTGCAGGTTGGTCAGTTACAGAGAGACTGGTTCTGTAGTTCTCTGACTCTGCTGATAGGTATGGAAATGAGCCTTTCAGCTTTTACAAAAAATTTTTGTCTCATGGGATGACTGGCCATTATTTGGGTTTAGGTGTCATTATGGCTTTCCTGTCCTTCCTGGGAGCATACACTGGACAAAAGAACTCCCTGTCTCCAACTCTGTGTCATCTCATCTGTTCTCATGCTCCAAATGGTCTGTAGTATGGAGAAGGAGGCAGCCAGAGGTTCTCTTTTGGAAAGCTGAATGGTGATTGCATCTGAGCAGAGCCTCATGTAGGATATATGATTGCTCACTGTACAGCCCTGATGGCTTCTTCAAGAGTGAAACTCTTGAGAATTCACCTTAAAATAATTATTTTTTTTCTTTTATTATTTATTTAGGTATTGTGTTATATCCTTTTTGCATTTGTTTTCCCAGAGCCCCCTCCATTTATCCCTTTCCTCTCATCACAGTGCTACAAGTGTCTCTAACAAACCTCTCCCCAATTTCTCACATCCAGAATTGGGGTCATGTGCCTTGTCACTATGGCTTTGGGTATTACTACCTAATACCCAAAAGGAGAAGCTGTATTGGTAGCAGTGTATAAAAGGGGCTGTTTCAAAGGCTGAATGAAGCCAAGATGGATTTCTTTTTTTTTTTTTTGAGACGGAGTCTTGCTCTGTCGCCCAGGCTGGAGTGCAGTGG
>NW_012107585.1:5268261-5270400 GCF_000951045.1 Mandrillus leucophaeus
AGGAACTTAGTTTTACTGAATATTCCTTAGCAGATATTCAGAAATTCTAGTTTTGCCTCTATCCTAAGTTTAAGTTTTATAGATTTGTTTGTTTGTTTGTTTGTTTTCGAGAAGGATTTTCGCTCTTGTTGCCCAGGCTGGAATGCGACGGCACAATCTCAGCTCACTGCAGCCTCAGCCTCCTGGGTTCAAGGGAATCTCCTGTCTCACCCTCCTGAGTAGCTGGGATTACAGGCGCCCGCCACTACATCCGGCTAATTTTTGGTATTTTTAGTAGAGGCGGGATTTCACCATGTTGGCCAGGCTAGTTTCAAACTCCTGACCTCAGGTGATCTGCCCGCCTTGGCCTCAAAAAGTGCTGGGATTATAAGCATGAGCCACCATACCTGGCCTATAGATTTTTAAATTTAAAAAATGTTTATTATGTTTCCTGATGGTAAAAAGAATTCATGTTCACTGGGAAATAATATTGAGACAATAGCGAAATATTCAGTGTAAACAGTGAAAATCTCCCATGATCCTCTTCCGAATAAAATACTAGCCACGGTTTGGTGTTAGTTTTTTGTTTTGTATTTTTTCATATGTGATACACACACACACACACACACACACACACGTTGTACATAACTTTTCTACTTATTTTGCTTTCTTTTTGTTTGTTTTTGAGACAGAGTCTTGCTCTGTCTCCCAGAGTACAGTGGCTGGAGTGTAGTGGCACAATCTCGGCTCACTGCAACCTCTGCCTCCTGGGTTTAAATGATTCTTGTGTCTCAGCCTCCCAAGTAGCTGGGATTACAGGCGAGTGCCACCATGCCTGGCTGATTTCTGTGTTTTTAGTAGAGATGGGGTTTTGCCATGTTGGCAGACTAGTCTCAAACTCCTGGCTTCAAGAGGTGATCCTCCCACCTCAGCCTCCCAAAGTACTAGGATTACAGGTGTGAGCCACCACACCCAGCTGTTTTTGCTTTCATTTTAAACAAAAGGTTTTTAAAAATTTTTTTTCACTTACTATATCTTGGACTTTTTTTTTAAAGCATTTAAAATGGTTGATATAGTATTCCATATAGCACATATGGAGGTACCATGGCTAATGTAACAGCTGTGCTATTGAAGGGCATATGTGTTGGTTATAGTGATTTAGTGTTACAAACACTGCTGCAGTGAACATCCTTGTTCATATATTTTTGCACTCTTAACATTTTTCTAGGATAGATTGCTACAAACAGGATGGCTAGGTCAAAGGGTATGTCCATTTAAAGTTTTATTAGATACTATCATATCGCTCTGAGAATGTTTTAATAGTCTATACTCTCCTCATATCTACCTTCATCAAGAGTACAAAACCTGTCATTCTGTATGCATACATAGTACAACTATAAAGAAAACTGAGGTAATTATCATCACAAAAGTCAAGATAATGGTTACCTGGGGAATGTGTGTGGTTGAGAGGGAGGATGCCTGTCATCATGGAATGGTGCCTGGAGAGGAGGCTTCTGGAAAGCTGGCAGTGTTCTGTTTCTTGACCTTGGTGGGAATTATGTGGGTGTTTGCTTTATAATTATTTGTTAAGCAAGACATATTTGTTTTATGTATTTATCTTTATATATGTTATATTTCACAATTTTAAAAATCATTAATTCATTCAACAAATACTTATAATATTCACCTACTATATGTGAAATCACTGTTCTGAGTAAGTGATACTGCAGTGAACAAGGTGAATTCCCTGTCTGAAAATAATGCAGGAGGTTGACAGTGAAGAAGGAAATATGTAAACAGACAAATCAGCTAGTGATAGTACTATGAATAAAATAAAACCAGGAAAGGAGAAGAAAGTGGTAGCTGTAGAGACAACTCAATATTTGATAGGATTCTCAGGAAGGAACCTTTGGGGAGGTGAAGTTTGAGCAGGATAAAAAGGAGCAAAAGAGTATTCCTGGCAAAAAAAAAAACAACATGTAAAAGCCTAGGAACAGTGGAAAGAAGGATGCTGTGACTGGGGTGTGGTCAGCTTGGGAAGGGTTAGGAGATGAGATCAGAGAGGTAATCAGCAGCCAGATCTCATAGGACCTTGCCAGCTACCAGGGGTTTTATTCAGTGTGCTGGGAAGCCAGTGATATGTTTTTGGCAGGGGAGCAT
>NW_012107585.1:5270450-5272382 GCF_000951045.1 Mandrillus leucophaeus
CCTTCATCAAGAGTACAAAACCTGTCATTCTGTATGCATACATAGTACAACTATAAAGAAAACTGAGGTAATTATCATCACAAAAGTCAAGATAATGGTTACCTGGGGAATGTGTGTGGTTGAGAGGGAGGATGCCTGTCATCATGGAATGGTGCCTGGAGAGGAGGCTTCTGGAAAGCTGGCAGTGTTCAGTTTCTTGACCTTGGTGGGAATTATGTGGGTGTTTGCTTTATAATTATTTGTTAAGCAAGACATATTTGTTTTATGTATTTATCTTTATATATGTTATATTTCACAATTTTAAAAATCATTAATTCATTCAACAAATACTTATAATATTCACCTACTATATGTGAAATCACTGTTCTGAGTAAGTGATACTGCAGTGAACAAGGTGAATTCCCTGTCTGAAAATAATGCAGGAGGTTGACAGTGAAGAAGGAAATATGTAAACAGACAAATCAGCTAGTGATAGTACTATGAATAAAATAAAACCAGGAAAGGAGAAGAAAGTGGTAGCTGTAGAGACAACTCAATATTTGATAGGATTCTCAGGAAGGAACCTTTGGGGAGGTGAAGTTTGAGCAGGATAAAAAGGAGCAAAAGAGTATTCCTGGCAAAAAAAAAAACAACATGTAAAAGCCTAGGAACAGTGGAAAGAAGGATGCTGTGACTGGGGTGTGGTCAGCTTGGGAAGGGTTAGGAGATGAGATCAGAGAGGTAATCAGCAGCCAGATCTCATAGGACCTTGCCAGCTACCAGGGGTTTTATTCAGTGTGCTGGGAAGCCAGTGATATGTTTTTGGCAGGGGAGCATCATGACCTGATTGATAACAACTTTTAAAAGGTTACTCTAGTTACTCTAGGAGGATGGATTATTGGGCTGAGGGTGGAGGGATACAGATGGATGAAGAAGTGACTCCCCAGGTAGAATTGATAGTAGCTTTGATTATGAAAGTGTTGAAACGGGTTAGGTTGGATATATGTTTTGAAGGTAGAACCAACAAGACTTACTAATGGAATAAATGGTTGTGGGAAGGAAGGTTAAAGAAAAAATAATCAAATGTGACTCCTAGGTTTTTGTTTTGAGCTACTGGAGGAATAGTGGCATCATTAACTTGAGAGACCAAAGGCTAGAGGAAAGAAAGGGATAGGTTGGAATTTAAAGTCAAATAATTCATCTTAGACTGTGTGGATAATTAAGGTTGAGATGCACTTTACATATCCATATTAGTTTCACATAAGTAGAACAAATGAGAATTCTGTTGTATTGAGATGAAATACTGAGTTAAATTTCTGCAGCCTTCTGAGGTCTCTCAGGACCTGAGACTGTGTTCTAGTACCTTTCGTGAGGTTGTCACCAAGAATTTCCTCATTCATAGTGACAGAAGCTGAATTCAGACAAGAGTGTCCCCCACCCGCCCCACGTACACACACTCAGCCCCCAGAAGAACCACCTTCTGAGTTCATGTCTGTGAGGTGAGATGTGTAGGAGGAAGTTAATGCAAACAGGTGCTTTTTCTGTGTCCTGCCTGTTTGGAGCTGTTTTCCTCAGTCAGCCTCTAATGCCTTATCCACACACAAAGAATACAGTTTGCATACTAGCTGAAACTAATCTTCTCTGAAAAGACTAATTTTCCTCTGAAGGGTAAACAGATTCTTGTTCTTTAAACAGCTCATTTTGGATTAGCAGCTCTGCGTCTGGTACACTTCTTGAAGCAAATTTCTCCCAGGTTCCTTTCTTGAAGTTAAAGACAGTGTCCATAAGTGTCACCGCCACTCTGCCTCTGTTGAGTGATGCAGAACCATTTTTGTTTCTAGGACACTACGGTGAGCAACAGCTATGCATCAGAAGTTTTAATTGCTGAATGGGCTTTTGTTTCTTTTGAGGTGGGGGCTGTATTACTTGTTTTTTTCTTTTTTTTTTTTTTTT
>NW_012107585.1:5277277-5278137 GCF_000951045.1 Mandrillus leucophaeus
CTTCATATGTATTTCTATCTCATTGATTTGGTTGATTTTTTGGTTGATATTTGCTGGGTGGTATTGTTTTGGATGCCTTTTACATCACTAGGTAAAATGAATCCAAAGGTTTGGAATTCATTTTTAGCAATGTTTGTTATATTCAGGATGTACTAGTAGGATTAAAAATGGTATGTTGAGAGGACCACTTCAGCTAAAACGGAAAAGGGCCTTTTACATAGGAACTCTCTTCTGTGAAGACAGATTTTCTAGCATGTCCAGATTGTACTGTTGCTAATTAGTAGATTAAACACATTAGGGTGGTAGTTGCTTATTCTTCTAGCATAGGGTTGTTTTTTTTTGGTAGATTCTTGGTATTGATTAGTTGAGCCTGTTTTGTTTTTTTTTTTGAGATGGAGTCTTGCTCCTCTGTTGCCAGGCTGGAGTGCAGTGGTGCAATCTCGGCTCACTGAAACCTCCTCCTCCTGGGTCCAAGTAATTCTCGTGCCTTAGCCTCCTGAGTAGCTGCAATTACAGGCACAGGCCATCATACCCAGCTAATTTTTGTATTTTTAGTAGAGATGGGGTTTCACCATGTTGGCCAGGATGGTCTCGATCTTCTGACTTTGTGATCTACCCTCCTCAGCCTCCCAAAGTGCTGGGATTATAGGCATGAGCCACCGTGCCCGGCTGAGCCTGTTCTTAGTTATCTACCAAGAGCCATGCCTGATTCAAGAGTCTTCAGGTTGGTTGTGTGGGCTACAAGTATCTGGTTCTGGTTTTCTTTCTTTCTTTTTTTTTTTTTTTGAGATGGAGTCTGGCTCTGTGTCCCAGGCTGGAGTGCAGTGGCCGGATCTCAGCTCACTGCAAGCTCCGCCTCC
>NW_012107585.1:5278426-5292685 GCF_000951045.1 Mandrillus leucophaeus
CTCCCAATAGTTCTGGTTTTCTTTTTCAAAAGAGGAACGCCTAAAGTTCTAGTATATTGGGCCTAAATTTTGGAGGTTGTAAGGCCCAAGATTCGGATTAATTACTGTAGGGGTAGATCTTTTTAATGCTTCTAGATTTAGCTTAATGTGGCAGTCATTCTTTCCTTTTACCTTGAAATCTGGATTCACTTAATCCCTGTAGACAGCCTGGTATATTGTGTAGGAGAGATAAAAACAGAGTTTAATGAGCTACCCTTGCCTCATGTGGGGTGGGGCCCCCAAATTTTGTCCTTGGCAAATGGTAGGAAGGTTGCAGATGGTAGGAAGGTTGGAGTTGACAGGCAGACAAAAAGTTGGCAGCGTACTCTACACTCTGGTTCCTTACGCTGGTTAGCCCATAGTTCTGGTTCCTAAGTACTGTTGCTTTGAAAAACAAAGTATCTGTATCCAGTGAATGAACTGTCAACAGAAAAGCAAGTAATGTTTTGACACTGATAGCATCTTCTCCATTTCTCTTCATTGGCGTCTGGGCCAATAGTCCAGTGCTATTATATGTGTTTTAGAGCTAAAAGAGAACTTCTGGTCTATCTGGACCAGTGGTTTGTGAAATGTTTGCTCTTCAGGGATTCTGCAAATTTAAATGTGTTTCTAAAATTTGTAACACTCCAAACAACCATTACCAAAAGAGTCATCATGGACCCTCTTGAGATAGATGTCATATAGAACACACACGAGACCACCAGTGCCTCAGCCTGTGCTGCCAGCTTTACCTGAATGTGTGGAGACGCCAGCCTGCAGCCTCCATGCCACTTCTATTAACTAAAGAGTATTATGCAGTTGTAAGGTGGACTGAGTAAAACTGGTTGGATTTGTAACTGCTTCACTAGGTGAATAAAACAATTTGTTTTCAATATTTAAAATCAACTAAATTCATAAATACATCAATACTGAGTAAGATTGCCACCATCATCCTTGTCCTCCAATTTCAAATTATTTTGAAAAGGTCTAATTGTTCTTGAGTTTATAAATTTTATACATTTACATTTATAAAATACTTAATAAAAGATTATCTGTTCTGTTTATCTGTTCTGTTTATTGAGGCGTCACATTAAATTTCATATGGAAAAGGGCTGTGGGTGCCAACAAAAAAATCCCATATAATTTGGAAAACCGTTGGTTTAAATCAGCTTTTCTCAAACTATATTCTGAGGAGCCATAGGTCTCTAAGAGGTGCCTTAGGGAATAGATGCAAGGAAGAGCTGAAGGAATTGTTAATCTGGTGGATTCCTGTCCCCTTCCCCATTTGCACTTCACCCTGAGCATTTTAATGTTTTATGTATTGAAGTTCTGTTTAATATTTTATTTGAGGGAAAAGTGGTTTTTTAATCTGTGTTTACGGAAAAGTGGTTTTTTAATCTGTGTTTACGGAAAAATGATTTGCAGTCACTAATCTACAACTAGTTGAGGAAGCTGAGCCCCGGGGAAGTTAAGTGATTTGCCCAAGTCTGCGGTCCCAGTCCTCTGCTTCCAGTGGGGCTGTTACTGACTTAACAAGTAGAACAAGCCATCCCTTTGGTGATAAATGATATTATACTGATTAAGAAAAAAGGGTGTGGTATTCATTATTTGTGGAAGAGTAACCCTAGTTACAGTTTTATTCATTAATACTGAAGTTGTTGTGACAGATCAATCACCAAATTTTAGTAGCCTAACCAGAGTTAAAAGCTGGTATTCATGAGTGGTCAGTGGCTCGCAATTCAGGCAGTGATTCAGTTCTCCTCCAGCCATCTTCCATCTTGTGACTCGGCTGTTTTCAACAGGTGACTTCTAAGAAGGAAAAGAACCTGGAAGATTTCTGTGGGCCATGCCTGGAAATGGTGCCTGTTTTTTCCGCTCATTTGCTGGTCAGAGCTCAGTCACATGGCCATACTCAGTTACAAGAAAACCTGGGAAATGTAGACCAGCTTTGTGCCCAGGGAGGAGAAGAAATGGGTTGGTGAACAACTAGCCAGTGTCAGCCATAATGGAGTCAGTAGAAAGAGTCCTGGACTCTCCTTTTCTGGGCTTCAATTTTCTGAAGCGATTAGAGTGGCTGATTGCTAAGATCCTTCCAATTCTAACTAGGTAGAATTCCAAGGCAGTTATAGTTGTAACAGTATCACCTTTTTTTGGTACATATTCACCATTCTATCCCAAATAGAGAAGCTGTTTGGTCTTTTTGTACTCAAGTAGTATCTTTGATAATCACAGAGTTGGGTAAATTCCTTTGAAGTTATAACTTGATCCAGAATCCCCAAAATAAAGAAAGTTGGTATCTTTTTCAGGGATTGCCTTAGGGTGGGATAGACCCTTTCATGGTTATATTAGGTAGAATAACATTAACTGTTATAATACATAAACTCTAAGCTCTCAATGGCTTTACATAATAGAGGTTTTTTTCTCATTCCCATAAAGTCCAATCAGCATTTCTGTTTAAACATGAGGAAAAATAGCATTGTGTTTTAATGGAACAAATTGGCCTGGAAAACAGAAGACCTAGGTTCTAGCCCATGTTCTGTCACTAACCTTCTGACCTTGAATAAATCCTCACTCTGGGTTTCAGTTTGTCAGTAAAACACAGAGATTGAACGAGATGATTCCTTCACTCTCTAAATGTCCACATGTACATATGCGATCTCTGTTGGAAAGAAAATTATTAGGGAGATGTTCTCACATGATGTGGTATATCATGTCTGGTAGTTTTGTAATGCTGCCTTCTTTGCATGCAGAACATATTCATCCTTCTCTGGGACCGGGGGCGGCTTCTCCTCTCACCCAAATTTACTCCTCTGTGTAATGAGAAATAGAGGTTGAGATGATTGGTGCCACAACAAAATGTATTTTCCATTCCAGTCATGACACATAAGGTACTTTCCCTGCACACGACTGACGGTGTGGGGAGTGAGGAGGTGTTTATGTGCTTTTCCTGTTTAAAATTATGCATCATAGTACTAAGGTTTTATGAGGTTGACATTCTGTAATTCTCCACGAATAAGTCAGATTTTCCACATTGCCCTCGTGTGATTATTTGCATTCAGTGCTGCATGTTTGTCATTTGCAGAACTGTAAGAATTCCCCCTATACACACCTCTCGTCATCAATTGCTAGGTTACAGCTTTTCACATTGTCCCAGTCTGGTGATGTTGCCATGGATACCCAGTTATTCCTCCTCCTATGACACTGTTCTGGTCAGGCTCAGAGGGCAGGCAAGACGTAACTATGATGTCAGAGATGTTTTGGCATATGTCTTTCTCTTTACATTAATGATAAGATCTAAGTAATAGATACCAATTCTGTGTGTTCTCATGTGTGAATTAAGGACATGAGGTATTAGCTGAATCCCTCAAATAGTCCCCCACTCAGAACCTTTATTCCATTATGTATTTTTTTTTCTTTTTTAAAGGAAAGGGAAGGGAAAGGAAGGGGAAAGCCTTTATTCCATTGTTATTCTGCAGAAATGGAACTAACAGGTTATAAAATATGAATATAAGACCTGCTATACTGTGTCCAACTCATTCCCTACACAGACCAGCACCCCACCTCCTATAGGGTGGGCTATTCATGGAATATCATTATCCTTGACATTGCCTTCAATGGTAGGAACATTTGGGAATGCTTTTTGTCAAACTCTTAATTTATCTAAATTATAAAGCCTGTGGGCCGGTCACGGTGGCTCACGCCTGTAATCCCAGCACTTTGGGAGGCCGAGGTGGGTGGATCGCCTAAGGTCAGAAGTTCAAGACCAGCCTGGCCAACATGGCGAAACCCTGTCTCTACTAAAAATACAAACAAAATTAGCCGGGTCTGGTGGCAGATGCCTGTAGTCCCAGCTACTCAGGAGGCTGAGGCAGGAGACTCGTTTGAACCTGGGAGTCAGAGGTTGCAGTGAGCCAAGATCACGCCACTGCACTCCAGCCTGGGGGATAGAGCAAGACTCCATTTAAAAAAAAAAAAAAAAAAAAGAATTATAAAGCCTGTGGTCTAAATGTTATTGTCATTTAATGTCACATGATTATATTTCTTTTTCTGCTAGGTTTTAGACACCATGAATTGCAGGGACTGTGTCTTTAACCAGTTTTGTGTTTGTGTGTGTGTGTGTGTGTGTGTGTGTTTGTTTTTGTTTTTGTTTTTTGAGACAGGTTCTCACTCTGTCGCCCAGGCTGGAGTGTGGTGGCACGTCTCGGCTCACTGCAACCTCCGCCTTCCGGGTTCAGGTGATTCTTCTGCCTCAGCCTCCCAAGTAGCTGGGATTATAGGCACACGCCATCACACCCAGCTAATTTTTGTATTTTTAGTAGAGACAGGGTTTTGCCATGTTGGTCAGGCTGGTCTCAAACTCCTGGCCTCAAGTGATCCACCTGCCTTGGCCTCCCAAAGTGCTGGGATTATAGTGCTGGGATGGAGCCACCGTATCCAGCCTTGAACCAGTTTTTATCCCCAACAACACTTAGTGCCATGCACATGGCAGGGATCCAGAGAAGTCTCATTGATTTGTTCTGAAGACTGAAATGTAGGTAATAACTAATTAGACTTTAGATTTCTAGCATAGTGTTTTAAGATAGTGCAAACCCCTGCATATTACAGTTGTTGAAGGGCAAGGTTAACCCATGTTATTTATTTAGTTCTTGTCTAGTGTGACCCTTTGATCTCACAGTTGAAGAAAGCACTAAGGCCGTAAGAGGATGTGACTCATCTAAAGTCACAGCCAGTAAAACTGTGGTTTAGGTAAATGCGTGTTATAAAAAATCTTTGTGAAAAACAAGGTGTAAAAATCTTTGCAAAGTGATTCTGTTTACTTAAACAATTGTGTTTTGTTTTATGCAGTCTGTTTACTTAAAAACTTAGCAGACAGACAGCTATTATTAAAGAGGAACTTCAGTATTTAAAAGGAGCCCTGCATAGAGCCTACCTACCAGTTAAACTCGAAGCCTTGCATTCTACTTAGTATTTGAATTACTCCTCAAAAACCAAATTAAAATTTAATGTGCATTGGATTGAGGCATCTTTCAAAAGTAACATCCGTTTTGAAAACCAGCAGAATTTGAATTAAAAAACCATTTTTGCACCAGCGCAGTGGCTCACGCCTGCAATCCCAGCACTTTGGGAGGCTGAGCCAGGTGGATCACAAAGTCAAGAGATCAAGACCATCCTGGTCAACGTGGTGAAACCCCATCTTTACTAAAAATACAAAAATTAGCCCGGTGTGGTGGCACGTGCCTTTAATCCCAGCTACTCGGGAGGCTGAGGCAAGAGAATTGCTGGAACCTCGGAGGCAGAGGTTGCAGTGAGCCGAGATGGCATCACTGCACTACAGCCTGCCACAGAGTGAGACTCTATCTCAAAAAAAAAAAAAAAAAAAAAAGAGCAAACCATTCTTGGCTGGGCATGGTGGCTTACACCTGTAATCTCAACACTTGGGAGGCCAAGGTGGGAGGATTGATCCCAGAAGTTCGAGACCACCCTGGGCAACATGGTGAGAACCCCATCTCTAAAAAATAATTAAAAATAAAAATACATTATTTGTATGTCATGGTACTTCCCTAAAATGAAAGGAATTTATTTACCAAAGAAAATCCTTTGTTTGGAAAAAAAAAAAAAAATGAGTGAAAACATGTCTTCTGAAAATACAGCCTGCTAAAGTTATAGGTTTTGGACTTTTAACTGTCAGTGGGAGAGACAGACAAGTCTCGTGAGAGTCAGGGAAAGTGACAAAGCTGAAGCCCTCAGGAGAGAACAGGTAATTCAAGATACATCTTCCCTCCCTTGCCCCAGGACCGGAGAATTGAAGAGTCTGCCCCTTCCTTTCCCTTCCCACTGCGACTTGCCTTGTTGCTTTCTTAACTTTATGCAATACCTGAAACATCTCCCTGCCTTTAAGCTCTGCTCCTCCATTTTTTCCCATTGTCAGATACCTTCCTCCTTGGAAGCTCTAAACAGCTCTTACTGCCTTTAGGGGACCCCCTTGGCATAAGAAATAGTTAAGAAAGGGTATGGCATTCAAAGCCCTGTACCTTCTGGATCTAGCACACATTTCCAGCCCTGTCTCTCTTGCTTCCTACTTGTGCTACCTGTTGGAATTTCCCCCAGTCCTGAAGGCCAGGCTCAGTTGCCACTTCCTTCATGAGAACTTTGCAGTTCTCCCACCAACTTTGATCTCTCCTACTTACCAACTAGAGTGCTTTAGTACCTTTCTTCTTGTCATTCACATTCTGTCATCTCCTAGGGTTAATTCATATATTTGACTCCGTTGAGTCAAGGACTATGCACTCAGGGTACCTCCCCTACAGGGCTGAGCACCTTATCTGGAAACTTCGTATGTGTTAGAACTAGATTCACAAGCCAGCTAAGCATATGTTACTTAGTTCTGTGATTCAAATGTATAGCAAACTTAACCATTTACTAAAAGGTTTAACTCACCCAGAGAATTATTTCACTTCTCTTAATATATACTCGCTCTTGCTGAATTCCTTTTCCATTGTCCAGATCACTGGTTCCCAGTCTTTTAGTATAAGGAATCCCCTTTTAAAAACCTAATCCAATGACCTTCTACAATATTTTGAAACAGCCTTATTGAAGTATAATTTACAGTTTATCAATTCACCCACTGTAAATGTATAATTCAATTTTTAGCATATGTATGGAGTTGTGCAGCCATCACCATAACCCAATTTTAGAACATTTTTGCTACCCCAAAAAGTTCCCTCATATCTTTCTGCATTCAGTCTTAACTCCTGTCCCCACCCACAGCCCCAGGAAAACACTGATCTGCTTTGTCGGTTTTTTCTTTCTTTTGATTTTCCTTTTCTGGATATTTCATATAGATGGAATCAGGCAATGTATAATTTTTGTGTCTGGCTTCTTTCACTTAGCATCACGTTTGTGAGGTTCACTCATGTTATAGCACATAATAGTTCCTTTTTTAGTATTCCATTGTGTGAATATACTGCATTTTGTTTATCCATAACCAGTTAATGGAGATTTGGATTGTTTCCAGTTTTCAACTATTATGAATAGTGCTGTTAGGAACATTCATGTACAAGTCTTTGGACTTACACTTTCATTTCTTTTGGGTAGATATTTAGGAGTGGAATTGCTATATGGTATGTCTAACCTTTTTTTTATTTGTTTTGTTTTTTGTTTTTTGAGACAGGGTCTCACTCTGTCACCCATGCTGGAGTACAGTGGTGTGATCATGGCTCACTGCTCTGGTGATTCTCCCACCTCAGCCTCCCAAGTAGCCGGGACTACAGGCATGCGCCACCATGTCCAGCTCATTTTTGTGTTTTTTGTAGAGACAGTTTTGCCCTGTTGCCCAGGCTGGTCTTGAACTCCTGGGCTCAAGCAGTTTGCCCATCTTAGCCTTCCAAAGTGCTGGGATTACAGGTATGAACCACCACACTTGGCCTCTCTGTAACTTCTTAAGAAACTGCCAAACATTTTCAAAGAATCTTGTACCAGTTTATATTCCTACCAACAATGCATGAGGGTTCCAGTTTCTCCACAAGAGGACTCCTTTTTATTATGTAAAAAAAAAAATTGTAGACCTTCACATGGTCATAGATTTTTTTTTTTTAATTTTTTTTTGAGACGGACTCTCACTCTCTCTCCCAGTCTGGAATGCAATGGCGCGATCTCGGCTCAGTGCAAGTTCTGCCTCCCGGGTTCACGCCATTCTCCTGCCTCAGCCTCCCGAGTAGCTGGGACTACAGGCACACGCCACCTCACCCAGCTAATTTTTTGTATTTTTAGTAGAGACGGGGTTTCTCTGTGTTAGCCAGGATGGTCTAGATCTGACCTTGTGATCTGCCCGCCTCGGCCTCCCAAAGTGCTGGGATTACAGGCATGAGCCACCGTGCCCGGCCTAGATGTTTTAATATCAGCAGATTGATAAAATGACACAGGGATTGAGTAATACTTCTAAAAGGATTTATATTCTAGAATCACAACACCATGTATTAACATGATGTGTTCAGTATACAGGCGATGCTGTTAAAGCAATTCAGTGTCCCCAAAGGATTCATGGTTTATAAGTTGGGAGCCACTGGTCCAGATGACTTGTTTAGAAATAAATGTAAGTTATTTTGTGTCTTTTTATGCATCATCTGTAAAAGGGAGACCTGCCTCATAAAGTTGTTTGAAGACTAAATGAAAATATATCCCAAGGCAGGAAGACTGCTTGAGCCCAGGAGTCTGAGAACAGCCTGGGCAACATAGCAAGACTTGTCTCTACAAAAATTTTTTAAAAAATAAGCTGGGCATGGTGGCACAGGCCTATAGTTGTAGCTACTTGGGTGACTGAGGCAAGAGGATCACTTGAGCCCAGGAGTTCAAGGTTGCAGTAGGCTATGATTACGCCACTGTACTCAAGCCTAGGTGACAGAGTGAGAACCTGCCTGAAAAAAAAAGAAAAAGAAAATATGTCAAGATTTGACCCCATAATAGTTGCTCATTTAGTGGTAGCTAGTATTAGTAGAAAGCTCTGTGATTTAATAGAGTATAGGCCGTGGAACCAACAGCTGAGAATTCTAACTTAACCTAAATTAGGTGAAATTAATAGTAGTCTGCTTTTTCGCAAACTTTTTTGAAATGGGGACTGTACGGCTACTTGCAAACACCTGTTTCCGTGCTTGATTCTTGCTGACTTCAGATTGCTGTTTATATCTACTCCTTTCCTTTGGTTTCATCTTTTTGGAAAGGAACCTTCTCCTCCCCACCAGCAATCTGTCACAGTCATTTAGTAAATGCTAATCCTGTATTCTAAAGCTGTAATTCTCATCACTGATTGCATATTAGAATCACCTGGGCAGCTTTTGCTCTGGATACTGATGTCTGGGTCCCACCCTCAGAGATTTGACTTAACTGCTCTGGGATGTGATCTGGGCATCTAGATTTTTAAAAACAGGTGATTATAATGTGTAGGCAAAGATGAGAATTACCATTCTAATGTGAAACCAGGATTGGAGACAGCTGTTCTTGCCTAATTTAGTATCACTAGCCAATGTTACAAGTTAATTCCTTCATCGGTAAGGAAATTGAACAAAAGGGACTCTCTCAGATTCTCTATTAAAATCTGAGAGTTGCAAGGCACTGGAGGAACCTTTCCGGTAAGCCTGTCTTCCACCTAAGTAGCACAGTCAGTGTCTGAGAAAGAGATTGTATGGAATGAAAGCAAAAGCTTTAAATCTTGAAGTCAGGCTGTATTTCATCCATCACTCTTTCTAGGAGGCTGCATGCTATAGTGAAATGGATGCAGGTTTTGGCACTAGATGAACCTGGGTTTATTTTGGCTCTGTTGATTACTGGTTGTGTTGGTTGTGGTTCAGAAAGTTTGCAGTTGCACATTTTCCTCATCTGGAAAATAGGCATTGTTTAAAAAAAAACCTTACAGGGTTCTTAGGGTTGTAGACTACATATGAAGTCTTGTGTTGGCCAGGCGCGGTGGCTCACGCATGTAATCCCAGCACTTTGGGAGGCTGAGGCGGGTGGATCATGAGGTCAGGAGATCGAGACCTTCTTGGCCAACATAGTGAAACCCCTTCTCTACTAAAAATACAAAAAATTAGCTGGGCATGGTGGCACATGCCTGTAATCCCAGCTACTTGGGAGGCTGAGGCAGGGGAATTGCTTGAACCCGGGAGGCAGAGGTTGCGGTGAGCTGAGATTGCACCATTGCACTCCAGCCTGGTGACAGAGCAAGACTTGGTCTCAAATAAATAAATAAATAAATAATAAAAAAGTCTTATGTCTTGTGTCCATGGCCTTAATATGGTGACCTCTCGGGAGTGCGGGACCACCAGCTTGCTTAAGGTGGAGCGAACCAGCCCAGGTTGGAAACAGAGCAGCTCAAAACTTGCATGCTGATTAGTAGTGTGATTGTGCCTATGAAAAGCCACTGCACTCGAACCTGGGCAACATAGTGAGACTCTGTCTCTTTGGGGAAAAAAAAAAAAAAAAGTCTTTATCTGGCTTAGTAAATTGTAACTGCATTTGTACTATTACTCATTTATTTATCTTTTTCTTTTTATCCTCTGACTCTACTGTAACTCATATTGTGTCTCATCACCTGGGTGTTAAAGCTGAAAGGACTATGAAGTTAGAGATTGTGTTTTAGAGTCATTTATATCTCCAGTGCCTATAATAGTGCCCTGTGTGCAGAAGGTTATAAAGTTTGATGATTCAGAAAACAGAAAATTTAATATTTTTTTAAAATTTTGCTGATTTCATAGGTAAATAACAGAGATGTGGCATTATATCATTAGTGCTCAGCAAGTAAATCTTGCTACACATTGTTTTTGGTTAGTTTGTTTTTTTGAGATGGAGTCTGGGAGTCTCTCTGTGTTGCCCAGGCTGACTTGGCACTCCTGGGCTCAACAGATGCCTCTGCCTCAGCCTCCCAAGTAGTTGGAACTACAGGTGTCCACCACTGCAACTGGCAGACACATTATTTTAATGGCGATATCCCTTCATTTTTGTCTACTGAGATTCATGGTCAAAGTCATGCAATATCATACAACCCAAGAACAAATATAGTAGCACCTTAGTGTTTAGCAAGAGAGGCTTCAGTAATTATAGCAAGTATGATGTAAGCAAGGGAATGGGTTTGAGGAGCAGCTCCTCCTCAAACCAGAAGAACCACCAGGCAAGCAATGAGAGAGAGGTCAAAAGAGGTTAGGATGTATAGGCAAACTAGTATCAAAATATAGAAGTGCTGTTCATATATCTTTTTTTTCTTAGTTCACTTCTCAAAGGGCTTAGAAGCAATGAAATACTAGTAGTAATGAGCACCCCCAGTGCCCATATTTTAATTTCTAAATAACCAGGACTCCCTGGAGAAATGACTAATTCCAGGTCTGAAACAGGAACTTGATAGGGCAAGCCTGACACATTGTCTTGTGCCAGAAATAAGAACACTATTAAAATCTAATGGAATAATTATACCGCAGTTTAAAACAGATGAACTAATGGAATTGTGTCAAAAGGACAGAGAAGCCAGTTGGAAGGGACTCTTAATTGGCCAAAGGTGGGACAGTTGGAGAATTGGCTGCAATTGGTTTAAACACATGAATGTATAGAACTCCAGAGTCTGCTATAATAATACTCAGAAAAGAGAAAGCTTCCCCCACAGTTGTCAGCACTAAAAATTACTTAAACATTAACTCCTTACTCTAAATATTGATAAAAAGAAAAAAATTAAGCATTTTTCCAGGAGCAACCTTTTTTTTTAAGGTAACCAAATAACTCTGGGTGATGAGGGTATGATCTTCTTTACATAAGAATGCCTGCTCATATTTATAGAAGTAATGATACAATTGGAGAATAACCATTTCAACTCCTAATAAAATAACTGATTCAGGCAAAAATCATCTACAGATGGTAAAACTATTAGGTGAAGAGTAGATGGAGAACTGGACATATCCCAAGATCATTCGATGATTACAAGGAGAGACACAGCTTTACAATGGGAGGGGTTACCTTAACGTAGTGCTCCATCTTGGCATCATGAATGGTGGGGACAACCAGGCAGTATGAAGTAAACAACTCATCTATGCTGTGTTCTTGTGAAAATTATTTCACCTGGATCTATTAAAGGCTTTAGATAGGCCTTGTGCTGGATTTGGCCATCTTTGGCCCTTGAGCCAAGAATGGTTTTTACATTTCTAAAGGACTTTTACAAAAAAACCCACTGGTCTCGTGTGTCTCACACCTGTAATCCCAACACTTTGGGAGGCCAAGGCAGGCGGATCACCTGAGGCCAGGAGTTTGAAACCAGCGAGGTCAATATGGCAAAACCCTGTCTCTACTAAAAATACAAAAAATTAGCCAGGTGTGGTGGCGTGTGCCTGTAGTCCCAGCTACTTGGGAGGGTGAAGCATAAGAATTGCTTGAACCCAGAAGGCAGAGGTTGCAGTGAGCAGAGATGGCACCAGAGCACTCCAGACTGGGCAACAGAGAAAGACTCCATCTCAAAAAAAGAGAATAGGCGGGGCACAGTGGCTCACACCTGTAATCCCAGCACTTTGGGAGGCCAAGGCGGGTGGATTGCCTGAGGTCAGGAGTTGGAGACCAGCCTGGGTAACATGGTAAAACCCCATCTCTACTAAAAATACAAAAATTAGCTGGGCGTGGTGGCACGCACCTGTAGTCCCAGCTGCTAGGGAGGCTGAGGCAAGAGAATTGCTTGAACCCAGAAGGCAGAGGTTGCAGTGAGCCAAGATTGTGCCACTGCACTCCAGCCTGGGCGACAGAACGAGACTCCGTCTCAAAGGAAAAAAAAAGGCCGGGCACGGTGGCTCAAGCCTGTAATCCCAGCACTTTGGGAGGCCGAGATGGGCGGATCACAAGGTCAAGAGATCGAGACTATCCTGGCTAACACGGTGAAACCCCGTCTCTACTAAAAAAAAATACAAAAAACTAGCCGGGTGAGGTGGTGGGCGCCTCTAGTCCCAGCTACTTGGGAGGCTGAGGCAGGAGAATGGCGTGAACCCGGGAGGCGGAGCTTGCAGTGAGCTGAGATCCGGCCACTGCGCTCCAGCGTGGGCTGTGACAGAGCGAGACTCCGTCTCAAAAAAAAAAAAAAAAAAAAAAAAAAAAAAGAATCGGCTGGGCGTGGTGGCTCATGCCTGTAGCCCCAGCACTTTGGGAGGCTGAGGTGGGCAGATCACCTGAGGTCAGGTCTCCAACTGGAGACCAACCTAGCTAACATGGTAAAACCCTGTCCCCACTAAAAATACTAAAATTAGCTGGGCGTGGTGGCACATGCCTGTAATCCCAGCTACTCGGGAGGCTGAGGCAGGAGATTTGCTTGAACCCGGGAGGTAGAGGTTGCAGTGAACCGAGATTGCACCACTGCACTCCAGCCTGGGCGACAGAGCGAGACTCTGTCTCAAAAAAAAAAAAATAAAATAAAGGACTTTTACAAAAAAACAAAAAGCCAAAAACCAAAGAAGAGTATATGACAGAGGTAGTAAGTGGCTCACAAAAACCACAGTTTTGCTTTCTGGCTCTTTACAGAAGGTTTGTCAGCCTCTGGGTTGGAGGAACAAGTTAATTGACTTAATGAGGAAGCCACATCAGATAAATCCAGAAAGTGGACAACCTGTAGGAAAACTAGCTAGGTCTATTCAGCTTCACAGAAAAGCAGAAATATATGGGATGGAAATTTGTTAAAGATTAGAAGAGCCTGGGCACAGTGGCTCATGCCTGTAATTTCTGCACTTTGGGATGCTGAAGCAGGAGGATTGCTTGAGCTCAGGAGTTCAAGACCACCCTAGGCAACATAGTGAGACCCTGTCTCTTAAAAAATATATATATATATATTTATTTTACGTATTATATATATGTATTGCATATATTATATATTTATATGTTATATATATATATTAAAGGAGACTTAAGAGGCATAAAAAGCAAATGCAATGTGTGGATCTTAGTGTAAACAAATTAGCTTTAGAAGGTATATTGGGGCCTTCTGCTTCCAGTGAAGCTGGAATAACAGAGACCAGGTTTACTTTCCCACTTATAAAAACATACACAAACTATATGAAACAGTGTTTTCAAGACACTGGATATCAGGTAATACAGGACAGTGATCCCTGAGAAACGGGGAAACAAAAGAGGCGAGGCCTACAATTGCCCCCAAACTGCCTTTACTTTCAAAGCTATAGCACCAGAAGCAGAAAATGAAGCAGAGCCTGGTGAACTCTCTATGTTGACATGGTACTGTGAATCCAGTGAGACCAGTGCAGCTACAGTTCATAGGAGAGAGTAGCAGAAAGAAGAAAGATATACAGAGAGAACCCCGGAGATCTGTAGGTCTCTTGAATATTCATCAGACTGACCAACATAAACATGTGTGGAATTGGGGATTTGAAGGAATGGGTCCCATGCTCAGACAGTAGTTGCACAGTGCTTGTTACTACCGGCCAGTACTTGGCAAGGTGTTGCCTTAGTAGTAGTGAATAATTAGCTCAGGACCAGGGGTATCCAATCTTTTGACTTCCCTGGGCCACATCAAAAGAAGAATTGTCTAGGACCACATATAAAATACACTTAACAGCTAATGAGCTAAAAAAATAAAAATAAAAACTAAAAAGTAAATTGCAAAAAAATCTCAAAAGCTTTTTTTTTTTTTTTTGAGACAGAGTCTCGCTCTGTCGCCCAGGCTGGAGTGCAGTGGCCGGATCTCAGCTCACTGCAAGCTCCGCCTCCCGGGTTTACGCC
>NW_012107585.1:5294685-5300351 GCF_000951045.1 Mandrillus leucophaeus
TTTTTTTGTAAAAATGGGTTTTCACCACGTTGACCAGACTGGTCTCGAACTTCTGACCTCAAATGATCTTGCCACCTCAGCCTCCCAAAATGCTGGGATTACAGGCGTGAGCCACCGCACCCAGCCGAGTCCTTCTTCTTTAAAGCGTGTGTGATATTATACTTTGTTAGTACAGGGAACTGGAGGGACAATGTAGGAGACAGAAGCTCTTGTTTCTGGTGTAGACCAGGGGGTCAGAGTTGTGGGTATGAGGACACCCCATGGAGCCTGCCCCAGAACATGGTCCCTATGCAGTGTTTGTACCCTTGTTCTCTCTTCAGCTCGCTCAACCTGTCCCGCGGGGCTTCCACATGACCCTATACTCTGAAGGCTTCCTTTTCCCACTGGCACTCAGACTCCCTACTGCATAGCATTGACTGCCGATCACCTTCACTCCAGACTGTATACTTTAAATATGTACAGGTTACCATATATCAATTATACATCAGTAAAGCTATTTTCAAAATGAGGTATAGTATAGTTGGAATTTTAATCTTCACTGGGTATCAGATATTAAGGAATTATTTTTCATTTTTGTATGTGAAATATTAATAGTATTGTGGTATGTATTTCTATATATACCACAGCCCTTTACCACTTTTTTTTTTTTTTGAGACAGAGTTTTACTCTGTCACCTAGGCTAGAGTGCAGTGGCTCAGCCTCAGCTCACTGCAACCTCCACCTCCAGGGTTCAAGCGATTCTCTTGCCTCAGCATCCTGAGTAGCTGGGATTACAGGTGTGCACCAGTATACCCAGCTAATTTTTGTATTTTTATTAGAGATGAGGTTTCGCCATGTTGGCCAGGCTGGTCTCGAACTCCTGGCCTCAAGCAATCCACCCACCTTGGCCTCCCAAAGTGCTGGAATTACAGATGTGAGCCACCGTGCCCAGTCCACATTTATTTATTTAGAGTTTCATATTGAAGTATTTTTTGTAGAAATCGACAGGTGCAGTTCATCAATTTATTCTGAAATTTACATGGAAATGCATATAAGTATGCATTTATAGAGAAGATTATCCTAATGTCTGTGATTTATTTTAAAATACTTTAGAAAAAATTTACAAAGCAAATGGAGGAAAATGTTAACATTAACACTTTTAGGTGATGGACATATGGTCTTTTGTATCGCATAATATTTACTTTCCTGTAGGCTTAAGTTTTCTTCCTAACAAAAGTTTTTAAGTGAAGTTCTAAAAAAATAATGTTGTCATTTAGAGCAGTGGATGAGAAGCTAGGTAGATAAGAACATGGAAGATAAAATGAAACAGAAGGCTTTGCCAAGTCTAGACCAACAGGAGCTAATCACTATTGAGGGAAAAGGACAAAACTACAGAAGATTTATTTAAAGCACCTATAACAAGGAAATACACTAATAATGGAGGCGAAGGGCTGCTTCAGCTCAGAGGATTCTATGGGTTTCTGTGGCAGGAAGGACCATTGCCTGATGCAGCTTCCCAGCACTTATTGGCATGGGTTGTGAGCAGGAGTTTTCTGCTGCAGTGTAATAGGCTTTAGCTTGTCAGCCATCTTTTTTGCTCTCTTTACTGTGTCTGTGGATGTGTTCCACTAATCTGCCCAGCATTACTGTGAGGCCTCGGTGCTGTGGCATGACAAAGACTTGGCAGTATAGGAAGTTGGTTTACCCCACCACCACATTCAACTGAATTGGAGTTGGTATTAAACTGAAGTGGGAATTTCATGGGAAAACTGGGATCATAGAAAGAATATGAATTATAGGCTATTCCAGTACCTGAAATGAGAACAAGAATAATGATGTAATTTCTTTTCTTTTCTTTTTTTTTCTTTTTTTTTTTTGAGGTGAGTTCTTGCACTGTCACCCAGGCTGAAGTGCAATGGCACGATCTTGGCTCACTGCAACCTCTGCCACCTCCGCCTCCTGGGTTCATGTAATTCTCCTGCCTCAGCCTCCTGAGTAACTGGGATTACAGGTGCACACTACCACACCCGGCAAATTTTTTGTATTTTTGGTAGAGATCGGGTTTCACTTTGTTGGCAAGGCTGGTCTCGAACTCCCGACCTCGTGATCCGCCTGCCTGGGCCTCCCAAAGTGCTGGGATTACAGATGTGAGCCACCACGCCCAGCCAGGAATAATGGTGTAATTTCACATCCCTTTGTGAAATAAAGTTGAATCTCACCCTATTCCTCTTGAGGTACCACTTTACCTTGAAAATGGTTAGGAATAATAACATTTTTATTTTCATATATTTAATCTCATTTGAGACTGACAATGGTGGTATTAGATACTACCCTTTTACAGGTAAGGAGATTGAATTAGGTGTTGTTATCCCAGTTTTACAGGTTAGGAAACCGAATCCCAGAGAGGCTGTGATTTGCCCAAAGTTGATCATCCGGATCCTGTGCAAACTCATACTGTTGTCTCTTGTGTTCTGTCATCTGTTTTTCCTCACATTTATTTGAGATCTTTAAAAATCCCATTTGCACTCTGCAGGTGGTGATGAAAATATGACTTTTCTTGTAGAACAATTTATGTACTAGAATTTTCTCTTGGGTATAGTGTAGTAAGCATCCAAAATATGTTTGGTCCCCACAGAACTAGGTTAGCTATTTTCATCTTAAGACAGAGGCTAACATCACTTAACACCATCATTCCTAATTAACAGATCTGTTTACTCTTAATTTGCAATTATAGTGCAGTACAAGATAGGCCAACAGCAAGAAGATTCAGTCCAGAGGCACCACAACATTGACTGTCATGTTCCTAAATGGGTGTTTTTAAGGCAAGAGTTTTAATTGAGGTAATGGTAGGTATTAATCTCACTCTGCATTACTATACCCTTATGCTGTTAATGATTCAGAATTCTTTGGGAAATTGGCTATTTTGAAAGCTAGCTATTAAATGCCTTTGTTTTTCTCACAATGTCTGATCATCAGGGTCATGACTACCAATTTAATCAGGGATCTAGAATTGGAATGTAGCTCTGTCATGATCTGGGACTACACACTGTATTGGAAACACTGGTTTGGTAGATCTTCAAGTTTCATTTTCACTCGAGTTTTAATACATAAGAAACTATCTCTAATTTTGTTTTGTTCTCTACTTCTTAGGCTTTTCTCTTTCATTGGCCTTTACAAAGGCCCATTGTCAATCACGTATCCCAGAACTGGTTTCCAAAAAAAAGATAGATATTGGCTGGGCACAGTGGCTCACGCCTGTAATCCCAACACCTTAGGAGGCCAAGGCAGGCAGATCACTTGAGGTCAGGAGTGTGAGACCAGCCTGGCCAACATGCTGAAACCTTGTATCTACTAAAAATACAAAACATTAGCCAGGCGTGGTGGCAGGTGCCTGTAATCCCAGCCACTCTGGAGGTTGAGGCAGGAGAATCACTTGAACCTGGGAGGTGGAGGTTGCAGTGAGACGAGATCGCCCACTGCACACTCCAGCCTGGGCAACAGAGTGAGACTCAGACTCAATAATAATAATAATAATCATAAATAAAATAAGAGATATTGAAAATTAGCGAGAAAATAGCTGAATGTGGTGTTGTACACTTGTAGTCCCAGCTACTTGTAAGGCTAAGGCTACGGGAGCTTCTGACTGGAGCCCAGGAGTTCAAGTCTAGCTTGGACAACATAGTGAGACCCTGTCTCTAAACAAAAAAGAAAAAACCAAGAAAATGTATTATTTTATGAAATAGGCCACAAAGAGTTAAGACTGGCCAGAAAGCTAGCTATTTAGGCAGAATCTGCAGATCCCTTAAGTTATAGGTAAGCAAGGAGTCAGATCGGAGGGCAGCTAACTTAGAAAAAAGCAGGCAGGTAACAATGATCATTGAGGTGGTGGTGATCCAAGAAGTCAGTGAGGAGCCTCTAACGTTGCCTGCTGAGCAAACGCAGGCCCTGAGCTTGAAGGTGCAGGGCCTTTAGACTCATGGCTTCTAATGCGTGTGGTTAGAGGCCCAAAGTGTACCCTGTTCTAAGTAATACAAGGGAAGACGTGTTGAGATCTCCACAGGTATGAACAGAATGTACTATGCAACCCCAGGGCAGTATTCTGCTCTGTGCCCTGAATTGTAGGGCTATAATTTTACCTAAAGGTTAGCACCATTTTTTCCCCCTCAATAGGACAAAGACCCTTCAGCTTCATTCTATAGAACACAGTCTGTGACTTCCTGATTATTATAACTTCGTGTTCTTTTTTATTTTTAACTTGGTTGCCATTCATGGACCCTGAATTGAAATGTAGATCGATTTAGAATTTTCCAAAGTATTTACAGCAGTTTTCTTTAATAGTATCAATGTCAAGTGTATCCTAGAATTAAAAATGTCTTATGGTCAAATAAATTGATCTCTTGAAGATTTGCAGGATATATTAGTACACTAAAAGCTTTTGTAAGTTTTAGTAGTAAGGAAATCTGTTTAACCCGGTGTTTCCCCAATTTTTTTGACCCCAGAATTATTATTATTATTTTTGAGACAGAGTCTTGCTTTGTGGCCCAGGCTGGAGTACAGTGTTGCAATCTCACTGCAGCCTCCACCTGCCAGTTCAAGTAATTATCCTGCCTCAGCCTCCCAAGTAGCTGGGATTACAGGCATCCGTCACCACACCTGGCTAATTTTTGTGTTTTTAGTAGAGATGGGGTTTCGCCACATTGGCCAGGCAGGCCTCAAACTCCTGACCTCAGGTGATCTGTCCGCCTTGGCCTCCCAATGTGCTGGAATTACAGGAGTGAGCCACCTTGCCTGGCCCAGAATTTTGTTTTTTGTTGCTAATACCCATCAAACTTCTTTTAAAGTAGTATTTTTTCTTCCAGTTTTATTGAAAGATAACTGGCAAAAATTGTATATAGTCAGTGTACAATGTGATGAGTTGAAAGATGTATGCATTGCAAAATGATTACCACAATCTAATTAACACATCTGTCACTACACTTAGTTACCATTTTGTGAGTGAGTGGTGAGGACACTTAAAATCGTCTGTAAGCAAATTTCAAGTAAACAATACTGTATTAGTAACTATATTTAGTAAACAACTATTGGGGCAGAACATACTCCTGGAAATAATAGCTATATGACAAGTGGATTGATCTGGAAATGAGGAGAAGTGTAGATTATTAATGTAGCCCCATTATTTAGAGGAAAGGTCAACCCTTCATTCAACCCAAGAAAGAGCCTAATAATGACTATCTGCTCTATTTTCCTGAAGAGATGGGTGTATTTTGGAAAGTGAGACAGGCTTGCATCACTTGAAGCTAACAGGTTGATGAAGACACCTCACATTTGTATTGTGCTTTAAGATTTACAAAATGTGCATTTCCGTGATTAGAACCCCGAGAAGTAGAAAGGCTTATATTGTCTCCTGTTTTACAAAAGAGGAACCTCAAACTAAATGACTTGTCCAAGGTCACATGACATGATTGATAGGTAGCAAGACTGGTTGTCTGGAACCCTGGGCTTCAGGTTGCAAGTGCAGGATGACCCACATCACTAAAGTAGTTGCCTAGAGCTATATGCTAATGAGTGTTTCTTTTATAGAAATATGCACATCTCGTATTCACTTTATTTTTCTTCTTTATAATACTTGAAGTTACTTTTCTACCCCGGGCTATTTTTGTCTTTGCTACTTTCAACAGTAACTGAGT
>NW_012107585.1:5302911-5303686 GCF_000951045.1 Mandrillus leucophaeus
GTGAGCCACCGCGGCCGGCCGAGAGTTCTTGCTTTTAGATTTACCTGGTTGCTTCCTCATAATGACGTTTAGCTCCTTCTTCTATTCCCTGATATTTCCTATTAACTGGAGACTATACATATAAAAGCTTGATAGATTTAGGTCAAACATTTTTGGCTAGATGTGCACTTCTGATGTATTACATCAGATGACACATAGCTGGCATCCCTCTGTCACCAGTGCTGAGACCCCTGGACTGTGGTGGTGATGTGAGATCCTCCTTACTCAGTTTTTTCTCCCCATTGACAAGAAAAGTAATCTATGGAGTGTTTAGGCATTGGCTTTTGGAAGATACTTATTTCAACACAACCAGATACAGGCATATAATTTCTCATCTTTTGTAGTCACTGAGCATTTTGATGAAAGTTTTCACAAGTAACTTTACAACATGGTTTTTGGTTCATAAACTTGCCGTTCTCATTTTGGAAAATGAACTAGTTTAGTTATAGACTAATAGAAATGATACTTTATCCCAACCGGGCACAGTGGCTCACACCTGTAATCCCAGCACTTGGGGAGGCCGAGGCGGGAGGATCACGAGGTCAGGAGATCGAGACCATCCTGGCTAACACGGTGAAACCCTGTCTCTACTAAAAATGCAAAAAATTAGCCAGGCATGGGTGCGGGCACCTGTAGTCCCAGCTAGTTGGGAGGCTGAGGCAGGAGTATGGCGTGAACCCGGGAGGCGCAGCTTGCAGTGAGCTGAGAGCCGCCACTGCACTCCAGCCTGGGCGAC
>NW_012107585.1:5306263-5308727 GCF_000951045.1 Mandrillus leucophaeus
CATCTCGTATTCACTTTATTTTTCTTCTTTATAATACTTGAAGTTACTTTTCTACCCCGGGCTATTTTTGTCTTTGCTACTTTCAACAGTAACTGAGTGAAGAGCACAGCCTGGGCATGACAAATAACCAGTTTGCCTCAAGGCATGAGTTTTGGCCTCAGAGGATCAAAAACCTTGGATTTGACCAAATTTAAAATTTCTCTTATAGAACATGTTTCCAGATATGAGTTTAGAACCTACTGTGTTTAACCTCTTTTGGTTTTCATAAATTCAACCAACATTTACTGAGAATTGATCACCAGCTACAGGAAAGCACCAAGGTATACATATTTTTCCCCAACATTTTCTTAAAACATTTTTCAAGCTTATGGAAAAGTTGAAAGAACCATTCAATGAGCACCATATACCTATCACCTCTATTTTATAATTAACATGTTACTTTATTATTTTTATCACACATCTATCCATCTGTATTCTTCAATCACTTCATCTTATTTTTTAATTCTGTTTCAAAGTAAGTTGAAGGTATCAGTCAGTGTACTTTATTCCTACATACTTCAGTTTCCTTTTTGTGTGTGTAGCTCTTTGTGCACCAAGCACTTGATAGGTACTTAGCAAAGGTCTGTTGAATGCATAAATGGCTTAATCAGATCAAAAAACAAGATCAAGACTAGAGTCTGCACATTCATGAGAGTGGTAGATCCCTGTGTAATTTGAAAAGGCCATTTTTATGTCTGCTGTCTTGACAGTCTCAAAAGAAAATTCCTGGCTGGGTGCATTGGCTCACACCTGTAATCCCAGCCTTCAGAAGGTCGAGGCAGGAGGATTGGTTGAGCCCAGGAGTTTGAGACCAGCTTGGGCCATATAATGAGACCCTGTCTCTACAAATAAAAAAAATTAGCCAGGCATGGTGGCGTGTGCCTGTAGTCCCAGCTACTTGGGAGGCTTAGGTGTGGGAAGATTGCTTGAGCCCAGGAGTTTGAGGCTGCAGTGAGCTATGATCACACTACTGCACTCCAGCCTAGGCGATAGAGTGAGATCCTATTTCAAAAATAAAATACTTCCTACTGTATCTTCCCTTCACCCCATTATGTGTATACAGGACCTCACACATACCTGTGTTAGAACATTCCATTCTCAGAAGTCAGGAAGAAAGAATGTTTTTGAGAAAATGAGTCCAGAATAAGTTGGTGCTCCTCTCCTGGTGGGGATGAATTGGGTAGCTTTGGAGTCCTGAAGAATGACAGAAACAAGGAGCAGCTAGCTAGGATTTAAAGGGAGATTTTTAAAAAAATTTTTGGTTTTTGGCCTAAGTATCTTATGGCCTAGCCAAGTTGTCACAGCCCTATCCCTCTTAGGCTGACTGGTGGGTTAAAGAATTGACAGTTTCTGCCTGTCCCATTTTCTAAGACCAGCTGATGAATTAATTCCATGAAGGCTTTCCTCACCATTCTTTCACTTTCTGAAGTCACTATCATTTATATGACACTGCCTTGGGAGATTTTGTTTTATTTAACTTATTTTTAACCTTTTATTACAAAAGCAGTACATGTGCACTGAAGAAAAATTAAAAATAGAGGCAAGCCAAATAATTTTAAAACATCATATTTCTACCTTCCAGAGATTGCTACTGAAAATAGCCTAGTACAAATCTTTAGGGACCTTCTTCTAGGTATACCTAAATACGTCTATAATTTTTTTTTTTTTTTTTGAGATGGAGTCACCCAGGCTGGAGTCAGTGGCGCAATCTTGCCTTACTGCAACCACCGCCCCCTGGGTTCAAGTGATTCTCCTGCCTCAGCCTCCCAAGTAGCTGGGACTATAGGCGGGCGCCACCATGCCGGCTAATGTTTTGTATTTTTAGTAGAGATAGGGTTTCACCATGTTAGCCAGGATGGTCTCGATCTCCTGACCTCGTGATTCACTGGCTTCGGCTTCCCAAAGTGCTGAGATTACAGGCGTGAGCCACCACGCCCGGCCTATAATTTTTTTAAGCCAAAATCATATAATATGCTGCATGTATTACTTTGTAACCTGCTTTTTAGATCAGTGATCTACACCTTTCCACTTCAGTAATTTTTCATTATTGTAATTCCAAGTCAAATTGAAATTTCCCCAGTGAACCTCAAAAGATGTCCTTTACAACTGGTTCACATATCAAGACCCAAACCAGGACTATGTTCTATGTCTGGTGCATTATGCCTGGTCCTTTAAGTGTTATTTATTTTATTATAATCCTTTTCCTTTTTTATGCCAATGACATGTTGAAGAAACTGGGCCAGTTTTCCTGTGGAGAGTTCTTGCTTTTTTTGGTGGGGGTGGGGGAGACGGAGTCTCACTCTGTCGCCCAGGCTGGAGTGCACTGGCACAATCTTGGCTCACTGCAAACTCCGCCTCCCGGGTTCACGCCATTCTCCCGCCTCAGCTTCCCAAGTAGCTGGGACTACAGGTACCCACCTCCACT
>NW_012107585.1:5311017-5312585 GCF_000951045.1 Mandrillus leucophaeus
TAAAAATACAAAAATTTGCCAGATGTGGTGGTATGCGCCTGTAATTCCAGCTACTCGGGAGGCTGAGGCAGGAGAATTGCTGGAACCCGAGAGGTGGAGGTTGCAGTGAGCCGAGATCGTGCCACCGCACTCCAGCCTAGGTAACAGAGTGAGACTCCATCTCAATAAATAAATAAATAGAGAAAAAGTATTGACTGCTTATTGTGTACCAAGCATTATGCAAGACACCACTTTCTGTCATTCGATCGCATGTTAACCCTATGTGATATGTAGCCTTATCTTATTTCTTTGAAATGAGAAAAATGAAGCTCAGAGATGCTAAATTTATCACCTAAGGTCACCACGCATAGTGAACAAGTGGCTGAACTGGGATTCACATCAAAGGCAGCTGACTCTAAAACCCTGCTCTTAAACCCCTGCTAAACTACTTACTGTAAATGGAGCTCTGAGAAATGCCCTTGTGTCAAAATCTTTTTTTAAGAAATTTTTTTTCAAAAAATCATGCTTTATACAGAGGAGTATAAAACATAAATATACATATTAATGAAATGTTATAATAAAAGAAAAACCTGTGTAACCACCACCCAGGTTAAGAAATAGTGTTGCCAGCACAGCTGTATTTCGCCTCTGTAAGCACAACCTCTTCTTCCCCGCAGAGGAACCACTAACCTGACTTTTATAGTAATCATTCCTTTCCTTTGCTTTATAGTGAGTTTTACCTGCTAAGTATATGTTCATAAATAATACCATTTTTTTTTGCCTTTCTGGAATTTTATATAAATGGAATCATACATTGTGAATTATTTTGTGTCTTCTTTCACTTAACATTTAGTTTTTACAATTTATGTTTATGCATGTAGCTTAGTAAATTCTTTTGCTTTGGTGTATGATATTTCATTGTATGAATATTAACAGATCTGTTTCACTGGTGATGGTTTATAGGTTTTAGCTATTAACAAATAATGCTGCTATAAACAGTCTTGGACATACAGTCTGGTGCAAATAAGCACACATTACTATGGGATATACACCTAGGGAATTGTTGGGTACATATATCTTTGACAGCTTCTCCAATTATTTTCTAAGGATAGATTCCTAGCATAAAATTAATGGATCAGAAGGTGTAACCATGGAAGGTGATTTCAAGACTTTTATGAATTTACTCAGTTATCCATGGGATAGCCTTTATTCTAGTTTAATTCTTTCTGCTGCAGTGTAAACCAGCTATACTTTTTTCAGTCTGTGGAAACAAGCTATAGAATCAGTAAGCCATTTCCTTTTACTGGGAGTGTTAGACTTGTTTAGACTTCTTTAAATTTTTTCTGGAATTATATTTCTTTCATCTGGTCTAAAGTCTGTTCTTTTGGGTTTAGGTAGTGATTATGGCTGATTGGCTGGAAAGCTTAAAACTATTGGTGAATCTTAGGCCAGGCACAGTGGCTCGTGCCTGTAATCCCAGCAGTCTGGAAGACTGAGGTGGGAGGATCACCTGAGGTCAGGAATTTAAGACCATCCTGGCCAACATGGTTAAACCCCATCTCTACTAAAAATACAAAAATTAGCCGGGC
>NW_012107585.1:5315045-5316127 GCF_000951045.1 Mandrillus leucophaeus
TTTATCCCTACGAATGAAATTAGGAAGGCTGCAAATATGGATGAGATCTGCCATCTGTAGAAATAACAAACTAAGAATTGTCTTTTAATGAGTACAGATTTAGGAACATGCAAAATACAATCAAGGTTACTTGAGTGTAACTCAAGAAGGCGTAACTGGACTATTTTTATAACTAAAATTATGATACCAAAATTAACACAGAGGGGTTTGAGAGCGGCTGTCTAGCAAGTGGGTCTCCTTCCTTGGAGTGGGGCACTGAGCTTGAACAGAGGCATCTGGTCTTGCGCAGTTAATCCCTGGAGAGGGCAGGACATGTGACTTTATGACCCTGTTTGGGATGTAAGATCATCCCAGAAATTCCCTTACTGGGATTTGGCTTCACATGCCAGTTTCTTTCGAGGGATGCAGGGGTCAGCTAATTATTATCTCACCATTGCCAAGGATCAGGAGTTAGCATGGCTTAACTGAGTTCTCTGCTCAGGGTCTCACAATTCTGCATGCAAGGTGTTGGCCAGGCCAGGTTCTCATCTGGAGCTCAGTGTCCTCTTGGAAGCTTATTCAGGGTGTTGGCCAAATCCCATTTCTTGTTGCTGTGGGACTGAGGCCTGTGGCGCCTAGACATTGACCCTCTCCATAGGCAGTTCACAACACAGCTGATTGCCTCCTCAAGGCCAGCAGCAGTGCACCCCTGCCACTTCCAGTCTCTGTTTTATGTAACCTTTAAATTTTTATTTTTTATGATTGTCTGTCTTAGCTCCACTTGCTGTGTATTTTTCCCCCATAGCTCTTAGTATAACTGTGTTATGCACAAAAAGATACTTAAGAGTTAGATTGTTTCGTAATTGTTGCTCCAGAGTAAGAATAAAAGGAGAGGCTGGGCATGGTGGCTCAGGCCTGTAAACCTAGCACTTCGGAAGGCCAAAGCAGGTAGATCACTTGAGGTCAGGAGTTCAAGACCAGCCTGGCCGACATGGCAAAACCCCATCTCGGGCCGGGCGCGGTGGCTCAAGCCTGTAATCCCAGCACTTTGGGAGGCCGAGACGGGCGGATCACGAGGTCAGGAGACCGAGACCATCCTGACT
>NW_012107585.1:5318012-5320258 GCF_000951045.1 Mandrillus leucophaeus
CAGCCTGGGTGACAGAGCGAGACTCTGTCTCAAAAAACAGAACAAACATACAACTATTGATGAATCTTATCGCATAGATGTATATCAAAGTTTACCAAAATCAAATCTATAATGAAGGAATTAATTCAGTATGCTTTGAGGATTCACTTTCCAGAACTTAAGTTCTATCAGTTGAGTGTTTTAACATATGTGTTTCTGTGTTGTTGCTTTTACATTAGCAAGTGTGATGCCTAATTTGTTTCACTTGGGTTTCATGTCCTGCTTGAATGCAGTGCTACAAGTTACTCAGTGCCTAACATGTTGTCTTGCCTGTGGTAGGTGTTCAGTAATCATATGTTGAATGAAATGGGTACGGCATTATTTGGAATTACTGTCTTTGTTGTATTTGTGCTCTTCTCTGGTATGTTTTATTAATAAATGTTCATTTTGGTTTCTAAAGCACCTTCTCTCTCACCTAGGGATCTGAGGAGACAGGTTATTTGGAACTGGTTCTTTTTTGCTTGAAATAATTTTTCTGGCATTTAAATAAACCTTGGTCTAGAGGTTTCACATTTTCATTTCTGTCTTTTTAAGCTTTCCTGCTCCCGAGAATTTTCAGACTTATAAGATTGCGTGCAGTTCATTGATATTCTCCATCCTGGCATCCCAGATAGACATAAGAAGTTGACTGACAGTAAGCAAGCAGAGAGGAGTTTAAATAGAATAGTGCTCAGCAGTGAGGGAGAACTTTATACTTGAAAGCTTCCACAGACATTAATCGATTTCCAACACCTTGGAGAAGTAGGAAATAGATTTTTATTATGTATTTAATAGCTGAGCAAATGGAATATGCTTTTAATCTCCTAACTCTTACGTTGATGATCACTTAGAAGCAACTGTATTTGTTTAAAATCATAAAGACACTCTTTGTAACCTTGTCTACATAATACATTCCTACTTTTTAAAAATAATGAGTTTGTTTTAACAGACTCGTCCTTTGACCTTCCTTCCTTCTCAGAAGTAGGCAACTGAGTTAATCAACTTCAAAGTCTACTGGTTTCATTTCCACAAGCCAATTCACTTGGCAGTTTCCAGAAGTAGCAAACTACTCTTGCTCCCTCACTATCCTGGAGAGACAAGAAAACAGATGCCTGCTCAGAACATTAAGCAGTGTCTAATTGCCCCAGAAGGGCGACCTGGCAGTGGGTAGTTTGTCCCATGCTTTTGAAGCCCTGAGTAGACAGAGGCCAGATTTCTTCATGCATTGCTCATGTCCATCCAATGAGCCAGCAGCAGTTGGGAATGGATTCCAAAAATAGGTGATCCCTGTCCCAATACTTACTCCTAAATCAGTGGTTCCTAACCTATTTTCTATCAAGACACATGCTCAAATGCTTCTGTTGCTTTCAGTTTGCCCAAAGGGCTAGCCATAACCACCTTTTCCCTTCCACCTGAGAAAACATAGTGAGCATTTTGAATGTGTTCTTAGTGCTATTTTTTGAAGTAAAGGATTTATTGTATTACTTTATCAGTAATAAGAAATGACTTATAACACATCTCACAGTTGATTATGACCAAACATCAGTGTGTTCATAGTTAGAGCTTTATATAAGTGTTCGTAATTTTTTTTTCAAAACAGTACGTGGGCATTGTTAGAAGTCTCTTAATATGTTTGATTTCTTTTTTAAAAAGTCTCTCCCATCCCACCTGCTCACATTAAATGTAGTGAATTTTTTTCATTGTTGGTTTTCTTTAAATCAGTATGTTGATTTTTTTCTTTAAATCATGTTTTAGTTGATTGACTGTTGTGAGCCAAGACTTTTCTGAATGCTGGAGAGGTTGCAGAAGTTGAGTGACCCTTTCCTTTGAGGAGTCTGAGTTTAATGCTAGTATTAAGGTTTATTTTAGGGAGATAACTTACTGTATTGGGAAAGTCACAACCTCTTTGAAGTTCAGTTTCCTCATCTAAAGAGTAGGTTAATAATACCTGTCTAAAGGATTATTTTGAGGATTTAATGAAATAGTTCATGTGACACCAGTTGACACTAGTGCCTGGCTCAGGGTGGGTACTCAGTGCAGTTGTTAATTCCACTTGCATCTAGAGAACCATGCAAGAGACTCATTAGATTCTTAAAATATATGAAGGCTGCTTTTAAAAAATATGAATTAGAAGATGAAAACAAGGCTGGGCGTGGTGGCTCATGCCTGTAAACCCAGCACTTTGGGAGGCAGAGGCGGGCGGATCACCTAAGGTCGGGAGTTTGAGA
>NW_012107585.1:5321638-5324456 GCF_000951045.1 Mandrillus leucophaeus
TTTTTTGGAGACAGGGTCTGGCTCTATCACCCAGGCTGCAATGCAGTGGCGTCATCTTGGCTCACTGCAACCTTCACCTCCCAGGCTCAAGCCGTCCTCCTACCTCAACCTCCTGAGTAGCTGAGACTACAGGGATACACTACCACACCCTGCTAATTTTTTTGTATTTCTTGTAGAGACAGAGTTTTACTATGTTGCCCAGGCTGGTCTTGAACTACTGAGCTCAAGCCATCTGCCTTGCCTCAGCCTCCCAAAGTGCTGGGATTACAGGTGTGAGCCACCACACCTGGCCCCATATTTCCATATTGTAACATTTAATAGGAAATGCTTTTTTTTTTTTTTTGAGACAGTCTCACTCTGTCACTCAGGCTGGAGTGCAGTGGCATGATCCCAGCTCACTTCAACCTCTCTCTCGCAGTTTCAAGCAATTCTTGTGCCACAGCCTCACGAGTAGCTTGGATTACAGGCATGTGCACCACACTTGGCTAATTTTTGTATTTTTAGTAGAGGCGGGGTTTTGCCATGTTGGCCAGGCTGGTCTCAAACTCCTGACCTCAAGTCATCCACCTGCCTCACCCTCCCAAAGTGCTGAGATTACAGGTGTGAGCCACCGCTCCCAGCCAGCAGGAAATACTTTAAGAAAAAATCTTGCCATGAATTTTTTCTGTAAGGAAATAGCATTATGCTTGAATTCTTGTTGAGTAGTTTGTATAAAGTGGACATAACAAATAAGGTAAAACTGAGAGAGAGGAGAAAGGTTTTATATCTAATTATGTAGAATTTGTGACTGTTGGTAATAGTTAGGGGCAAGGGCCAAAAATCAACATGATTCCTCTTCTGTCAGTTTTACTCTAAAGGGAAGATTGAAAGATAAAATTCTTAATATTTAAATTTTACCACTGAAACCTGAACTTATTATGTAATATGGGGGTTTTACAGGCTTTGTTTTGTTCCCTGTTACAGACAACCTTAGGCCAAAAATGAGTTAATATAGACATGTTTTTCCTGTATTCAAATTTGTCTGCTATGTGCCTGGCCCACTTCCGAGTACTGGGGTTATGGCAACAAACAAAACAAAGGCCCAGACCTTTTGGAACTTACATCAAGGGCAGAGGGAGGGGCAATAGCTCGATTAACAAAGAACTATCTGTCAGGTGTAATAAGTGCTACAGAGAAAAATTAAACAGGGGAAAGGAATGGAGGTCGGCACAGGTAGGGTTAGGGCGAACAAAGGAGGCCTCTCTGATAAGATGACATTTGAGAAGAGACCCAAGTGGAGTGCAGAAACAGGCCTCGTGAATGCCTGAGGAAAGCAGTTCGAGGCAGAGGGGAATCATATGCACAGATTTTGAAATAAGAGGCTGCTCAGCAGGTCTGAGGGCAGCAAGGAGGCCAGTGTGAGTGGAACAAAGAGAATGCAGCAGAGAAAAGAGGAGATCTGAGATAAGATTGGGATGCAGGGAGGAATCCTGTAGAATCTTAGAAGTCATGGTAAGGACTTTATTATATTTTATTCTGAGTAAGAAAGCTTCTAGAGGGTTTTGAGCAATGACACAGTCTGACTTGGGTTTCTGAGGATTGCTCTGCTGCAAAAAGTAGGCTATAGGAGGGCAAGGGTAGGAGCAGGAGACCAAGTAGGTGGCTGCATAGTCAGTAGTCTTCGTGGGTGGCGATGCTGGCTGGGACTAGGATGGGAGAGTGGAGGTGGGGGGAAATGCTAACATCCTGGATATTAATTTTAATAAATATCATATAGCAGCTATTTCCACAGGATATGTGGCTGGGTTGGATGTGGGTTGTGAGGGGAAAATCAAAGATGATTCCTGTTTGGGGACCAAAACTCCTAAGAATGAAGTTACCATCTCCTGAGAAGGGAAGAGTCAAGGAGGAGCATGTTTGGGTGGAGGCCCTCAAATCAGGAGTTCAGGTTTGGACATGTTGAGTGTGACGCACATTAGTGTTTCAAGTGGATGTGGTAAGTAGGCAGTTAGATACTAAGAACCTAAGTCAGGCCAGGTGCGGTCTCTCATGTCTGTAATCCCAGGACTTTGGGAGGCCAAGGCAGGCGGGTCACCTGAGGTCAGGAGTTTGAGACCAGTCTGGCCAACATGATGAAACCCTATCTCTACTAAAAATACAAAAATTAGCTGCATTTAGTGGTGGGTTCCTGTAACCCCAGCTACTCAGGATGCTGAGGAAGGAGAATTGTTTGAACCTGGAAGGCAGAGGTTGCAGTGAGCCGAGATTGTGCCACTGCACTCCAGCCTGTGCGACGGAGCGAGACTCCACCTCAAAAAAAAAAAAAAAAAGACGAAGAACCTAAGTCAGAGGAGTGGTCAGGGCTGAGGGCTGGAGATAAATTACAAATGAGATCTCAAAGCATTCAGGAAGAAGTACCAACCTGGTATCTATTTTTCTGCTAAACCTAACCAGAAGTGGACAAAAGAGCTGTGTTTTATCTAGGGTGTGGTGGTATAGTAGCACGCACTCTCATTGGCTTTGGGATCAGACCTACATTTGAATTCTAGCTCCATCATTTACTAGCTAAGTGACCTCAATTATGTGACCTAATCTGGGCTAGCTTGTTTCTTTATCCTGCAGCATTGTTAAGATAAAATGAAATAGCATATGTATGTTACCTAGAGCAGTGCTTGGACTTAGAAAATGCTAAATAATACTCATCTTCCTTTTCCTTGGGTTTAGTTTGTTGAATTCAACCCAGACTAATAGAAGAAGAGCTTCTCTTACAGGATGAAAGAAGTCTGAATTTACAGCCTACTCCCATGTACATGTTTTTTGGGGCGTGCCTATTTAATGA
>NW_012107585.1:5324849-5326145 GCF_000951045.1 Mandrillus leucophaeus
GTGAAACCCTGTCTCTACTAAAAATACAAAAATTAGCCAGGCTTGGTGGCACACGCCTATAGTCCCAGCTACTCGTGAGGCTAAGGCAGGAGAATCGCTTGAACTTGGGAGGAGGAGGTTGCAATGAGCCAAGATAGTGCCACTGCACTCCCGCCTGGGCGACAGAGTGAGACTCCATCTCAAAAAAAAAAAAGAAAACAAGAACTGAGAGCTGGAGTTTATTAGAAAAGGCTTCATGGGCTGAGCGCAGTGGCTCACGCCTGTAATCCCAGCACTTTGGGAGGCCAAGGTGGGTGGATCATGATGTCAGGAGTTCAAGTCCAGCCTGACCAACATGGTGAAACCCTGTCTCTACTAAAAATACAAAAATTAGCCGGTGTGGTGGCATGTGCCTGTAATCCCAGCTACTCGGGAGGCTGAGGCAGGAGAATTGCTTGAACCCAGGAGGCGAAGGTTGCAGTGAGCAAAGATCGCGCCATTGCACTCCAGCCTGGGTGACAGAGCGAGACTCTGTCTCCAAAAAAAAGAGGCTTCATGGAGGATGTACGATTTAAAGAGGCTCTAGAACTTAGCTTATCCAACTGTAGGTATTATAAGGAAAAGGAATGGACAGATTCTGGCCTGGAGGAGGAGTTTGGGCTCTTCCGTCCTCCCCCACTTTCAGGGAGTGTCACCAATTTTTTAGCCCCACATACCATGTTACCTTTTCAGTGACTTCACAAAAAATAATTCTGTAACCAGTGGTAAAACCCTATGGGGCTAATCCATATTAGCATTACAGCTCTTTCCATGGCAACCATCAGCCAATCCAGAACCTTATAGTAAGGCAGAATGTAAGAAGCATTTTCATCAACAAATACCCAATTTTACTGGTAGAATATCCCCCTGGGACATTACCAGACTACCTAGCTGCTATATCCAAAATCTAAACTCTGCTATTCCATATTTCTTTTTCTTTCTTTTCTTTTCCTTTTTTTTTTTCTTCTGTGACAGAGTCTTGCTCTGTCACCCACACTGGAGTGCAGTGGTGTAATCTCTGCTCACTTCAGCCTCTGCCTCCTGGGTTCAAGCCATCCTCCTGCCTCAGCCTCTCGAGTAGCTGGGATTACAGGTACCACCACGCCCGGCTAATTTTTGTATTTTTAGTAGAGACAGAGTTTCACCATGTTGGTCAGGCTGGTCTTGAACTCCTGACATCAGGTGATCCCCCACCTTGGCCTCCCAAAGTGCTGGGATTAACAAGTGTGAGCCACCGGGCCTGGCCTTTTTCTTTTCCTTTTTTTTTTTTTTTTTTTT
>NW_012107585.1:5329045-5337209 GCF_000951045.1 Mandrillus leucophaeus
TCTGAATTTACAGCCTACTCCCATGTACATGTTTTTTGGGGCGTGCCTATTTAATGATAAGCTCCAAAAAAAAAAAAAAAAAGAATTTCAAATCCATCTCTTTATCAAATGAGAATGACTTTATAAAAGAAAAGACTTTAGTGAGGTTTGTAAAGGGAACGGGGAAAATAGTCCTGGGTTCTGAGTATTAAAAGATTCCACATGCAAAAGCAGGGTGAGGTATAGGTAGAAACACTGAGCAGCAAATCCATGGATCAGTCATGTGTAATTTACATCAAAGGCTAAGTAAATCTACTTGAGCCATGGAGATGACCTATAGGAGGAAATAGTGCCCTTTCCTAGGGATGGGCTATGTAAATCAAAGGGAATTATCTCATTAATTCTCTGGTGATCCTGGTGGAACCTTGCTAAAGAGGCACTTGTGGGCTTAAAGTTAATCCCACTTCTATTTTCTACAGTCATAGCTTGACTTTTGCAAGAAGCCCTCACTTAAGGTGTTCAGATTTTATCTCATACAGTACGCATTTGAATACCTGCCATGTGCCATGTACTTTATTAGGGAAACAAAGATAAATAGGAGATATAATTTCTGCCCTTAAATCCTTTCCAGTCTAAGAGAAAACAGACAACTAAACAGAGTGTGGTGATAAGTTCTCTAATAAGAGTATTGCAGCACTGCAAATAATGTAGTCATTGTACCCTGGGATCTTACAATGGCGATATAGAAGTTATGTCTGAACTGGGCTGTTAAGGTTAAGAATTTACCAGGTGAAAATTTGAGGAAAGTCATTCCAAAAGAGGGTATATTGTGAACAAAGTCAAAGAGGCATGTTCAGGGAAGAAAAAGCCATACTTTGATTAATAGTCTTGTTTTTATGGTGTTGGGAAGAAGAAAGTGACCACCAGTTTGGAAAACAGTTTTTCTCTAACCCTCTCCAGTTCCAAACAAGAACATTTTAACTTTGTAACCTTCTTTTTAGGTCTAAGAAGTCTCCTGGTGAGCCATGTGACCAAAACAGGTGATGGCGGGGTGTAGCGGGGGATGTAGTAAACATGCCACAGTTTTCTTTATTAGGATTAGACATGACTGCTCTTTCCTGAGAGAATGCTGAATATGTCCCTGTGTCATCACTTGTCTCCAATGAAGGGCTCCTCAGGGTACACCCCAGTCTATTTCTATCCCTGTTCTAAGTTAAAGTTTGTTGAGTAGAATGTCATTCCAACTGCCCATCTTCCCCTAGCCTTCCTGTTTATTATGAAAAGGTTCTCAATTTCTTTTCCAAAAATTTTCATGAAATCTCCTTTTGAAAGTATAAACATTTCACATTCCAGGAAACCCAAGATAGTCATAGTATTTCCACCCTTGAAGAAACCGAAGCCCCTTCCAAGGTGGACATGTTCTTAGGAACTATGCAGTGCCTCAGTTTAGCTGGGTGGTAATCATTTTAGCTTGGCTGCATTTTCATATCCACTCTCTCCATTTAGCTGCAAGACCTTTTAAGTCCTGTTACTACTAACTACCATTCATGGATGAAAGCAAGTGCCTAAATTCCTTACAGCTCTGCCTGTTAGGGGTGTCCTTCTCTCCACCCTCCATCAGTCCTTGTGCCAGATTTTCTTAAGCTCTGTCTTCAGGCTCTTTAAGGTCTGCTCTTATTTACATTTAATCTGTTAGACTTTTCTGTGCCAGTGACTTAAACATCAGCTCTAAAGTCAGAGTTGATCTTTCAGGTTATTAGAGCTGGCTTATAATAATGATGAAGGTGAATACAGTAATGGCAACAGCTAACACATGTACTGCCTACTGTGTACCAGACACTGTTCCAAGCACTTTACATATATTTATTTCAGTCATACAACCTTGTGAGGTAGGTACTACTTTCTCTTAAATGTAAGGGAAGAACCTAAGACACAGAGAATTAAGCAGTTTGCCTGTGGTCACACAGTACAGTAACTGATAGAGAAGAGACTATGTTCTTTTTAGACCTTGAGTTTTCCATAAGAACTATGTCTTCTTTGTCTCTGTATCCTCAGTTCAAAGCATAGTAGTGTTCCATCCATGTTGGAATTAGTGCAAAGTGCCAGGCCATTAAGTTAACATAGGGAATAGTGTCATTTTGGTTAAGACAAAAAAAAGACTGGGCCGGGCGCAGTGGCTCAAGCCTGTAATCCCAGCACTTTGGGAGGCCGAGACGGGCGGATCACGAGGTCAGGAGATCGAGACCATCCTGGCTAACACGGTGAAACCCCGTCTCTACTAAAAAATACAAAAAACTAGCCGGGCGAGGTGACGGACGCCTGTAGTCCCAGCTACTCGGGAGGCTGAGGCAGGAGAATGGCATAAACCCGGGAGGCGGAGCTTACAGTGAGCTGAGATCCGGCCACTGCACTCCAGCCTGGGCGACAGAGCAAGACTCCATCTCAAAAAAAAAAAAAAGACTGAATGAAAAGCTCCAATTGCGAGTACAGTGTAGTGTATTGGAAGTATCTGGGGCCTGTTTTATTATGAGTCCTCATAGAACATTTAAAAAGAAAATTAAAAGATCTATTCTGACTTCTGAAATGTTTTTATTAACCAGCAGTGGGGATCTGACATTGAATAACAGTCCTCTTCCAGAAACAAAAGCAGTATTAACATTTGTCCTTTTTTCTTTTTCAATTAAAGTTGGTGCTGCTGGAGTTGCTGGTCTTTGATGCTGGGGGATTACGTTTCTGATAGTGACCAAAAGGATAATAACAAAACTTTCATTGTGCCCTAATTTAGACATTAGTTCAAATAAAACAAAATTAAACATGGCCCTATCTAGTGGATGTATACCATCTGAATGTCACATAGTAGCTTGTATACATGCCTCCTGTAAACAGTATGACCAGGAAAACATTGACTTTATCTGGCATTCCCTCACATGATTAATAACACTGTTAGAGCATCAGACCTTCCTCATTCCAGGGGATGAGTTTTTGTCATCCCTGGAAATCATCCAATATGTGACTATTTGTTTTTGACTTAAAAAGGGGTAATGAAATGGAAAGAAACTGAAATGGGAGTCAGGAGCTAACAAGTTCTGTGATCTTGGGCAGGGACCTTCATGCAAATTGTATCTTTACAGGTTGAACTTTGTTGACCCATGCCTCAGTTTCATCACCTGCAAAGTTAGGGCTTTGAACCAGATTATCTCTGAAGTTTCAACTCTCAAATTGCATGTTTTCCTTTGAGCTAAAGCCAATATTCTATTTGGAATTTTCACTTTATCATAAATAATTATTAGCTGTAGTATATTACATAGTTAACCTGTGCTAAACATTTCATATATATTATTGTATTTTAATGCTAGCATAACTTGAAAGGTAGTTTTTTTTAATCACCATCTTTCAGATGAGGAAACTGAGGTATAGAGTGGTTAGATAATTTTTTGAAGGTCATACAGCTATGTACTTTATTTCCCTTAAAATAATTACTATATTTTTGCCTTATTTGTGTACTTCTCAAATCACTTGCCAGTTTATACAAATATTTATTCTTGCTTTATATTGGCTGCTTCATAAGGGTTCATCTCATCTTCAGCTACTTAAGAATGAAGATTGTGTCTCATACTTTATATCTCTCACAGGGACATGAAACTGTACATGTTCAAAATTGAAGGTCTTTTAAAAATTTTTTTTAAAAAAAGCAAATGACTCCTTTCCTCCCTCAATCTTTCTAAGCTTACACTTTGTGAAATTTGTTTTGATTATTATATCACTCTCGGGCCAGGTGTGGTGGCTTACGCCTGTAATCCCAACACTTTGGGAGGCCGAGGCGGATGGATCACGAGGTCAGGAGATCAAGACCACAGTGAAACCCTGTCTCTACTAAAAATACAAAAAATTAGCTGGGCACAGAGGCGGGCACCTGTAGTCCCAGCTACTGGGGAAGCTGAGGCAGGAGAATGGTGTGAATCCGGAAAGCGGAGCTTGCAGTGAGCCGAGATTGCGCCACTGCACTCCAGCCTGGGTGACAGAGCGAGACTCCGTCTCAAAAAAAAAATGAAGATTTTGTCTTATTCTTTATATCTCTCACAGGGACATGAAACTTTGTACATTTTCAAAATTGAAGGCCTTTAAAAAAAAAAAGAAAAAAAAACAAATGACTCCTTTCCTCCCACAATCTTTCTAAGCTTATACTTTCTGAAATTTGTTGTGATTATTATATCACTCCCCCCAGCCTCATTATTACTGAAATTCCTGATCTTTGTTTGATGTTACCAACACAATTTTTTTTCTTTCGCCTTTCTCCGTAGATGTTCATGTCTTATGAATTTGCCTTTTTGAAGAGGCGGAGGTCTCACTGTGTCACCCAGGTTGGAGTACGGTAGCTATTTGCAGGCACGATAATAGCTTGCCATAGCCTTGAACTTGAGGCTTTATTTCTTCTGATTATTAAGAAATACAACCTCCAGCCAAAAGCATACCAAATGAATCAGTAGTCTGATGGAAAAATAAAGAAATATTTTGCATCAAAAAATGAGACAGGCTGCACGTGGTGGCTCATACCTGTAATCCCAACACTTTGGGAGGCTGAGGCGGCAGATTGCTTGAGCCCAGGAGTTTGAGACCAGCCTGGTGAAACCCCGTCTCTACCAAAAACAAAAAACAAAAATTAGCCAAGTGTGGTGGCGTGTGCCTGTAGTCCCAGCTGCTTGTGGGCCTGAGAGGGGAGGACCATCTGAGACCTGGGAGGTCAAGACTGCAGTGAGCCATGATCACGCTACTGCACAGTCCAGCCTGGTGACAGAGTGCAACCCTATCTCAGAAAGAAAAAAAAAAAAAAGATAATACGTACTTCAGTAGAATATTCAAACATTATTTTTGTTTGTTTGTTTTTTAGTTTTTTGGGGGTGTTTTTCTTTCTTTTCTTTCTTTCTTTTCTTTCTTTTTTTGAGACAGGGTCTTGCTCTGTCGCCCAGGCTGGAGTGCAGTGGTGTGATCTCGGCTCACTGCAACCTCCACTGCATGGTTCAGGTGATTCTCCTGCCTCAGCCTCCTGAATAGCTGGGATTACAGCATGTGCCACCATGCCTGGCTAATTTTTGTGTTTTTGGTAGAGATGGGGTTTCACCATGTTGGCCAGGCTGGTCTTGAACTCCTGACCTCAGGCAATCCTCCCACCTCGGCCCCCCAAAGTGCTGGGATTATAGGCGTGAGCACCTGGCCTCAAACATTATTTAAACAGTAATTTTAAAATATTATTTATAATAATAACTATTATTTAAAAAGTAACTTATCCAAAGTAAAAATTCCTAGGAATCTTATCCCCCAGAGGTGATATTACTGGTTACATTTTGATGAATAGCCTTACAAGCATTCTTCTATGCATGTATACACCTAAATAAATATAAGCACATAATAGCATGTAAGTGGGAGCAAACGTGCTTTTCTTTTTTTTACTTAACATTACATTGTTGAAGTCCTTCCATGTTGGGGTAAATGTGTGTAGCATTTTCATTGCACTGATACACCATAATGTTTTTAATCCAGTCTGCTAACAGTGAACATTTAGATTGCCTCCAGTTTTTCACTATCAGAAGCATTGCTTCAGTGAACATACCTGTACACACATCTTGGGCACAGGGTGGGTTTCATGTGCCTGCATCTCATGTCTGGACTAAGGTAGCATTAGTAAGGTAGCACAGCAGATGCCCACAGTCACAGCCATTCTCACATAGCAGCATAAAGGTGCAGGAACCCAGGAACTCAGTGTGGGCTATGTGGCAAATGTCTGCCTTCTCGGGCTTCAAACTTTGGGTTGTTCAGAAAACAGATACTTGTTAAACACAAAAATAAAATAAGCTTGAACAATGCAAAGCATTGTTTTGTTAAAATCTCAAATTTTTCAGCTGAACAAATTGTTGTTTATGTGTTTGCTTTCGTTTGGTAGCAAAGTAGTGCTGTGCACAGTCTAAAGAAGATGACCTGTTTTTTTAAATGAAGATAGAACTCGAAAGGAAAATGGACTTATTCTAATAAAAAAAAAGTTAATCATTTACTCTCCAAATATGCATTGAGTACCAATGATGTGCTAAGTAAATGTCCTGAATGCTTGAGCTCAAAGTCTAGCAGGTGAGAAATTAAAGTAATAAAATAAGTTTCAAACTAATTGAAGCCTAGGATGAGAGAACAGGAAAAGAAAATGTTTTCCTGTAAATACATATTTGCAAACATCTGGATTCTGCTCAGCCTAAGTTTTGTTGTAGTTTCTTCTCCTTCTTTAGCCTTTCACTGTCAAGTGCATTGCTGTTAAAATTACAGGTCCTTGATATTTTTGTAGTTCATAAACATAATGATTGGGCTTTCACATTTGTTTGAGGTGTGCCTTCCTCAAACCTTATTATAATGTCAGCATATTACCTGTCTGATATGGGAAGAAAAAATTACAGGTTCTTGTTTCCTGTGATTTGCTTTTCCATTTTTTCCCTTTCTCCCTAAATTGGTATCTTATTTGGTTACCTATCCCTCACTTGCTCTGTGACCAAGGCATCTCCTCTGGGCCTTAGTTTCTTCATCTGTGTAATGAAGGAGTTCAGATAACTGATTTTCTTTTATTTTGGTAAGGTCCAGCTCTGACATTCTTGAAATCTAAGATGGTACCAGATCTGTCTTCTCTGTTTCATCCCCAGTACCTAGGATAAATCTAGCCACACAGAAAGGCTTATTAAACTTTTGTTGACATTTATTTTAAATTTGGGGTCTGTGTGTCTACTCTAGTTTCTTGGATTTTTTTTCTTATTTTCATTCTGTAGCTACCTACTGTACATTTAAACTTTTATTTCTCAAGGACAGTTTGTTTCAGCCTTGAAAGATCCTTCATTCAGTTCAGTTCAGGCATTTCTTGGCCAGGCACTGGACTAGCTACTGGGAGTGCAAAAATGAATTAGACACTGTCACTATCCTTAAAAAGCTTCAGATGAGGTGAAGGACTCATAAGAAGATAACTCATAAAATGTAATATGTCCTCTGCTAGAGTTTGTGCCTGGGGTGCTATGAGAACGCAAAGGAGGGTCACTCTGGAATGCCTAGGAGCACAGAAAGCTTCTGGGAAGAAATTATGCTATAGCTAAGTCTAGAAAGACAGAGTTAGTCCTGTGAAAAATAGGGAAGAAGCATGCCTAGGGAAAGAACAAGGATAAAGGGAACAGAGTTACAGGAGATAGAAGGTTGGCAGGGGACTGGCCTTGGAAGGCTTTTTGTGCCTGTTTGTAATAGGGAACTACTAAAAGATTTCAGCAAGAAAATATCTTTTCATATTACATTTTTATATGTGTCTTTTTATTTTAAAGCGATCTGCTAATATGGGCCCTATTCGTGGTCATTAGGGGAACCAAGTGTTTTCTCTGGAAAGGTCATCTTTTATCTTCTAAGATCATCTTACTTAGTCTTTGGCGTTCTGCAGTTTCTTTATGATATATCTAGGTGTGGATTTCTTTTTATTTCTTCTGCTTTGGGTTCATTGGGCATCTTGAGTTTGTGAATTGGTGTCTTTCATTGTTAGGAGATTATCAGCCATTACCTCATAAAGTATTGCCTCAGTCACATTCACTCTGTCCTTTCTGGAACTGCAGTTTCAACTTACGGGGACTATACTAACATAGCGCTTCTCTTTTCCATCTTTGTCTTTGTATTGTAGTGTAGATAGTTCCTTCTGACTAGTCTTCTAATTTGGTAATTTTCTCTTCAGTTGTCACTTGTGTTCTTAAACTCTGTCCATTAAGTTAAGAAGAAACTGCAAAGCTTTTTATTCCTCCAAAGTAGGTTATGCCATTTTACACTGCCACCAACAGTGTGTGGGAATTCCAGTTGTTGACATTTCCAGTATTTTGTGTTGTTGTTCTTTCTAATTGTAGCCTTCTTGTGAGTATGTAGTGGTATCTCATTGCGGTTTTAATTTACATTTCTCTGGTCACTAATGATGTGGAGCATTTCTTCATTTGCCTATTGGCCATTCATTTATTTTTGTCTTTGAAGTATTTGTTCAAATGTTTTGCTCATAAAAAATTATGTCTTTTTATTGAGTTAGAGGTTTTTATATATTCTGAATACAAGTCAGATATATGTGTTATAAACATTTTCTCCCAGTCTGAGCTTTAGAGGTCTATTTTCTTTTATTTTCTTTTTTTTTTTTTTTTTT
>NW_012107585.1:5340339-5341009 GCF_000951045.1 Mandrillus leucophaeus
TCATTATTTGTTTATTGATTAAATGGTCCTTGCCTTAGCCATTAGGAGCTCCTTCAGATTGACTACTATGTCAACCATCATTTTTTCATGTGCCACCATCATTTTTTAAGCACTTTCTTACTTTCCAGTACCATGAGATGTTCTAGGCTCATCCTGTATTTTTCCTGCCCCAACCCTGAAACTAGCCTTTTCTCCAAGGAGCCTTCGTTCATTTATTAGAGAATGGTATTTGGAAAGCAAGATTTGAGCGCTATGTGTGTATTGCTACTAGAGTGTCATTGTATTTAGGTGCTCTCAGAGGACAGAGCTAGGGAATAAGTATATGTATGCTCATAAACGCATGTATGTTTATCAGACTCCTCATTTGTATATATAAAACATTGTAAGGCCAGGCGTAGTGGCTCACCTCTGTAATCCCAGCACTTTGGGGGACCGAGGTGGGCGGATCACCTGAGGTCAGGAGTTTGAAACCAGCCTGACTAACATGGTGAAACCCTGTCTCTACTAAAAATACAAAAATTAGTCAGTCGTGGTACCACACACTGGGATCACAGCTGTGATCCCAGCTACTCGGGAGGCTGAGGCAGGAGAATCATTTGAACACAGGAGGCAGAGGTTGCAGTGAGCCGAGATCGCACGACCACTCTCCAGTCTTGGCAGCAGAGCAAGA
>NW_012107585.1:5343639-5346745 GCF_000951045.1 Mandrillus leucophaeus
TTTTTTTTTAGACGGAGTCTCTCTCTGTCACCCAGGCTGAAGTGCAGTGGCATGATCTCGGCTCACTGCAAGCTCCACTTCCTGGGTTCGCGCCATTCTCCTGCCTCACCTTCCTGAGTAGCTGGGACTACAGGCACCCGCTCCCACGCCTGGCTAATTTTTTTGTGTTTTTTAGTAGAGACAGGGTTTCACTGTGTTAGCCAGGATGGTCTCGATCTCCTGACCTCATGATCCACCTGCCTTGGTCTCCCAAAGTGCTAGAATTACAGGTGTGAACCACCTCGCCTGGCCTAGATCTATTTTCTTAATGATGTCTTCTAATGCTTAGAAGTCTTTAATTTTGCTACTACCTGTTGGGTTTTGTGACGTTTTTTGTTTTTGTTTGCTTGAGACAGAGTCTTACTCTGTTGCCCAGGCTGGAGTGCAGTGGCATGATCTTGGCTCACTGCAACCTCTGCCTCCCAGGTTCAAGCAATTCTCGTGCTTCAGCCTCCCAAGTAGCTGGGATTAACAGTTGTGTGCTACCACGTGCAGCTAATTTTTTGATTTTTATTAGAGACAGAGTTTTTCAATGTTGCCTAGGCTAGTCTTGAACTCTTGGCCTCAAGTGATCTTCCCACCTTGGCCTCCCAAAGTGCTGGGATTACAGGCGTGAGCCACTGCACCTGGCCTGGATTTTTAATTTTAAGTTAGTATTTTGTATTTCTAGATATCTTGGATCTTTTCCAAATCTGAGAAGATTGTATTTTACATTTTCCTCTTCCCTGGAGATTTTTTTTCTTTTTCCCCGAGACAGAGTCTTGCTCTGTTGCCCAGAGCTGGAGTTCAATGGCGTGATCTCAGCTCACTGCAACCTCCACCTCCCAGGTTCAAGCAATTCTCCTGCCTCAGCTTCCCAAGTAGTTGGGATTACAGACGTGCACCACCACACCCAGCTAATTTTTGTATTTTTAGTAGAGACAGGATTTCACCATGTTGGCAAGGCTGGTCTTGAGCTCCTGACTCGTGATCTGCCTGCCTCAGCCTCCCAAAGTGCTGGGATTACAAGCGTGAGCCACTGAGCCCAGCCCCCTGGAGATATTTTTAATATTTTATTTCTCTAAACATAGCAGCATTGTCTTAAAATCTATATCTGATAGTATCAGGATCTGAAGTTTGTATGAATCTGTTTCTACCAGTACTTCCTAATGAGTCCTTGTTTCCATGGGTACATGTTTTTAATTTTTTTACTATAATCTTGTTTTTATTAGAAAACTATTTATGGAGATTATTTGATCTTTGGATTGAAGGTACCATCCTCCAAAGAGGATTTGTGTTTTCTTCTGTTAAGTATCTTGGGGGCACAACTAGTCTGCGATTTTAAAAAGTTAGACTTAAAAAGAAGCTACAAAAATAATATGGATTCTCAAATACCCTTCATCCAGCTCCCCCTAATGTTAACATCTTTTGTAATCATAGTGTGGTTATCAAAACCAGGAAATTAATATTGAGACACTACTATTAACTAATCTACATACCTATTGGAATTTTGTCAGTTTTCCCACAAATGTTCTTTTTCTGCTCCAGAATCCAGTTCAGGCTTCCATGTTGCACTTAGTTGTCGTGTTTCTTTTTTCTCCTCCAATCTCTGCCAATTTCTCAGTCTTTGTTGTTGTTGGGTTTTGTTTTGTTTTGTTGTTATTGCTGTTGTTGTTGAGACAGAGTCTCACTGTGTTGCCCAGATTGGAGTGCAGTGGCACGATCTCGGCTCACTGCAACCTCTACCTCCCGGGTTCATGCGAGTCTCCTGCCTCAGCCTCCCAAGTAGCTGGGACTACAGTCACCTGCCACCACACCCAGCTAGTTTTTTTTGTATTTTTAGTAGAGGCGGGGTTTCACTATGTTGGCCAGGCTGGTCTTGAACTCCTGAGCTTGTGATCTGCCCACCTTGGCCTCCCAAAGTGCTGGGATTACAGGCATACCTTGTTTTTCTTTCCCCTCCCTTCCCCTCCCCTCCCTTTCTCTTCTCTCTCTCTCTCTTGCTTTTTCTCGCTTTCTTTTCTTCTTTCTTTCTTTCTTTCTTTTTCTTTTTTCTTTTGCTTTCTTTCTCTTTCTTTTTCTTTCTCTCTCTCTCTCTCTCGTTTTAATTGATGAGAGTTCATTCTGAATAGTCTTTGTTTCTCTTGAAATTGATACTTTTGAAGACTACTGATCAATTATTTGGTACAAAGTCATTCATTTGGGTTTGTCTAATGTTTTGTCATAATTAGATTGAGGTTATTCAGTCTTGCCGAGAATAGCACAAGAGTACAGTTGGACCCTTCTCAGTACATCATGTGGAGGACCTGTGATGCTGACTGCTTGGTTAAGGTAGTGTTTGCCAGGCTCCCCACGATAAATGATTTTTCCCTTTGTAATTAATAAATCAATCTTATGGAGAGATATTTTGAGGATATGAAAATATCCTGTTTCTCATGAAACTTTTGCCCACAAATTTTAGCATTCATTCTCTAGTCTTGCCTGCAGCAATTACTGTGATGCTTGCCTAATGATTTTCTTTTTTCTTTTTTTTTTGAGACAGAGTCTCGCTCTGTCACCCAGGCTGGAGTGCAGGGCACAATCTCGGCTCACTGCAACCTCCACCTCCTAGGTTCAAGCGATTCTCCTGCCTCAGCCTCCTGAGTAGCTGGGCACTACAGACTACAGGTGCCCGCCACCACGCCTGGCTAATTCTTCTGTTTTTAGTAGAGGTGGGGTTTCACCATGTTGGACAGGCTAGTCTCAAACTCCTGACCTCAAATGATCCACCCACCTTGGCCTCCCAAAGTGCTAGGATTACAGGCGTGAGCTACTGCAGCCAACCTGATTTTCATTTCTTTTTTTTAAGGTGGAGTTTCGCTCTTGTTGCCAGGCTAGAGCACAGTGGCGCAATCTCGGCTAACCTCAACCTCTGCCTCCTGGGTTCAAGCGAAGCGATTCTCCTGCCTCAGCCTCCCGAGTAGCTGGAATTACATGCATGCACCACCACGCCCAGCTAATTTTGTATTTTTAATGGAGACAGGGTTTCGCCATATTGGTCAGGCTGGTCTCGAACTCCTGACCTCAGGTGATCCACCCGCCTCAGCCT
>NW_012107585.1:5347640-5398878 GCF_000951045.1 Mandrillus leucophaeus
GCCTCAGCCTCCCAAATTGGTGCTGGGATTACAGGCATGAGCCACCTGGCCAGGTTTTCTTTTCTGAAGAGTATTAATCTACCTTGCTGACATAGTAAGCTTGTCCAGTCTACTTCTACTCAGGTAAGTTCTTCTACCACTATGCTCGTGACATGTCTTCATCGATGCATTACAGTTGCAAAATATGGGGAAATCCCATGTGCCTAATAATAAGGGAATGGTAAAGGAAATACTTGATGGAATATTACAGCCACATAAAATGCCTATTAATAATAATAGGCCGGGCATGGTGGCTCACGCCTAATTCCAGTACTTTGGGAGGCTGAGGCAGGTGGATCACTTGAGATCAGGAGTTCGAGACCAGCCTGACCAACATGGCGAAACTCCATCTCTACTAAAAATGCAAAAAAAATTAGCCAGGCATGGTGGTGCACAGCTGTGATCCCAGCTACTCGGAAGGCTGAGGCAGGAGAATCATTTGAACACAGGAGGCAGAGGTTGCAGTGAGCCGAGATCGCACGACCACTCTCCAGTCTTGGCAGCAGAGCAAGACTTCATCTCAAATAATAATAATAATGTAGAAATGCTGTTGATATAATGCTAAGTAAAAAATTATAACAGTAGGATTGTAAGTAATTGTACACACACACATATGTAGAAAAATTGGGGAAAAAATAAAGGCTAGCAGCATTTTAAAAATACCCATATTCTGCTGTGGGATTTTGTTACATTTAAATTTTAAAATAATTGTCATCATCCTTATTGTCACTGTCACTGCCACCCCAAAAGGTGCCCATTATCCATCATGCCCTGGCAGAAGACAGTTTGAGAATTTCTCTCTTAAGGTAAAACTCAATTATTCAGGCAGAATATGAAAATAGTAGATCTTTCCTATGATAATTTATAAGTTTATTAGTTCATTTGTTTCCTTTCAACAAATAAGTAAAATGGATACTCACGTGTAACTAGTGCAATTTCTTTCCCTCCATTTAACAAGAAAGTGTATAGTGAACAGTTCTGCTTTGGCAAGTTTAAACAAGCTTAATCTAAAAGTTCTAGTTTGGGGAAATGTTCATATGTTATTAATCATGTCCATAACCAAAGTAAGGATGGAACAGCTTTGCCCAGTGGGGACGAAGTAATCTGTCCTAGATGGTACTCTGACCAACAGGGAAAGGAACACACTGTTACTTTGTTTTGCCAACTTGAGGATTCATTAAATAATAGTAGCCCAAGCAAGTTATAAAAAGAGTTTATTTCAGATAGTTTGGGGAGTGTGCGTTAAAATTTTTAGTATTCTGTAACAGAACTAGAGATATTTTTCAAATGTCTTGTTTCATCATGCAATCTGTATTCAGTGAAAGTAAAAGAGACGTAAGTTTTTGAGGATATTAGAAATAAGTATCTACAAACAAAAAAGAAGTATCTAAAGATTAAAACATTTCATAATACCCAATGGTGGCAGAGTATTGAGAAACAGGCATCAGGTGTATTTGTACTGTTGATAGAGATATAAATTGATGCAACCTTTTTAGATGACTGTTTTGCAATACCTTGTTCAGAGTGAATGTGCATGTTCTTTTACCCAGTGATTCCACTTATGGAAAATTACCCACAAGCACAAAGATGGGTGAACAAAGATATTTTTTGGAGCAACGTTTATAATAGCCAAAAAAAATTGGGAGACTCAAAATGCTCATCAGTAGGGACTAGTTAAGTTATGATATAAATACTAGATAACCATTAAAAAGAATAAGGTAGATCTACATAGATACATATATATGAATAGAAAATTTCTAGAAGGACTCCCAAGAAAGATCTAATAGTGATTACCTCTGGTGGGCGGCAGTAATACTAGGAGTAAGTAGAGATTTTATCATTTTAATTCTTCAGTTTTCTTTACTTTTTTTTGTTTTTACTCTGAACATTTGTAACTTTTATCATAGAAAAAAACCTGAGTTTAAAATGGAAAGGAAAATGCTTTAATTAAAGTCTTGCCATCTAGTTTGTATTCACCTATGATTTCAAATGTTTTTTGCCACAACTAATTACTGGCTGCTTAGTTAGGCATGGTGGCCAAAACTCATCATTTTGATAAGTGAACTATAAGACTTGTGTCTGCCATTTTCTGCTATAAGAATGAATTGAGGCCGGGAGCAGTGGCTCACACCTGTAATCCTAACACTTTGGGAGGCCAAGGCGGGCGGATCACGAGGTCAGAAGTTCGAGACCAGCCTGACCAACATGGTGAAACCCCATCTCTACTAAAAATACAAAAATTAGCTGGGCGTGGTAGTGCGCTTGTAGTCCCAGCTACTCAGGAGGCTCAGGCAGGAGAATCGCTTGAACCTGGGAGGTGGAGGTTGCAGTTAGCTGAGATCACACTACTGCACTCCAGCCTGGGTGACAGAGCGAGACTCCATCTCAAACAAAAAAAAAAGAGAGAGAGAGAGAAAGAAAGAAAGAAAGATTTGGGCAGAGTGTCCTAGATGGATGTGGGGACCTGACAGGCGAGTGGTTGCAGCTGGGGAGCCTGCGGCCAGGCCTCGAGCATAAGCAGTGACCTTGCTGAGCAGTGAGTGAGCAGTCTGTGGCCTGGGCAGCAATGCCTCCTCCCAGCCAACCGCCTGCCCTTAATGCAGGTTAGGGCTCTACAGAGCAGAGGGGAGGCTGGGCCCTGCGCCAAGCCCTGGGTTGGATAGGAGCCCAGTGGTCTTCTCACCCACACAGGTGGGAACGGTAACAGCAATGGATGCCTTAGAGGAAGAGAGCTTCGGGCTCTCCTCCTCCACCTCTGATGCAGAATTTGATGCTGTGGTTGTATATTTAGAGGACATTATCATGGATGACAGGTTCCCAATTATTACAGAGAAGTTTCATGGACAAGTACTACTAGGAGTTTGAAGTTTGTAGAGACAGGGTTTCACCAGATTCTCCAGGATGGTCTCGAACTCCTGAGCTCAAGTGATCCTCCCACCTTGGCCTCTCAAAGTGCTGGGATTACACTGCGCCTGGCCCATTTGACTCAATTTTTTTTTATCTTTCCACAATATCCCTCCTCTCAGAAGCACAGTGTATCCCTTCAGAGAGACTGCTGTTAGTTACCCTAGCTAACTCTCCCATTTCTTCAGAGGTTCTTCAAAGAACCTCTGAAATTCATTCCAGAGCTAAGGCTTCCTTATTTAGCATTTAACTTCCAGAAAGCATTTAGAACATAAGAGTTACATATAAACTTAAGTGGTTATTATTTAATTTATGTGCAGAAATAGCTAATATTCATTGTGTTAGTCAAGTCCAAGGTGTGAACCAGATTCTGTCTCTGAAAAAGAAGAAAACAATTTACTTTGGAAGGTGCATTAGCTCCTTGCAAAGGGTGGGTTTATAACTCAGATTGATCCATCCCCTCCATCACCGTCACAGGCAATTGATTGGTGCCCCCCTGGCTGGGAGGTGACTGTGGTGTGGTGGCCAAAGGCCAGTGCCATACACACCCTTGGAGCCTCTATCTCCCTGCCTGCGAAGGGAGGCCAGTGATTCCTGCTTCTACAATAGCCTTAAGGCTATTGTAAATTCGGATGAGAAATGGAGGTTAAAAGCTTTTGCTGTGCATATCCCTAGGCATAGTTGAGGAGTCAGACATTTAAAGGGAACATTATAGCTTAGTGCTTAACAGCTCAGGCTCTAGAGTTTAACTTTCTGGTAGGAAGAGACAAATTTCTATTTCTAAGAAGATCGCTTTGAGAGGAGATAGTCTGCAGGAGCATTTCTTACCAGCTGGACTAGATTTGCAGCCCTCGGTACATCTCTGTGGCTTCGTTGTTGAGTGATTCATGTCAAAGTGGTGATGCTAAGAATAAGATCAGCTACCTGAATTACCCAGTGCTCTGCAAATCTAAGTATGTTTGAAATCTCAACAGTCAACTGAATTCAGTACAGGCACTCAAACTACAGCATATGGTTTCCTGATGGGCCCTACCTTCTATTAGAAGATTTTATTTATTTTATCTTATCTTATTTTATTTTATTTTATTTTTGAGACAGAGTCTTGCCCTGTCGCCCAGGCTGGAGTGCAGTGGCGCGATCTCGGCTCACTGCAATCTCCCCCTCCTGGGTTCAAGCGATTCTCCTGCCTCAGCCTAACAAGTAGCTGGGACTACTGGCACCCGCCACCACGCCCGGCTAATTTTGGTATCTTTTTTTTTTTTTTGAGACGGAGTCTCGCTCTGTTGCCCAGGCTGGAGTGCAGTGGCCGGATCTCGGCTCCTGCAAGCTCCGCCTCCCAGGTTTACGCCATTCTCCTGCCTCAGCCTCCCGAGTAGCTGGGACTACAGGCGCCCACTACCTCGCCTGGCTAGTTTTTTGTATTTTTAGTAGAGGTGGGGTTTCACCGTGTTGGACAGGCTGGTCTCAAACTCCTGACCTCAGGTGATCCACCCGCCTCGGCCTCCCAAAGTGCCGGGATTATAGGCATGAGCCACTGCAGCTGGCCTTAGAAGAAATTTTAAGAGTCTGAAATGAAATGCCTAGCATTAAAAAAAAAAAAAGGAAAGAAGAAAAGCCTTGCTAAATTGGACTTGTATAAAGTTTGGTTTTAGTAGTGAGAATACATATGAAAAACTATTTCAAAATACAAGAAGATAGTATTACGGTACTAATTTGAGGGTAAGACAGCTAAAGTTGGTTTTTTATTTAATTTTTTTAAAGTTTTTTTCTTTCTGAGATGTAGTCTCACTCTGTCGCCCAGGCTGGAGTGCAGTGGTGTGATCTTGGCTCACTGCAACTTCTGCCTCCAAGGTTCAAGCGATTCTCCTGCCTCAGCCTCCCAATAGCTGGGACTATAGGCACGCACCACCATGCCTGGTTAATTTTTTTGTTTGTTTGTTTGTTTTTTGAGATTGAGTCTCGCTCTGTAGCCCGGACTGGAGTGTAAGTGGCGCAATCTCGACTCACTGCAACCTCCACCTCCTGTGTCCCGGTTCAAGCAATTCTCCTGCCTTAGCCTCCTGAGTAGCTGGGATTACAGGCACACCCCATGATGCCCAGCTGATTTTTGTACTTTTGGTAGACATGGGGTTTCACCATGTTGGCCAAGCTGGTCTTGAACTCCTGACTTTGTGATCCGCCCACCTTGGCTCCTAAAGTGTTGGGATTACAGGTGTTAGCCACCATGCCCGGCCTAATTTTTGTATTTTTAGTAGAGATGGGGTTTTGCCATATTGGCCTGGCTGGTCTCGAACTCCTGACCTCAGGTGATCCAGGTGCCTCAGGCTCCCAAAGTGCTGGGAGTACAGGCGTGAGCCACCCTGTCCAGCCTATTTATTTATTTTTGAGACAGGCTTTCAAACTCTTTTGCCCAGGCTGTAGTGCAGTGGTGGCACAATCATGGCTCACTGTAGCCTCGACCTCCCTGGGCTCAGGTGATCCTCCCACCTCAGCCTCCCAAGTAGCTGGGACTACAGGCACATGCCACCATGCCTGGCTAATTTTTGTATTTTTTCTAGAGACTGGGTTTCACCATGTTGGCTAGGCTGGTCTCAAGCTCCTGGGCTCAAGCAGTCCGCCCACCTCAGCCTCCCAAAGTGCTGGGATTACACGCATGAGCCAGCGTACCCAGCCTAGCCCAAGGTTTTTACCATCCTGATTCTGTCACTGAGATGTTGGACAAGTTCCTTCACTTTCCTGAGCCAATTTCCTTGTTGGTAAATTGGGGGTAACAATCAAGATAATGCATTGAAAGCATTTAGCACAGTTCTTGACACATAGTATGTACTCAGTAAATATTACTAATGTGATTCTTCGGCAAGAGTGAATGACTAATTGTGTTTCTGAGTGATTGAGAAGTCTAAAACAGCCTAGTGGGTATCTGAAATTAAATTTAGAATATGAAGGAGAAATAATATAGGGGAAACATTCCCAGGAATGTTTATTGCCAGAATTGTTCACAGGTTTCAGGGTGTGTAGGGTGGGGTGAGGGAGTTGGCGGCCTAATGCTGATTCCTTGCATCATAAAGCCAAGCTATGAAATTGTTCATTTCAAGAAAGTTACTTCATGCAGCTCTGAACTTCTAAGTTTTTTAAGGAGTCAGTTGTATATCAGAATCTTACTAGCTCATTACTTCACTGACTGAAACTTGGGAAACAAAGATGATTCATAGGAAGGAAAATTTAAAGGTTAGAGGGTATTTAAATGAAAATCAGCTAGAGTATGGTTTTATTTTATTTTGTTCTGTGTTTTGTAATTGTTTTAAAAATAGTGAGTAGGTTAAGAATCTTCTGTGGCTCTGTAGTCCAGTGAGGTAACATTTGTTGAATATGTGGAACCAAAAATAAAAAAGATGGACAATTGACTATAGAGTACTTGAAGATAAAAAGAACTATTAAACATGTAACCATTACTATGAGAGCCTCATTGAACAGCTAGTCTACCATTTCAACATTATTACCGTCCCACCTCCTTGGAAAGTCTTTCCTGGCCGTTCCAGCACACGGTGATCTCTCCCAAGAACCCATAAAGCTTACTGACCCCATTTGGCCTCAAAAAAGCATTGAGGCAGTTACTTAATTTATCCCATGGCTCTCCTCTCCACAGGACAGTGAGCAGCGCTCCCTCAGCAGGGTCTGGCCTGGGACCCTCAGGAGGAGGGCTGGAATTTTTGTTACCAAGTTAGCCTCCTACAACACCAAATGATATTTTGGTGTTATGTTATGGTTATGATCTAATGTATTTTAGCATTAGATCATAAATGGATTGAGGTGGGAAATAGGCACCTCTGCTGGCACTCCCCAAAGAATTAAAAGTTGCAAAAATGTCCTTGAGGAATGAGTGGCAAAAATCTTAACAGGTATGACAAGCAATTTCAAATAGTGCCCATGTTAAGTAGAGGAGAGAAATGCAGATGCGTGTGATTTGACTGAGCCCACTTGAGGAAATTGATGGGAGAAATGAAGGAATTTCTAAGGCAGTAGGTATAACCATCTTATTCTTTCATGTAAAATATTCAGACTTTCAATTTAGTAGATATTTGCTGAGTTTCTTCTATATGTAGAGTAATAATGATAACTAACATTTGAGAGCATACTATTTCCTAGGGCTGTTTCTTCTGATCAGTCAAGTGGTCTTGGACCTAGACAGAGTCATTAATGGTGGAGGTGGGGGTGGGAGTTTGTCCTGTTTTAGCACTAGAGAACAAATGAATGGTGCGTGGGAAACCAGCATCTCATCTAGTGCTCCTTATAGAATGGAAAGTGCAAAGAGATGCTTGATAAATGAAAGACAGAAATCTTTTTTTTTTTTTTTTTTTGGAGACGGAGTCTCGCTCTGTCGCCCAGGCTGGAGTGCAGTGGCTGGATCTCAGCTCACTGCAAGCTCCGCCTCCCGGGTCTACGCCATTCTCCTGCCGAGTAGCTGGGACTACAGGCGCCCGCCACTTCGCCCAGCTAGTTTTTTGTAATTTTTAGTAGAGACGGGGTTTCACTGTGTTAGCCAGGATGGTCTCGATCTCCTGACCTCGTGATCCGCCCGTCTCGGCCTCCCAAAGTGCTGGGATTACAGGCTTGAGCCACCGCGCCCGGCGAAAGACAGAAATCTTAACAGACTTCTTTGCATAACCTCTGAATCAGCTCTGCAGGTCTCCTCTGTTTCAGGCATCAGAAGTTGAGAGACAACTCTCCATGCAGGTCCATGCCCTCAGAGAAGACTTTCGGGAGAAAAACTCGTCAACCAACCAGCACATCATCCGGCTGGAGAGTCTTCAGGCTGAGGTGAGCCTCCCCACACAGCAGTGCTGGAAGGTGGAATGCTTTTCTCACTGGGAGACAAAAAACTGCTCTATGTAAAAGGGACTAAAATCTCTACAGAAAGACATTTCTGTGCAAAACTAAATGGGGAACATTTGATCTATATTTCTTTGGGTAGGTCGTTGTCTGGAAAAATGAAGTTGCTCAGAGTTACTGCCGGGTGTATTGAAATCACAGATGACCTACATTTTACTGAATATGTTGATCTCTCTAAAAATATCCTTGCCAATCCGAAATAGGAGGTGGGAAAGGACATCTCGCCTTTCTCTATTCCATTTAGGCCCAGTTCAGTCCATCTTACTAAGGTCTGCTGTTACTCTCATCTGCAAAATGAGAGAAATAGAAGTTTCTACTTCACAGGTTTTTGTAAGGATATTATGGGTTAATGCATACGAGGCACTTTATATGATACCTGGAACACATTGATGTTATTGAAACCATAAGGGAGGCCAGAACGTGAGGGCCAAGATGAGGGGAAAAAGAAAGTATCGGCAGGGGAACAATACTCTGAGAATCTGGTTGTGAAAGGTGAAGAGAGGGTAAGGATCTTATCACCAGCCCAAACCAGGCCTGCCCCCGGGGGAGGCTTCCACCTGGTCTGCTTTTGAGGACCCTTTTGCCAAGTATCTGGACAGCAGCCCCTTTGCTAAGTCAGAGTTTGAAGGACAGTCTAGAGCCAGGTTGAACAAGTAACCTTCCACTGTGATGAAGCAATCAGCCATCAGGGTCAGGCTAGAGAAACCCAGATAGCCTGCTCCCCTGCTTGGTAAATGACCTGAGGATGTTTTTCCTAAAGTCTGTCAATATCTTCTGTTTTCTCCTGCCTCCCATTCCCTTCCTTCCCCCTTTCCCTTGGAATGCCTACTGGTATTGAGCAGCAGGTCCTTGAAGTAAGTAGAGTTTGTTCCAGTGGGGTTTGGCATGCCTGTATGTGACCATTTGTGTGCATGACTTGCCATTCACCTGCCTCTGCCAGCCTCTGACTCCTTCAAGTTTTCTGTCTTCCTCTTTCCCCGATGCGTTCACTTTTTCTAGACCCTCATGAACCGGGTCATCCCCAGGAATGTTTATTGCGAGATTTGTTCACAAGTTTCAGGGTGTGTAGGGTTGGGTGAGGGAGTTAGTGGCCTAACGCTGATTTCCTGCTTTGTCCGTGAACACTGCTACCTTTAAAAGGCAAGCTATGAAAATTGTTTGTTTCAAGTAAGTTACTTTGTGTAGCTCCAAACTAAGTGTGTGTGTGTGTTTTTGTTTGTTTTTGTTTGTTTGTTTTTTTGAGATGGAGTCTCGCTTTGTCTCCCAGGCTGAAGTGCAGTGGCAAGATCTTGGCTCACTGCAAGCTCCACCTCCCAGGTTCATGCCATTCTCCTGCCTCAACCTCCCGAATATCTGGGACTACAGGCGCCTGCCACCACGCCCGGCTAATTTTTTTTTTTGTATGTTTAGTAGAGACTGGGTTTCACGGTGTTAGCCAGGATAGTCTCGGTCTCCTGACCTTGTGATCCTCCCGCGTTGGCCTCCCAAAGTGCTGGGATTACAGGCATGAGCCACCACGCCCGGCCGCTCCGAACTAAGTTTTTTTAGGGTCAGTTGTGTATCAGAATCTTATTACCCCATCACTTCACTGACTGAAACTTGGGAAACAAAGATGATTCATGGGAAGGAAAATTTAAAGGTCAGAGGGTATTTAAATGAAAATCAACTAGAGTAAGAATTCTCTTCACATGGGTGACTTTGCTTCAGTGTAGGAAATAGTGGACCCATTCACAAAAGGGGCTTGCTCCTTTTGGTCCCCTACCCAGGTGCACACTTGAGAGACAATATTTCTTTGTTTGGCCAGATACCTGATCTCTCTGGACAAAGGCCACATACTTTGTTTCTCCAGGACAACATCCTATCTGATTGGATTGGTGGCCAGAGAAGATCTGTGCCCTGCGAGCAGAATTCTAGTTCAGAGAGTGAGAACAGCTAAAAAGTAAAGGGAAAATTGTATCTCATAGGACTTGAAACAAGCTAGACATTCATTTCAGGATTTCCCCTGGAAAAGTTCTAAGATTGGTCCCCAAAACTTGCCCAAGTAAAAGCTTTAAGGAATTGTTATCAAAGCTGGAATGGAGAGCCTGGAGAATATTTTAACCATGTCAAGAAAATATTTACAAGCAAGAAGCTGGTTGAGAATCAGTCCAGCAGGGCACTGCTAAATAAATGGGAGGATCCACGAGGACCTCCAGGATTCCAGAAGATCCCCTAAGAGTCAGATCCAATTGGCAAGGCTTTCTGGAGCCCCTGAGCCAGGGTGATGGTTTTTTGAGTGAAGCATCCCTGGCCTTGGGAGCACTGGCTCAGCTTCTCACCCTACAAACCATGAGGCCAGAGGAGACTTGGCATTTCTTTCCTCTTTGCCTCTGTTTTCTCACTGACGCTGAAGAGATTAGGCAGACCTTCCTAAAAGATTTACGTATGTGGAGACTGACTAGGTATTCAGTGTATACAAACATATCAACCTGTTTCATGAAAAGAATTTGCGCCTCTTCACGAATGACTCCCTCAGGTAAAAGTTATTCTGAGTAAAGTCAGCATTCACTTGTATCTGTGTCCTGCTCCGTCCCAGGACATAGGCTGATGCAGGCACTACTTTGCTTTTTGTACCCTGGGAGCTCTTCCCTTAACTCAAGGCACTGGGTCTGAGCTGTGACCTCTAGTGCCAGTGGAGCCAGGAGCGGGGAAAGGAAGACAGAGACGAATCCTGGGGTGTGAAAACATGGCGCTCCAGAGGATTTCCTGGGCATTTTCTTGTGCTCGTGACTTGAGGAGGAGAAGCAGTGCAGCAGGTTAGGTTCCACTCCTCCTGCCAATTGTAAGGATGGGGTAAAGTTGAGAGCAGGCAAGGTGGAGCCCTTTTTTATCTTATCTCTGGAATTTCCAGAGCACTAGCCTTCCCTTCCTCTGCCTGGCATCCCACATTCCAGCTTCCCCAGAGATCAACTCCCACCCCTTCCCAGACAGGTTTCTAGAGGGGAGGGGTTTTCTCTTCAGCTTAGGGTTTCATAGTTATTCTCTCAGAGATGGGGGTACCGTGACATTGGGCAGAACACTGAAAGATACTTGCCTTCATGTTTTGGGGCTAGTCCCTAGTTCCTACTTGTCAGCCCGGGTGTAACTCCACACCACCCCTGTGGCTCTCCAACCCTTTCAGATCAAGATGCTGTCAGATCGGAAACGGGAGCTGGAGCATCGTCTCAGCGCTACTTTAGAGGAAAATGACCTGCTCCAAGGGACCGTGGAGGAGCTACAGGACCGGGTGCTAATCCTGGAGAGGCAGGGCCATGACAAGGACCTACAGGTACTGGGGTAGAGAAGCTGTCCTGCAGGACTAGAGCCAGATAAAAGGAGCACTTAGCCAAAAAGAAAAGGCTGGGAGGCCAGCATCACTGCTGGGGTAAGCCAGGAGTGGATGATGCCTAGGTCTCACTGTGGGGCCTGAGGCATTCACTAACTTGACTCTTCTGACTCTGCCTAAAGGAAGTGCACTGCTACCCACAGATCATTTCTCCAATGTATTCTGAGCCACTGGCCCATGGAGCAGTTTCACAGAGTTCTCTCTGGGTTAACATGACTGGAACACCAGGAGTGCTATTCTGGCCTCCTAGCATTTGTGAAATCTGCTAAAAGGTTTCAGAGGGAGCCTGTGACTCTCTGACTCAGCTCATAATGCTCTCTGCTGCTGTCTTCCCAAGCTCATGGATTTAGTTGGTTGGCATGGAGCAGAAACCCGAAGCTGCCCACTGAACACAGCAAGGTTTATATTCTGCTTCTGCCAGTTGCCAGAAAAGGCATAGACTGAACCCTTTGTGAACCTAATCAGTCTCTTTTTTTCCTTCCCGAAGGAAATTGCTTCATGGCCATATTTGTTCTTATTTGGGAACTGCTACCGGGCCTCAGCTGAATCCCCAAGCTCACGCTTGACAAGAAACAACCCCAAAACAAAAAGATATCATCACTCCAGTCTTCCCAGAAATAGAGTACAGCATCTGCTATCAAGATGCTTTGCTGGGCTGGCCTAGGAGGACCGGGGTCAGAAACTCAGAGTGCATTGCTTCCCTTTGGCATTCTCTGTTCATGCCAGGGAGTGCACTAGATTGCAACAGTGATATTTGTGCAGAGGTGGTCATCCAGGTGTACTCAAGCACCAGATGGGTCTCCACCCAAAGGCTAGGCCACAGAAGGTCCCACTGGGCTCATAGGTAGGCCGTTTGAAAGCCTTGGGGTATGGGATAAGGAAATATAGTATCTTGGGCTAAGATTACTTGTCCCTGCCACCATCAGCTAGGCTGACACCTGAGTGATGAACCTCTTTGAGGGAAAATGAATGGCTTTTCTCTCTCCATGTTTTTAGTATCTTCAGCTAGTAACTTTTCATATATTGATAGTAGTGCCTCAGTAAATGTTGAGTAGAAAATGGTGCTGGCTAAAACTTTACAGAAGTTTTCAAGATGGAAAAGAGTTTGCTGATTTTTCAAGGTTGATGATGATAATAGCAGTGAACATTTGCGTGCCTCTTTGGCATACAGGGTGCTTTTAGCATACGTCATAAAGCTGATATTGAGAAAAACTGAATCATTTATCCAAAGTCATGTAGTGAGTCTTTGGTAGAATCGAGACTGGAACCCTCTCATCTGCTTTACCTGTAGCTCAGTAATAACTTCCTGGTATCACTGGCCTCCGAAAGTCAGTTCCTGACCAGCATTTATTACCCTATCAGGCTGCTTTCCTGAGGGTTGCTGACATACAGTATGGGAGGAGAAGGAATATAAGTATGGAGAAAGAGAAAAATGACCCTTGCCTAAAAGAAACTTTCAGTTCAGCATGAATTTACAGTGAAAAGTCCTTATTTCAAATCAAAAATTAGGGGCCTAGGTAGCAGGAAAGAGGAAGGACTAGTAGGCCATCAGAGGCCTGACCAGCACTGTGGGCTGTACATTCTCTAGCAGCGAGAATCCCATCATGCCACATGCACTTGCTCACCATGTGCACATCCACTGTCTTCCTGTTGAACTTCAAGACTGAGAAGGTGTCATTCACCTAAGGACCTGCAGCAGGTCAGGCAGTACTCAGTTGATTTGGAAAATCTGCATTTACAGGCTGAATTCTCATCTTCCCTAACAATTTATCATTATAGTCCTTCAGTTCATGTGAAACTCTCAAGTTGCCACTAATTACCAGTGTCCTCCAGAAAGTCCTTTCTGTTGCTAAAATGGCCTGTACTGATACAGAAATAAAAAATCCAGCTTACTCAGGTAGCAGCTGAATGATCCTAAACCATACTTGTAAAATGTAAAGCTAGTGGCCTTGGAATGTACTTAATCCCTTGATTTTAAATCCTCAGACAAGGGTGAGGTATGGCTGAGCAGGCAAGGCAACAGGCCTGTCACAACCAGAGGAGCCCCCTTTTGATCTCTTTCACCATATAATTGGGGTCCTGCTGTCAAAAACAGATTTTTAAACAACTGATCAAATCCAACTCTGAGTTTTTTCAGACCTGAGAATAAGCATAAAAATTATTGTTCATTGAGCACCGAGTATATATCAAGTATTTTGCCAAACTCTTACTATCCAGTAAAGGAAATCTGTCTGTCCCTCTAAGGGCCAGTTCACTGCCCTGTCTCATACTGAGCTGGGCATTTTACAGATGTGTGCAGGGCCTAGTCCCAGCGACTGGGTGGATTCCATCAGCAGAGCACAGGCCCTGCTCACTGTGGGGCAACCCAGGAAGCAGGTGACCTGGAGCCTAGACCTTGCTCTAATGCTGACTGTGTACCATTAGGCAAATCACGTAACATCACACCATCCCAGTTCCCTCAGATGAGCGTAAATGTAGTGTACTATACAAACACAAAGCACTTGGTGTCATTCTCATTCATACATACAAGTATACTTAGTGTCACCTTTGTCATATAAAGAATGATGTTTCTTATTTTAAAGGCCTCTTAAATGTAATAGACTTCCCTTGTTTGGTTTGGTTTTTCTTCTTGTGTCTATCCAGTTGGTGAATCAATTGTTGACTGGAGAGTGCAGACCTCTCCTGGTCTTTTGTTCCCTTGCTGTTATCATTAATTAAGCACCTTTGAGTGTGCATGAGTAATTGAACTAATTTTGTCCAGTATGTAAGAACTTGTACTTGTCTGTGCCTAACTTCCTCCTGCTGCGATGTGTGTGGAGTTGTCTAAAAAAATAATTATGAAGCATTTTGCCAATTTAATATGCCATTTGTAATTGTGCCAAATGCTTCCTAGGAATGTCTCCTTTTTTCCTGTAACCCTGATGTTTTTCTTTCTGAGTCTCCTCAAAACAGGTTGGAGAAGTTCCCACTGGACCAGCAGGTATTGCTGATCCACCAGAACTATGCAGAGCAGGCTTGCCAATCCTTTCTTCATTCTCTGGGCAGCCAGGCTCCAAACCCTTCCTAGTTAGGGCTATTCCAGATCACTGGTGCCGTTAGTCAATCATTTCCAAGTGCTGATGGTGAAGGTGAGACTCCCGGGACACCTAAGTGATTGGTCAAAGGCTCTGCAAGGCAGCTTCCTTCATGAGAACTACAGAGCTCTAAGTGGCTGCCAGCCACCCCAGTCTGCACTTCTGCAGGAGCCACAAGCCAGCTCAGCCACGAGTCTGGAAAAGACCAGTGCAGTATCTACTTTCTTTTTAATGGAACAGAGGTGACCCCAGAAATGCTGTTTTATAACAGAATAAATTAGCTTAATTTAAATCCCAAGAAGTTCTCCCCTCCCACCACCACTTCCTGAAAGTCTTCTAAGGACCTGGAGTGGGGTGTTGCAGTCCACAGATATGAAGAGTGGGAAACATTGCTCCTGGGCAGATGTGGCATGTGGCATGTGGCCATGTTCCTAACTGCTAGCAAACTGATGACAATTCCACAATTAGAGTCTGCTGTATTAAAAGCAAGTTAGTGACTGGAGTGCACAGATGAGAAGATAGCATTTAGGCCGGGCGTGGTGGCTCATGCCTATAATCCCAGCACTTTGGGAAGCCAGGATGGGCAGATCACTTGAGGTCAGGAGTTCGAGACCAGCCTGGCCAATGTAGGGAAACCCCATCTCTACTAAAAATACAAAATTTAGCTGGATGTGGTGGCGCATGCCTGTGGTCCCAGCTACTAGGGAGGCTGAGGCAGGAGAATTGCTTGAACCCAGGGCGCAGAGGTTGCAGTGAGCCAAGATCACGCCACTGCACTCCAGCCTGGGCGACAGAGACTCAAAAAATAGCATTTAGCAGTTGTGGCTGGGTCATCCCCTTATATTCAGCATTAGTGACCTCCCCAGAGAGTCGTGCCCTGTTGTGAACTCCACACAGAAGGGGCCATGGAGAATGCAGTGGGGTGGAGGGGGTGAAGTCGCAGCATGGAGAGAGAAGGAAAGAGTACTGCCCACAATTCCTGACCCCTGTGCTGCTGTCTCCTCTCTACCACTAGCACCATTCCCCTTTTCTAAGCTTCAGTTTTATCCTGACATAGTTGGATTCATTGATCTCTGTGGCTCTGCTAGCTCTAAAAATGTAGGCTTATGTGAAAATCTCTGAGATCATTTAAAAATCAAGAGAGAGAGGCTGGGAAAAGTCTAAAGGACGTATAATATATATAATATTTGGCTTGCAGAATAGAGCTATTTGGAAAGCTATTGAAAAGGAGTATCTCCCAAGTAATTAGCTCTTTTCAGTCTTCAGAAAAGGACTGAGAGAGAACAAACAGGTGAACGTGCAGGATGAAGGACTGATGTTAGACATGGCAAAACTGTGGACATTTCTGCCCATGAGAGTTAGAACTGAAGCTGTGGGACTTCCTCCCTTAGAGATCTTCAAAATAAGTTACTATCTCATCTGTTAATGTCTCTCTGGAACAAATAAGGTATGTGGAAACCGGAAAGACCCCTGGACTGGGAGTCATCAGACCAGTTCTGCTTCACAAGGGTTTTAGGAAAGTCACTTTTCACCTGTGGCTCAACTACCTGATGTGGAAGCGAGGGACCAGCCTAGGGCCTTGCCTCTAACGGTTGGGTTGGGGTAGAAACTCTTGGTATTACTATCCAGATGCTACTCCCGTTTCCACCTCCAGCTCCTTTCCAAGCTATTCTTTTTTCCCTTAATTTTTTTTCATGAAAAAATATATATAGTAAAGCATACAAATCTTAAGGGGACAGCCCAATTAATTTTTACAAATACATACCTGTGTAACCATCATGGAGATCAAATCTACAGACCACGATCAGCACCCTAAAAAGAATACTTGCCACTTCCTCAAAAGCAAACCTCTACTCCAACTTTTTTCTACCTCAGTGAAGTTTGGGAACGTTTTATAAATAGACTCATGTATACTTTTTATGTCTGGCTTTTGTTTAACATTGTGTCTGTGAAATTTAACCATGTTGTGGCATATGGTAGTAGTATATTCTTTCGTTGCTGTGTAGTATTCCAACATGTGAACATACCACAATTTACTTATTCTATTTTTATTGGCATTTGGATTGTTTCCCATTTGTGGTTATTTGAACATCCTGTGTGTGTCTGTTGTGCACATTTCGTTTTTGTTGGGTCTACAGCTGAAAGTGGAATTGCTGGATCATAGAATATATATTTAATTTTATTAGAAACTGCCAATTTTCCAAAGTATTCGTACATTTTCTACTCCCACCGGCATTGCCCCACATCTTCATCAACACTTGATATTATTTGTGTTATTTATGTTAGCCATCTTGGTGAGACTCTAATGGTATCTCACTTTGTGTGCCTGTGTGTGTTTGATTTTTTATTGCAAAGGATTTCAAACATTCCACAGTGGCACAGTGTAATGAAGTCCAGCTCTGAAAACCACCAGTCCCTGCCCAGTGCTGCCCCATCTTCATAACAACCATTTCCTTTTCTCTCACGTTATTTTGAAGTAAATCTCAGATTTTAATAAGTTCATCTAGAAATAAAAAGTACTAACCTCTAAAAGATAAGAACTTTAAAAAATGTAACTCCAGTACTATTATACCAAAAAAATAGCATATTTTCTTAATACCATAAAATGCCCAGTGAGTGTTCAGATTTTCACTTGTCTTATAAATGTCATAATTTTTTCACATTTTTGTTTGAATCAAGATACAGATTAAAATGGGCCTACACAGTGCGATTGGTTGGTATAACTCTTTTTTTTTTTTTTTTTGAGACGGAGTTTCATTCTTGTCGCCCAGGCTGGAGTGCAATGGGGTGATCTCGGCTCACTGTAACCTCTGCCTCCTGGGTTCGAGTGATTCTCCTCCCTCAGCCTCCTGAGTAGCTGGGATTACAGGCGCCCGCCACCATGCCCAGCTAATTTTTGTACTTTAATAAAGACAGATTTCACTATGTTGGCCAGGCTGGTCTTGAACTTCTGATCTCAGATGATCTGCCCTCTTTGGCCTTCCAAAATGCTGGTGTTACAGGCGTGAGCCACCACGCCTGGCCTGGTTGGTATAACTCAAGTCTTTTTTTATTTCTGTGTTCCTCCTCTATCATTTGTTCCCCTTGCAATGTTTTTGTTAAGGAAATGGAGTTGTTTGTCCTGTAGAATTTTCTTTTTTCTTTTTCTTTTTTTTTTTTTTTGAGATGGAGTCTCACACTGTCACCCAGGCTGGAGTGCAGTGGTGTGATCTCGGCTCATTGCAACCTCCGCCTCCTGGGTTCAAGCGATTCTCCTGCCTCATTCCCCAAGTAGCTGGGATTTCAGGCGCCCGCCACCACACTCAGTTAATTTTTGTATTTTCAGTAGAGGCAGGGTTTCCTCATGTTGGCCAGGCTGGTCTCATACTCCTGACCGTAGGTGATCTGCCCGTCTCGGCCTCCCAAAGTGCTAGGATTACAGGCATGAGCCACTGTGCCCGGTCAGAATTTTCTAGATCTGGATTTTGCTGAGTGCGTCTCATGATGTAGTTTAACATATTCCTCTCTCCTTTTTATTTTTCTGTAAATTGGTGGTTGGACCCAGAAGCATGATCAGGTTGAGGGGTCAGTTTGTCTTGGTGTTTGTGTTTCGTAAACCTCAAACCATTTGCTCTTTCTTTGAAAGCTGCACCAAAGCCACCTGGAGCTTCAGGAGGTGCGTCTCTCCTGCCGACAGCTGCAGGTGAAGGTGGAAGAACTCACTGAGGAGAGGAGTCTGCAGAGCTCTGCCGCCACCAGCACATCCCTCCTGTCAGAGATTGAGCAGAGCATGGAGGCTGAGGAGCTGGAGCAAGAGCGAGAGCAGGTGCTGACCTGCCTGTCACCCCACAGGCGAGGCTACCTGGGGTTGCTCAGGGCCCGTCCTCCTCCCTAGCACTCAGCTGCCATCCTGGCAAGGCTGTGCCCCTGTGCCTGTGTTAGCCCCTTGGCCTGCTGGCTAGAGTGTCGTGAAGCAGGCCCTGATGGAGCATGTCCCTGGCCCTCCATTTTCCACCCACCTTATCCATTAAGGCATTGAGCAGAATTGCTAGAGGACAGAGTATCATAGGCACAGCCAATTCCCACTCATTGTCACCCCAATTCCTCTTAGGAAATGCTTGTGCCATCAGCTCCATACCTGTTATATTGACAGAGTTCCAGAGCCGTCATGATCCATCTTCTCCATCTAATTGGTTTCTTTTCACACTTTTCATAATACCCAGAACCATTCATTCCCCTGATTGGTTTCTGACTCCCACCAAAGTAACTGATTACATAAAGAAGTGCTTTATATTGCAAATGGAAGAAGCTAGAGAACAGGGAGAATAAGAATTTGGAGTCTGTATAGATGTACTTGGTTCAGAATAAGTATTATTTCTTGGGACCAATGAGTTAAAAAAAAAAACAACAACAACAGAACAAAAAACCCTTTCTCCTAGAACTGGTGTCTTGGGTATCAGTATTTTGGGTTCAGATGCTAGAAAAAGATGGCCGGGTAGCAGTCTTCTCTAGAGTCTGTAATGAATAGTAATTCTCTGTGGAACAGCTGAGACTGCAGCTCTGGGAAGCCTACTGCCAGGTTCGCTACCTGTGCTCACACCTTCGAGGCAATGACAGCGCTGACTCAGCCGTCTCCACGGACTCCTCCATGGACGAATCTTCAGAAACCTCATCCGCCAAGGATGTGCCAGCCGGCAGCTTGCGCACTGCCCTCAATGAGCTCAAGAGACTGATACAGAGCATTGTGGATGGCATGGAGCCCACGGTAAGAGGCCAGTCTGAGATGGTCCTTACCCCACAGGAGCTGGCTAGTGAGGGGTTAGAACCCAGTGCATAGGGTGAGGTCAGCCCTGGAACTGGAACCCTATAAAATATCTGCAAAAATTCTTCTGAGCCCTTATTGATTTTTTTGGATTTTGTTTTTGAGACAGTCTCGCTCTGATACCCCGGCTGGAGTGCAGTGGCACAATCTCGGCTCACTGCAACCTCTGCCTCCCAGGTTCAAGTGATTCTCGTGCCTCAGTTTCCTGAGTAACTGGGATTACGGGCATGCACCATCAACCACACCCAGCTAATTTTTGTAGTTTTAGTAGAGACAGGGTTTTACCATGTTGGCCAGGCTAGTTTTGACTCTTGACCTCAAGTGATACACCCATCTCAGCCTCCTAAAGTGCTGGTATTGCAGGCGTGAGTCACCGCGCCTGGCCATGAACCCTTATTTGAGAACACCAACTACAGCCGTGATGAGGCAGAGGGGCCAAATGCCAGGGCTCCAAAGTCAGCTTCCTGCACACACCAGGTACACATGGAGCCTTTTTCTCCAGGTAGTGATGTACAGACAATGGGGGCTTCTAGTTTAAGGGCTTTCTTTGGAAACTTTGCATATAAAAGTTTGTATCTAAGTTAAAACTGTAAGTTGCTATTCTGTAGCCCTTTGGTCCTAGTGGTAGGGTTAGCTGTGAATTGGCAAAAGTAAAAGATCTGAAGCTTCCGCCAAAAGAATGTAAGTGAGCACAGGAAGTTGGGAAGATCAGCTCTAAGGGCCTTTTAGAATCCCACATGTGGCCACCTGTGGAGGAGAGGACTGTTCCCATGGGCATCCTGGGCAGTCTGGCATTTCTTCCAGCTTCATGACACATTTCTCCCTGACTTCCCCTCCACTCACACTCCCAGCTTTTGGGCTATTATTTCTCCCCACGTTTCATCCTCCTACAGAAAAGTTGTGTCTTTCTACCTGTATTGGGTAAAGTAATATGAAGGGCAGCTGTTCTGTCTGACCATGCTGTATTGATTTGTGGGCGGTATCGTAATATGAGGCCAGGTCATTGTGGGAGAAGAGAGCTGTCAGAGTGTGGTGTGCTATTCCCGCCACACTGCTTCCTTTCCCTCAAGCCTGAAACAAAAGGGAACATCTGCTTGCAGGTTGAAATTGAGCAATCTCTCTTCTTGACCCCTTCTTTCCTTGCACCTTTTGTCTCTTCTCTCCTCCTTTTTCTCCTCCCTCCATCTTCCCTACTATCTTTCACCACATCATTCCTCCACTCTCCCCCGTTTCTCCTCTACTTCTCTCCCCCGACTAACCATCTCTCTCCTGCCGCCCCATGTCTTCTGTACCCTTACCATATCTGTGGCTGTCTTTCTTTTGCTGTCAGGGCTCCCGGAGACTTGATGATGACTCCTTAGAAGAACAGATAAGGCAGACCAGTGAGGACTCGAGAGCCCTAAGGGAGCTCATGGAGGGAGAGAGGGGTAAACTGAGGCAAAGCCTAGAAGAGCTGCAGCGACTCCACAGTCAGGTGAGCATCCCCACCTTCAGTCCAGTGCAGGGCATGTGCACCTGCCCCTGGCTCCCTTGGGACCCTTGTGAGTTTCTCTCTCCCATTTCTGTATGAGAAGTGGCTCGCCTTCGTCAAATCATCAGGGAATGGTGACCTGAAGTTGAGGTAAACTGAGTGTCTTCAAGAGAAGAACCCAGTCCCTTAGTTTAGCCTGAAGTAAAATTGGCAAGGATAAGAACAGCAGGTCCTCCGTTTCCTCCAGTGACACTCTGCCTTATACAGAGCCAAAGTTAATCTGACTGGTAGATGCTGACAGCCCCTGGGCTACTTGTGGGTGCTTTTCCAGCAGCTGCTGGGCAGGGAAGTTTGCAAACCAAGGAACAATTGATCTTTACCGTACAGTTCCCTTTTGTAAGTGCCGTCACTTCTCTCAGCCTGTTCTTCAGCTTTAGAAGAACTTACTGTTACCCTTGCTGTTCCTTTCTCATTTGATCATGATTTCATCTTTCTAGAGAACACTGAAGAAAGACATTTATATTCTGATCTGAGAAACTTTAAAGGACTTATAGGCAGCTCCACTCAAAACGGAGCTTCTAAAATCTGTCCTAGGAGATAAATAAAGACTCTTCCTGTTGACTGTGGTCATGTGTAGAGGTTCTGTGCTGCTTGGGAGTAGGGGCTGGGGTCGCACCAAACAAGTAGCATCTAAACCTTGCTTCTGCCCCTCTCCTTCCCTGGCTCAAAGCTGTTCATTCATTGCTGCTGCATGAGGTTTCTTTGAGATGGAATTTAAGTCTGCCTTTCACTTCAGTCAGTATTTCCTCTTTTTTTTTTTTTTCTTTTTGAGACAGGGTTTCATTCTGTCGCCCAGGCTGGAGTGGCGCAGTCACAGCTCACTGCAGCCTTGACTTCTAGGCTCAAGCAATCCTTCCACCTCAGCTGCCCAAGTAGCTGGGACTACAGGCGTACACCACCATGCCCAACTCATTTTTTTGTAGAGATGAGGGTTCGCCATGTTGCCTAGGCTGGTCCCGAACTCCTGGGCTCAAGAGAACCACTCATCTCGGACTCTCAAAGTGCTGTGATTACAGATGTGAGCCACCACATGCGGCCCCAGTCAGTATTTCCTACATTTGAAATATCTTTATAGAAAGAAACTCCCCTTTTTGGGGGGTCATCCCATTAGTCTTCCTAATATTTTCTTGGAAAATATCGGGAGACCCACCTTCAGCCATCTACTGTCCTCTTCCTTCTGTGAGTGACCAGATAACAAGGACACAAAGATGCCATTTCAATCTGTGGCTTGGCCAGGCATGGTGGCTCACACCTGTAATCCCAGCACTTTGGGAGGCCAAGGCAGGTTGATCACTTGAGATTGGGAGTTCAAGACCAGCCTGGCCAACATAGCGAAACCCTGTCTCTACTAAAAATAGAAAAAGTAGCCCAGTGTGATGGCACACGCCTATAATCCCAGCTACTCGGGAGGCTGAGGCAGGAGAATTGCTTGAACCCAGGAGGCAGAGGTTGCAATGAGCCAAGATCGTGCTCAAGCCTGGATGAGAGAGTGAGACTCTGTCTCATAAAGCTGTGGCTTGCTTGCAGCCAAACGCTGGAGACTTGGGTTAGGCAGCCACAGACATTCGCCCGCCTGAAACCTAAGTTCTTCAGCAGGTAATTTGGCCAGAGAGTGATTCAGACTCAGAGACAGATCTTCTAAACTGGAAAAATAAAATGCAGGAGAACGTTGGATCTGTAAGGTCTTTGGATTAATAAAAGTTTTGTTTATTTTAAAGCCTATTTAAATTTCCATAGGGTGCTTCTGTTTATGAGTTCTTTAATATTAACTGGTTTTGTTGTTTTGTTTCTCAGAAATGTAAAACTAGAACTCCACAGTGGATGCGGGGGGGGGGGGGGCATTATTTTATTCAGAAACATAAGCAAATTGTAGGTTGCCAAGATTCTATTGTAGAATATTTAGGAACCCATTTCCACGTGGAAATTTTTCTTAGAAGTTCAGCTGATAATGATTTAGGCCAATTCCTATGGATTCTCTTACAAATGGTTCACCAAGTGGAAGGTTGTACTCACGTCCCACACGGGGTATAGAATTGGACTTCTCCTGCAGGTCGTCTCCTCCCAAATGCTCAGTCAAAGCAGAAAACCCCTCAGCCGCACTGAACCTAGCAAAGCCGGCCACCTCATCGGAAGCAACACTGGCCTCCCAAGGCAGGGGTAGGGTGCAGACTGAGTCCCAGAATGACTGCAGAAATTGCAGCCATCACAGCAGGCATGGCGTTCTGCATGCAAGGTTGGTTCAGCATCCACTGACACTCACTGTGTGCCTAGTGCTGCACTAGATCCTGAGAGGCAACAGATGGATGTGCAGGGCCCCTGCTCTCCAGGACCCCACAGTGCCGTGAGGACAGTCAGAGCCATCTCTGAGCCCTTTTGGAGGCAGGACCCAGATGTAGTTAGGTGGGACCGAGGTTCTAGCACACAGCTCCTGGACTGGGCTCAAACCTCATCTGATGGCTGACCCAGCCTCTGAGCCTGTTACCTGAGAGTGTTCTTTTCTCTCTTGAAAACTAGGCCAAAGGTCAAAGGTGTGGGGGCTGGAAGCCTACCCAAACTTTTAAATAAAGGAAGGTGGTTTAATTTGACTGGTAATTATTTTTTAGAAGCAAAATCCATAGCCAGACCTGAAGACTTGCTGGCACCCGTTACTGTTCTTAAGGAACAAAGTCCTTCATGTGGTGTTGTGCCCCCTCCTACCCTACCCCCGTCAGTGGCAAGGAACTGCCTCCTTCTCTGTTCCCCATGTGGCCCGCCCCTCACCTCTGGTACGCGTGGAGCAGCTGCTAGGATGCAGGGGGGTCTTCTGTGATTAGTCTGTAGAATATGAACACATTATCAGTGAGGCCCTCAGCCAGTTCTCAGGCCTGTCACCCAGGTCGCAGGAGGCTCAGTCAGAAGCATCCCATTTCTGTTGTTTGGATCCTTCATGCTTGACTCGAGTGCACACTTGTTACTCCAGAAAGGGCATGAACATTCAGAGAGTGCTGGGAGCCTGTGGGCTTCACTTGCCAAATCTGGGTGCCTCTCCTCGGAAATCTCAGCATGGCCCTCTCTTCCATCCTCCATCCTCTTAGCTTCTGCCCTATTTCAAGACCTGCATCCTTTCACATCCTGGCTGTGGTCACCACTTCCCAATTTATCTGCCTTCCCCCAGCCCGCCCACCCTCACATGCTTTGGATTGATCTTCCTGAAGCGTGACTTGAAAGTGGGACGCCCCTTACAAGTTCTGGGTGGGTTCCCATTATCAAATGGCAGGAAGCCTTGAGCCCTTGTAGCTGTGCAGTCTGGCTGCATTCCTGTTGCACAGCCTCCATCCTTCTGGTTTCCCTCTTGCCCCCTTTGCTTTAGCAGAACTGAACATAGGATATAAAGGGCGGTGGCACATGCACCCCATGCTACCCACATCTGAGCCTTCTCCCCAGCTTTCTCTGTGCCCAGAAGGCCTTCCCTCCCACCTACTCATATCTCCATGCTATTCAGCCTTCAAGTTCCCAATCTAGTGTCACTTCCCCCTGAAACCCTCTTGATTTCCTTCCTCATGGAGCACCCCTGGCTCTGTCTTGTCACAGTTACCCTGCTCACATCTCATCTTCTCAGTCAAACCCTAGACCCCAGGAGGATGAGCTCAAGGTCTGATCTAGCTGTGTCCTCTCCTAAAGCATCTAGCACAGTGCCTTGCTGAGAATAAGCACTCAGATGTTGTTGAACAAAAGAGCAAATTAAGCCCTCAATATCTGACTTTTAAATGTTTTCTTTGCTATTTAATTGCGGGGACACCCACCTTATTTGGGAAAAGTGGATTTGGGGGTGGATGTAACCTAAGTATTTGTATAAACAAGCCAGATCGATTATCACGACAGCAGTGATTAGGTCCCATCTTGCAGGAGGGAGGAGAGAGTAGAGCTTACAACCATACACCAGGCACTGCATTGAGCCCTTGATATCATTTATCTCATAATCCTCAACAACAACTTAGTGGTGAGAAATAGTTGTTTTTATTCCTGCTTTTTATGAAAAGTATGTATAGCTCAAAGATGGCAAGTGCCTTGTCACCTCTCCTAAGGCACATGTCTGGTAGGCTGTAACTCGACCAGGTTTTTTGGGCCAAAGTAAAAAGTTCGTCTGGAGTTTTATTTGGAGCATATTAAATTTTGGCTTTTCCTGCCTAGCATGTAGTTTTACCTGTCCCTTACAGGTAAGAACGTCTGACTGGCCCACAGCTGGCCCAAAGCCATGTCAGGGCTCATTTGGTCTAAGAGGAGGTCTGGCTGTTTCTACTAGGTGCTTTGTGGGTATTGAGTCCTGGCCTACCAGGCTGCAGAGCCTGCTGCTAAATGGGGGGGGGGGGGGGGGGGGCTGGGCTCTGCCCTGGTGCCTTGTCTGCCTCAGGGCATATGTGTGCTGGGTAGCCACAGGTGCTCCAGCCTGTTCTTCCCCGAGAATTCCGCCCTTCTCACCCAGCTGTCCCTACCAGGAAAGCTGCTGCTTTGGGCTGTTCTCAGTACGGAGCATCTGGCCCTGATGTTTCCTGCCAGACTGTGCAGAGTATAAAACCCATTGCTTACGGTGGCAACAAATTGTCCTTCTATCCCTCTTCACTGTTGGGTGTCCTCTGAATTCCTCCAGAGTGGCTGCTACCCCAGGGGCTGGCAGCTCTGCCGTCTCATTCTGGGGAATGTCTGAAGTGTATTGATTTTCAGACACTTCAAGGGAAGCTTGATCTTCAGCCTTACACCTGGGGCCTTTGCTCAGTTTCATTCTAGCTGAAGAGGATTAGACCTGGGACTTGAAGAACAGAGGAGTATACTGAAAGGTGGCATCTGTCCCCTTGTGGGAGGGAGGCAGACCTGTATGGATGGATCCTCCCTTGGAAAAATGTCAAAGTATGTGTCATATTTAACATGAAGGCAGGGTTAGGCATCCTGACTCACGTCTGATCTTATCAACTGAGAAGAAGGGGCTCCCACCCTTTCATTATTCAATTTTCCAATAAATATTTATTGAAAGCTCTACCAGGCAGGGTTTCTAGTTACAAACAGCAAAAAATGTACTCTGCTTAATGTAAGCCGAAAGAGAATGTATTAGACCTGATAGCTTAGAGAATCAACAGGAAAGTAGGAGAACTCGGCTCCAAAACAAGAAAGGGCCATGAGAAAAGGGACAATAGAAACAAACTGCCACCCTTGTCACTAATTCCCCACTCGCCTGGGGCTTTGCTGTGCTCAGAGCTGCAGTCCCTGGAAGGGGTTGTAACTGGCAAGTTTGGTCACAGGCCTGTGCCCAGGCTGCCTGGGAAAGGAAATGTCTATCACCTGTTGGCTTCTTTAGTTGGAGGTCGAGCCTTGTGTCACACCAGAGTCTCACACAACCAGGAGTGCCCCCAAAATGGGAAGAGATTTTGGATGATGACTAGCCAAAAAATGACAATTGTCTGCTGCTTTGGGATTAAGCACCCTACACGGCCAGGCTCTGGGATGCACAGATGGATGTGACATGCTTCCTGCCATCACACAGATCATGGTGTACACAGGGTTACCGTACTGTGGAGCAGGGTAAGCTATGGTCCCTGACAGAGCCACTGGAGGGGTGTCTCACTGTCAAAGGTTGACTCCCAGCTGGGGCACGAGGACCTGAGAAGGCAGTGGTGCCCTTTGCTGAAGCATGGGCCACAGAAAAGGTAACAGGTTTGAGGTGAAAGATGATAATGTCACTTAGGTGTCTAAGTTCCCTGTGGCTTTCACCTGGAGAGCTGAATGAGGAAGAACAAAAGAGAGCTGGGCTGTGCCAAGGGCTGTCACGGGGGAGCAGGGTCTCCAGCTTTGGAACCATCCAGGGCTCTGTTGATAGCAGCATCCATGTTGAGTGAGAGATGGTGGGAAAGGAAACGGGATTCCCTACCCTAAAAAATGTGTGTCATGATGACTTATGGTCTTCGTTCACTTGTTACCTGGAGTGCCTGGAGATGGAGGAGGTGGTATGCTGTGCTGAGTGCAAAGGGGATCTGGCCTACAGCTGCAGGCCCAGGGCTGAACTCCCACAGCTCCCTTGCTGCGGAGCTGAAACCTAGCATGTGATGTGGTACCCTTTCTTCAAGAGAGACAGGCCCTTCCTTGGAGCAGGATGGCAGTGGAATGCTACCAGCTGCACCCCTGCACATGTACCCTGGGTCTGCCTGGGGTCTCTTTGTTCCTTTTTCCCTCTTGGAGGGAAAACCACCCAGGATAGCAGCAGTGATACCATGTTCATTCTCCTGTTAGGTGACACTGCTGAGTGTGGAGATGACTGCCCTAAAAGAGGAGAGAGACCGACTCAGAGTCACATCTGAGGACAAGGAGCCAAAGGAGCAGCTTCAGAAGGCCATCAAGGACCGTGACGAGGCCATTGCAAAGTGAGTAGGGATGGCTTCACTTTATTCTTAAGATAAAGTTGAGTATATAGAATTGAGCATATGCTCAATTTTTTAAATTAAATTATACAAAAGAATACGAAAGTAAAAGTTAGAGTTTCCACACTACCCACCCCCACCCCCATTCCCATTCTCCTCCCCAGACACATGCTAGTATTGAAAATTAAGTGTGCATTTTTTGCAGCTCTTTTTCTTATGCATATGTAGGTATATAGGCAATGTAGTTGTTAGGTGTTTTTAGACATCAATAGGATGATACTCTACATGTCTTGCCTTCTTTTGCACTTATATCTTAAAGAACTTTCCTTTTTTTTTTTTTTGAGAAGGAGTTTCGCCTTTCTTGTCCAGGCTGGAGTGCAATGGCGCCATCTTGGCTCACTGCAACCTCTGCCTCCGGGTTCAAGCAATTCTCCTGTCAGCCTCCTAAGTAGCTGGGATTACAGGTGCCTGCCACCATGCCCAGCTAATTTTTGTATTTTTAGTAGAGACAGGGTTTCACCATATTGGCCAGGCTGGTCTCAAACTCCTGACCTCAGGTGATCCACCCACCTTGGCCTCCCAAAGTGCTGGGATTATAGTCATGAGCCACCACACCCGGCCTCCAATTTTATCGCATGTATATGTCTACCTCATGTTTTTTTTTTTAGTTTTTTTTGTTTTTTGTTTCTATTTTTTTATTATGGACATTTTTAAGCAAACACAAAAATAGAAGATGTAAGACGACTTCATCTCAGCCTCAATACTAATCAGCATATGGTCAGTGTTATTTCATCTATATCCTCACCCACTTCCTCCACCTCTCTGTTGGATTATGTTAAATCACAAGACATAGTGTCATCTCCTCCATGAACACTTCAGTATACATCTCTACCACAAAGACTTTAAAAAAAAAAAAACAAAAAAAAAACCACAATACAGTGATCACACTTGAAAAAAATAATTCTTAATAACATCAGTATCCAGTTGATGTTAGAATTTCCCCAGTTGGCCCATAAATATCTTTTTATAACTGATTTAGAGTCAGACTCCAAAGCCTACATATTCTATTTAACTGATGTGTCCCAGAAGTCTGTAACATCTCCTCTTTTTTCTTTTTCATATTATATTTATTTGTTGAAGAAACTGGATCATTTGTCTCATAGATTTGCTGCATTCTGGGTTTGATTGCATACCATAGCGTCATTTAGCATTTTCCTCTGTCCCTCATATTTCCAATAAACTAGGTCCTTTTTTTTTTTTTTTTTTTTTTTGAGACAGGGTCTCACTCTGTCACCCAGGCTGGAGTGCAGTGGCATGATCTTGGCTCACTGCAGCCTCCCCATCCTGGTCTCAAGCGATCCTCCCACCTCAACCTCCCGAGTAGCTGGGACCTCAGGTACACACTACCACACTTGGCTAATTTTTTGTATTTTTGTTAGAGACAGGGTTTTGCCATGTTGCTGGGGATGGTCTTGAACTCCTGGGCTCAAGCAATCCTTCTTCCTCAGGCTCCCAAAGTCCTGGGATTACAGGCGTGGGCCACTGTGCCCAGCCAACTAGGTCTTTTTAAAAATGTTTTGTGTTTTTTTGTTTGTTTGTTTGAGACAGGGTCTCTCTTTGTCACCCAGGCTGGAGTGCAGTGACACCATCATAACTCACTGCAGCTTCCACCTCCTGGGCTCAAGTGATCTTCCCTCCTCAGCCTCCCAAGTAGCTGTGTCACCATGCCGGGCTAATTTTTGTATTTTTTTGTAGATATGGGTTTTTACCATGTTACCCAGGCTGGTCTTGAACTCCCAGGTTCAAGTGATCCACCCACCTTAGCCTCCCAAAATGCTGAGATTATAGGTGTGAGCTACTGCGCCCAGCTGCGTTTCTTTTATTTTACTTTATTTTTTTGAGAGAAAGTCTCACTCTGTCACCCATGCTCACAGCTCACTGCAACCTCCGCCTCTTGGGTTCAAGCTATTCTCGTGCCTCAGCCTCCCGAGTAGCTGGGATTACAGGCACACACCACCACGCCTGGCTAATTTTTGTATTTTTAGTAGAGATGGGGTTTTACCATGTTGGCCAGGCTACTCTCGAACTCCTGGCCTCAAGTGATCTGCCCACCTTGACCTCTCAAAGTGTTAGGATTACAGACATGAGCCACCACGCCCGGCCTGGCCACATTTTCTTCATAAATGCATTCTCTTACATTCAGAATCTTTGGACACAAACATACTTACATATCCCCCATCCCCCTGTGAATTACTTTTTATGTATTTATTTTTTTGAGACAGGGTCTTACTCTGCCACCCAAGCTGGATTATAGTGGCCCAGTCACAGCTCACTGCATCCTTGACCTCCTGGGCTGGAGCAATACTCTCATCTCTTAGCCTCCCGAGTAGCTGGGACTACAGGTGCACACCACCACACCTGGCTAGTTTTTGTTTTTGTTTTTTGTAGAGACGAAGTTTTGCCCTGTTGCTCAGGCTAGTCTTGAACTCATGGGCTCCAGGGATCTGCCCAAAGTGCTGAGATTATAAGCATGAGTCAGTGTGCCAAGCCCCACCCTGTTCAAGGAGTGTGAGGAGATAGTTACCAAAAATGTATCTACTTTGGGGTCATTTACAACATATTAATAGTAATATTTCTTTATTTTGTTTATTTTTTTTGAGATGGAGTCTTGCTCTGTCGCCTAGGCTGGAGAGCAATGGCACGACCTCGGCTCACTGCAACCTCCACCTCCCAGGTTCAAGCGATTCTCCTGCCTTAGCCTCCCAAGTAGCTGGGATTACATGCGCCCGCCGCCTATGCTTGGCTAATTTTTGTATTAGTAGAGACAGGGTTTCACCATGTTGGTCAGGCTGGTCTCAAACTCCTGACCTCAAGTGATCCACCTGCCTCAGCCTCCCAAAGTGCTGGGATTACAGGTGTGAGCCACTGTGCCCAGCCAATAGTAATATTTATACATCACTTTATAGTTTACAAATAACTTTTATTCTTTTTTTTTTTTTTTTTTTTTTTTTTTGAGACAGAGTCTCACTCAGTCGCCCAGGCTGGAGTGCAATGGCATAATCTCGGCTCACTGCAAACTCCGCCTCCCAGGTTCAAACGATTCTCCTGCCTCAGCCTCCCGAGTAGCTGGGACTACAGGCATGTGCCACCATGCCTGGCTAATTTTTTGTATTTTTAGTAGAGATGGGGTTTCACCATGTCAGCCAGGATGGTCTTGATCTCCTGACCTTGTGAACCACCCACCCTGGCCTCCCAAAGTGCTGGGATTATAGGCATGAGCCACAGCACCCGGCCAACACTTTTATTCTTTAATCCTCCCAGCCACAGTAAGAAGTAAAAATTTTTAATCCCAATTTTACAGATGAGGAAACTAAGAAATACTTTGCCAGGGCCACAGTCAGCAGTGACTCATGAGCCTCCACCTCAGGTCTTCTGATTCCCATCTTCCTGACACCCTTTTCCCTCTGCTACACTGCTACTTGTTGGGAGGCTAAAATGAGCTCCTTGGAAACAATTTGTAAATAAGATACTATATGCCTTTGTAAAAAAATAGTATGACATACATTTTCACTTCTGACTTTAAAATTCCTTATACTCAGAACGGTTGCAGTGGCTCACACCTGTAATCCCAGCGCTATGGGAGGCCGAGGCAGGCAGATCACCTAAGGTCAGGAGTTTGAGGCCAGCCTGGCCAACATAATGAAACCCCGTCTATACTAAAACTACAACAATTAGCCGAGCATGGTGGTGGGCGCCTGTAATCCCAGCTACTTGGGAGGCTGAGGCAGGAGAATCACTTGAACCCGGGAGGCGGAGGTTGTAGTGAGCCAAGATCGCGCCATTGCACTCCAGCCTGGGCAACAGAATGGGGACTCTGTCTCAAAAAAAAAAAAATAATTACTCATACTCTAACCTTCTCATTTCCACACACACTTTCCCCTCGCTTCTGTTCTCTTTCATCATTTTGATTATCTCCATTTCTGTTTTACTTTTGGGTCCCCTTTTCTTTCTGGTCAGAACCTCATGTCGTGGTGTCTGTCAGTTTGTAGTTCATTTTAGAAATTGTTCTTGGTGAAGCCCACATAAGGATGTATCTTTGCTGCTTGGATTTCCACTATATTTAGTTAATGGATACTTAAGTAAACAGTGTGATAAGGCTGGGGTGCGGCAGCTCAGGCCTGCAATCCCAGCACTTTGGGAGGCTGAGGCAGGTGGATCACTTGAGGTCAGGCGTCCGAGACCAACCTGGCCAACATGGTGAAACCCCATCTCTACCAAAAAAAAAAAAAAAAGTAGCCAGGTTGGAGGATCACAAATTCAGGAGACGGAGGTTGCAGTGAGCCAAGATTGCCACTGCCCTCCAGCTTGGGTGACAGAGTGAGGCCCTGCCTCGAAAAAAAGTAACAGTGTGATAGAGGAGGCAGCATACCTTTATGAATAACAGTGAAATTGTGTGATGGAATAAAATGGTAAAGTGAAGATGCTAATCGTGGAAGTCCATTAGAAATCAAAAGCAGAAGGAGGCCAGGCAAGGCACCTGTAATCCTAGCACTTTGGGAGGCCAAGATGGGAGGATTGCTTAAGCCTAGGAGTTCAAGACCAGCCTGGGCAACATAGCGAGACCCTGTCTCTACTAAAAATACAAATAAAAAAATTAGCTGAGTGTGGTGGTACACTCTTGGAGTCCCAGATACTCAAGAGGCTGAGGTGGGAGGATCACTTGAGCCCAGAAGGTTGAGGCTTCAGTGAGCTGTGATCATGCCACTGCACTCCAGCCTGGATGACAGAGCAAGATCCGGCCTCAAAACAAAACAAAACAAAAGGCAGAATGAAGATAGAAGTACACATGGATTGGTTACCTTCTCTCAGACAAGAAGCTGAACATTAAGATCATATTCTGTCATCAGCATGGAAGGTGGGATGGAAGGTGGGGGATACAAACAGAAAGTGTCAGGGTGCAGGAGAGAAGCAGCAAGTTGTCCAGTCTTCCTCCCTTTAAAAAAAAAAGTAAAACCTAGCTCTGCCACCTAGGTGAGCAAATCTACATGAAACCTTGAAATGTGTGCCCTTGCCTGCTTTGAAAGGAGGCCCAGTTACTATCCAGGAGCCTGATTAGACTTGCAAATCCTCCCCTCTGGAAAGATTCCACCAGTAGGGAGAACTCTAGAGTAAGGGTCCTGTCCTTCCTGGACTCCTATAGAACAGGGCTGGCTGGGCAGTTAGGTTACTCTGGGAGGACAGTTCTTTTCCTATACCTTCGAAATGAATTTTTGTTACACAAGAATTGAGACAACAAGCCTAAGGAATCATTTAAAGAGGAAACCACACCCTCCATTTGTATAGGACCTTGGTTTTACCAGATACTTCTTCCATATACATTCTCTCTGATTCTCCATCCTGGCCACACATTACAGTCGTCTGGGAAGCTCTGAGACACCAGGAACCTCACCAGAACAATACAGTTGAATTCACTGGGTGGGGTCAGTTGGGGCCCACTTCTTTCCCCGTTGATTTTAATGTGTAGTGAGGGGTGGAATCCCTAAGAAAAATAACTTCCTTCTCGTCACTGGGCTGCAGAAACCTTAAGGTGCGCCTTCTCCTATACAATAAATGAGTTTCAGGAAAATTAAGTAGCAATTTTTTTATCTCCTTGCAGGTGAAAGGCCTTCACTAAAACCAAAAAAAAATCTTGCGCTAGCAATCTGCCTTACAAAAACAACTCAGTTAGTGGTGGTTTCATTTGTAAAAAGGAATTATTCGAGCCCTTGGAAATATTCCTATTTTTAAAATGTGATTAATGTGTTGATCCTGGTCTGGGGTTTCCCATGAATGACAAGCACTTATTCCTTGGTGAGCAAATGTCCCAAGGGTGCAGCATGTGGCCAGGATTGGAGGTCGTCCAGACAGACCCTGCCTCAGGGCCTTTTTGGGAAGGAAGGGAACCCTACCATGCCCGGCGCGGCGCCGCCGCTGTAGCCCTCGGCCCCTCGGCCCCTCGGCGGCAGCGTTAGTCAGCACATTCTTGGGGCTCCCGCTGCTCTGGGCGCCACCTGCCGGGGGACGCCGAAAGCTCAGGAGGCAGCGGCTGCCGTGCGGCACTAGGGGTTCTGACGCTGCTGGACGGGTGTCCATGGCAACCCATGGCGCGTGAGGATTTCCGCTGCTTGCTGCCAGCCAATAGCAGTGGTGTGACGGAGGCAGCCTGTGGCATCTGAGTCCTTAGCATCCATTGGACGGGGCTCGAGTCCTATCGCTGTCGCAGTGGGCGGGGCTGATGCGGTGGCTGAGCTGTCTGGAGCGGTTTCTCTAGGGAAGGCGGGCGGGGCGCCCTTTGCGGTGTCGGCACAGGTGGCTAATTGCTCGGTAGACCTGAAACCAAAGAAGAAGTGCTGGTCGCAGCAGTGGCCTGAGCACTTTGCGAGTGGGATCCACCTGTTCCTTTTTCCGGCCGCACTTCGGTTAGTGCAGTCGGTGTTGTGAAGCTGGAGCTAGGCGGCCCCTGCAGGCGGATCCTCTAGCTGCCCTTGAGTCCTGCACATTAGTCGCTGGCCCCGTACAAGGGGCACGCTTTTGTTAGCTTTGCTGTTTCGAGTCCTTGAGGGAGCGATTAATGAAGGCAAGGGCTAAATAATACACGTTTCTGCAGTTGGGCAACCAGGGCTGCCTCTGCAGAGGTCCTTCCGCCTTTATTCCCGTTCCCCTGCCCTCGAAAAAAATTAATTTTCTTTTGCATTGAACAGCTGTGATTTAGGAATGTTGGGAAAGGTGAACAAAGTAATACGTGAAATACAAATGTGATAATAAAAAATGCAAAATTATGTCAGAGGAGTTACCCATCAGTAATCACCCAGAGATAACCAGCTAGACATTTTTGTGCATATCCATTGAACGCACCGGCAGTTTTTTGTTTTGTTTTGTTTTGTTTTGAGACAGAGTTTCGCTCTTGTTGCCCAAGCTGGCAACAAGATAGTGCAATGACACTATCTCGGCTCACTGCAACCTCCGCCTCCCGGATTCAAGTGATTCTCCTGCCTCAGCCTCCAGAGTAGCTGGGATCACGCCCGGCTAATTTTTGTATTTTTAGTAGAGGCAGGGTTTCTCCATGTTGGTCAGGCTGGTCTCGAACTCCCGACCTCAAGTGATCCGCCCACCTTGGCCTCCCAAAGTGCTGGGATTAGAGGCGTGAGCCACTGCAGCCAGTGGACACAGGCAGTTTTTGTTTTACAAAACTAGTGTTATACTAGATTCTGTTTTCTGGTGCTTTTCCACTCAGCAAGATGTTATGAACTGTCAATATTCTACCTCATGGGTTTTTTGTGGGGTTTTGTTGTTTTTTTTTTTTTTTTTTTGAGACAGTGTCTTGCTCTGTTGCCCAGGCTGGAGTGCAGTGGCGTGATCTCAGCTCACTGCAACCTCTGCCTTCCAGGTTCAAGCGATTCTCCTGCCTCAGCCTCCTGAGTAGCTGGGATTACAGGCACCTGCCACCACACCCAGCTAATTTTTGTATTTTTAGCAGAGATGGGGTTTTGCCATGTTGGCCAGGCTGATCTCAAACTCTTGATCTCAGGTGATCCTTCCACCTCGGCCTCCCAAAGTGCTGGGATTACAGGCATGAGCCACCACGCCCACCCTCAACTTCTGTTTCTTTATCTGTGAGGTGGGGATGACAAATACTCCTTTCACCTACAGGTTGGTCATGAAAACTGAGAGAATATATGTGAAAACATGTTGCAAACTAGCCCTCTACAGGCAACATCATAGTTATTGTTGCAGCTGCTGTTTGTTGTGAGTTCAGGATCAGAGCCTGTTTCCTCATCCTGTGGACTCCAGGTACCCCAAGTAAAGACCCAGATGCCTCTGGCACAAGGTGTACATGTTCACCCTGGCTTGTCTGTTCTCAGGAAGAACGCTGTGGAGCTGGAACTCGCCAAGTGCAGGATGGATATGATGTCTCTGAACAGCCAGTTGCTGGATGCCATTCAGCAGAAACTGAACCTCTCGCAGCAGCTGGAAGCTTGGCAGGTAAACCAGAGCCTGAGATCCAGGGCGACAGGAGACTCCGAGAGGAATCTCTGAGCCAGGCAGAGTAAGGAGTTTGTCACTGCAGGGTCCCATGTGACTGGGTGAGCAGCGCATCCCAGTCTTCACCTGGCAAGATCCAGAGCTCACGTCCCTGAGTCCTTGGGCAAGAACGCTTAAGGATGCTCTTGAGCGACAGTGCCCAGGCTGCTGCTGTCTGGAGATGTAGTGATCTCCAGACTTGGAGTGGGGCTCCCCTTTCAGCTGGTTGTCTGGGCATTAAGCTGGAAAGAAACAACTGGTTAACATGGAAGCCCAGGAAGCTCAATATAATTGCATGAAAATTCACAGCTGGATGCGGCTCAGCAACCCTCCTGCAGCCAGCAGCTGCCGCCCTTCCCCTTCTCAAGGGCCAGCCTCCTTTTTCCAAAGAGCACTGTGCTGGTGCAGGCCCTGGGGAAGAGGGATCAGTGGGCCCCTCTCTAGGCCCACTGTTTGCACAGTCCAGCATGGCTCCTCAGTGGGCCGGGCTGTGGCTGGCTGGGTTTTGTTGGTGAGGTTTAGGTAGCACAGTTTTAGGATATGGGTATAAACATTAATATTTCTCCCCAAGAATTCTCATCTAGACAGATGAAAAGCCGTCTGTGGCTTTACAAGGTAAGCCCCTCGTGGAGGGCAGGTTCTTGGTGACCATTCCTCCCAGGGCCCCATGGGGCTGGCAGCCAGAGCACTGGCCCCACCGCAGGGTGCCTGTCCCTGGCTCCTCAGCTCCTGCACAGCAGCCAGCTGGCCGCGCCCTGGCTGACCGCCGTTCTCTCTCTTCTCTCCCGGCTACAGTTTGCTTCCTCAGGGCTTTTTACTATCTGGCTCCTTTGGTTTCTGATCTAGTGGCCTTTCTCAGTTCCCGTATCAACAGCTTTAGTTGTACACCCCTCCTGCCTTTGAGGTGAGCCTGAGCCCTGCACCCCATCCACCCTCTCGCCCTGCCATCGCTGTGCCGCCCCACCGCCTCCCCTCATGGCCCACTGTGTTCTGTGTGCTGGAGCCTGGCGTCATCTCTGTGCAGTGTGACATGCCCTTGAGTCCCAGCTCCCTCCTTCATCACAGGCGCGTCCAGTGAGCTCCTCGGCAGCGTGTGGCCCAGTGTTGACGGCTGGTGCCATCTTCTCATAGATGGCTGTTCCGTCCACTGAGGGTCCAGCAGGCATGGAATGATGAGCAGCATGTGTCTGGGAAACTCTAAAGGGCGACCTGGATAGACCTGATTGCTTAAAGTTTAAAAATGCAGTTTTCAGTGTGCCAAACAAAACACTGGCAGCTTTGAAAGGTTGGTTTTTGAAAGGCCCTTTAGCATTCCCACGTTGGATTTAACGTAGATTTTATCAAGCGCGTCGTGACTGCAGGGCACCGTGCCAAGGACCATACGCTGGAACCTGATAAGAGGGACCGTGTGTTGGCAAATACCTGGCACGGTGTCAGCTCTGAGGGGCGAGCAGAAAAGGGGTTGGAAGAGAAGGGAAGAAGACAAGGGCAAGGAGAAGACCAGGAACAAGCTGAGTCTGAAGGACAGGGTTGAGAGGATGGGGAGGCTGGAGAGCAGGCCCTGAGCCGGAGAGCCTGAGGGGTCCACACTCACTGCGACGCCATGATGACTCCAGAAGGCCCCTTCGTTTTAGGCCCCTTCGTTTCATGCTGAAACCTGCAGAGATACTAGAATGACACCCACGGGTGGGAGGGAGGAGGAGTGGACAAGCTGCTCAGATGGAGGGGCCTGGCCAGCCCAACTTCATGCCCTCATCTCATGAGTGGCTGCTCGGAACCAAAGAGGTCATCTGCGCCGGCCACAGGGAGCCTGCCCTGAACGCAGGCCTCACCTGTCCTGTGCTTGGACACCGCAGGTTGACTCACTCTAGGGTTTAGCCAGAAAAGCTTGGGGTCTTACCAGGATGCCGCAGAGCCTGCCAGGTTCAAGTCATGGAGGAATTGAGCAGACGCGTGTTATGTTTATGGATGATACTAATTACACAGGCTGCGCATATTTCTTTTTTTTTTTTTTCTTTTTGAGACAGAGTTTCGCTCTGTTGCCCAGGCTGGACTGCAGTGGCGCCATCTTGGCTCACTGCAAGCTCCACCTCCCGGGTTCACGCCATTCTCCTGCCTCAGCCTTCTGAGTAGCTGGGACTACAGGCGCCCGCCACCACGCCCAGCTAATTTTTTGTATTTTTAGTAGAGACGGGGTTTCACCGTGTTAGCCAGGATGGTCTCGATCTCCTGACCTCGTGATCCGCCCGCCTCGGCCTCCCAAAGTGCTGGGATTACAGGCGTGAGCCACCGCGCCCGGCCTTCAAACTTTTTTAGTGGCAGAACTGTTTTGTCAAATGGAGTCTTACCCAGGGTCAGAGTCTAGCCACCAGAGTGGAGCTGTCCTGTCCGCAGGCTCCTCTATGGGAGAGGCTGCTGCTCTGTAAAACATGGTGGGGCGGGCTGTCGGGGGGCATTTTCTGGGCCACGTGAATGAATTCGAGTTGGGGACGGCCCCGCCCCAGTGAGGAGGCTGAAGAAAATAGGCCTGATTTGGTGCAGGACAGCCCCTGAAGACCGTGCGGCCCCTGGCCTCTGGTGCAGATGGGAGCCTCAGCAGCGGGGTCTAGGGCAGCACCCAGGGCATCCTTGCCATGTGGGGCTGCTGTTGGTGCCTGGGCATCAGCAACTCAGGCTGCAATGATTGGAAAAGGCAGGAGGAACCCCCGAGGCCAGGCCACTGGGCTGGGCAGCTGGTAAGCCGAGGTGGCCCTAGGGCCTGCTGGGGCTGGGGGTGGCAAGCCACACTGGAGGCACCAGCCAGGCCCACAGGACACGGGAGGCAGAGCTGTGAGGCCTGGTTAGAGCAGGTGGAGTGCTAGTGTGAAGACGGCAGGGACAGACCACCCAAGCCATCAGCTGAGGACCGAGGCAGGCCAGCAGGGTAACACTGTTGAGGAGACCCCAGCCCGAGCCTGAGGAGGCTGGAGGTGCCATGAGGCTCCTGCGTGCGCCTGGTGTCTTGCCCACGCTCACCGCTTTCTTGGTCAGGGCAGTCGTAGCTGCAGCCTCTCATCACATCCTCATCTCTCATCTGTCTGACGTTGCCACCTCCCTGTCCACCCCCAAGGCTAGGTGAGAGCAGCTACTCAGTCCTGGCCACTGTCCCCTCCCCTCTGCAGGATGACATGCACAGGGTCATTGACCGGCAGCTGATGGACACGCACCTGAAGGAACGGAGCCAGCCAGCTGCTGCCCTCTGCAGGGGCCACAGCGCTGGGCGGGGGGATGAGCCCAGCACCGCTGAAGGCAAACGACTCTTCTCATTCTTCAGGAAAATTTAAGTTGGGAGGAGTGAGGCCACCAAAGATGGGTGGACTGGAGGCAGCTGGAAAGGCAGTGCTGGCGAGGGCTCCCCTGCGGCTCGCACCTCAGTAGCTGCCCTCCCCCTCATGCTGGGGCCCCATGGGTCTGGGAGGGCCTGCTCCCTTTCATTGGTGAGAATGGAGACCTAGAGGTGGGGGCCCGCCTTGGCCACTGAAGGCTTCCCTCGGCCCACCGCCTGGCCAAGCCCACGCCTGGGCTTCTCCAGGATCCCCTGCTTGAGCAGGGTTAGGCCATCTCCCAGAGGGGCCCCTTGGTGTTGGGCTTTGCAGCTCATCCCTAACAGATCGCAGCCCACCCCCAGGCACTGCTGCCTCCTCGATTTTAGCAAATGGGGAACAGAAGGAATGGAGGCCCTTCTCTGCATGCCTCAGGAGGCCCGAGCCCCGGGGGCCTAGTCCTGTGGGGGCAGTGGGCCAGGCCTAAGCCTCCATTCCTTCCCCAGCCCCGGCCCAGGGTCGAAGGGGAGATGGCAGCCCCTCCCCTGCGTGCATGCACCTCAGCTGGCAGGAGGCCAAGCCTCTGGCCGCAAGGTCTAAGAGCTGGCGCTTACCCAAGCTCAGCTGAGGCCACCCGAGCCCCAGGGAGGAAGAAGGCCCTGTCCCCTGGTCGCCACTGCTCTCCCTCCCAGCCTCCAGTCTCTGCCCCTTAGCAGGGCCGGGCCAGGCAGAATGTTGTCACCAGTCATCTGCAGGCTTTAGCCATCCAACCCTTTCCCCTGCTCAGGGCTGGGGCTGGATGGGGTCTCCTCCTCCCACAGTTCCCTCCTCCACTCCTCACATACATATCTTTTTGGCCCAGCCAAACAAGCCCAGGCCACAGAATGGAACCAGAGGGGTCTGGTCAGCCACCCCACCTTGAGGGCAGCACAGGCACCACAGGGTGGAGGAGAGGGGGAAGCTGCTGGAAGCCTCCAGATGCCTGCTGGCCTGCAGGAGAAACCTGTAGCAGCTGCTGCTCCTGCCTCTGCAGCTGCCCCACCTCTTCCACCCAGGCCCCACCTCAGAGGCTTCGCGGCCGGCCAGCCCTCAGCTGCTCACAACTGATTCAGTCTCCCTCCCTCACATGGGGAAAGCACAGCAGGGATGCGCGGCAAGAATGTACCTGTAGATGTGTACATACCACAGTGCTGTAATTTTGTATGTAGCAATCATGTAAATACATGTATGGATTTTATAATATACATATATAAAAATTATAAAGGCATATTTTTAGAAAAACAGCACACCACTGCTTCTTTTGAAAATAGTCTGAATAAGAATAAAATGAATTTCTACAGAGCTTCCTGCCTCAGTCTCTGGGTATTTGCGGGGGCGGGTTTGGCCTGAATGCCACTGACATATCAGACTCACCACTGGCTGCTGCCGGAGAGGTAGCAATACTGGTTCCCCTGCACCTGGGCCACCGCAGATGCTGGTACTTAACCAAGGGATTTGGCCAGGAAGGGTATCCTGCCCTGCCCCTCCCGCCTGGCACTGCCCCCTGCCAGTGCTGCAGCGTGCCATCCGCAAGGCAGGCCTGCCAGCGCTGCTTCCCAGGCCAGCAGGGCCCTAAAGCTTCGCAGAAACTTCAAGCCAGAAAGAAACCACTCCAGGCAGAGGCTTCCACTGCATCCTTCCGGGCATGTGGAGGATAAACATGGAGCTTCCCCTGGCATCTTACCACATGTGCTCCCAGTCCAACTAGGGGGAAACTCAACCCTGGACCACCTGTTCATGGAGAAAATGGACCTGGCTTCTGGAAGTGTCCCAGGGCCTCGACAGGCTCCTGTGCAAGGCTTAGGCCAAGAACAGGGAAGAGCTGGACACAGTGAGTGGGAAGAAGCCACGCCCACTCAGCACATCGCGGGAGGGAGAGCAAACAGATCCTGGAAGAAAATTTGGCAGCTTGAACCTTTATTTTTAGTATTTTTTTAAAAAGCATAATTAGAAACTTTCAATACAGAAATACTCCTAGCAAACCATTTAAAAGTGGTGTGTGTTTGACAGGAATTTCACATCAGGTCCACTAGGACATCGGTCCAGCCCTGAGTCCCCACCCCCACCCCATAACCCCCATTCATGCGTGTAACAGTGGGACAGGCACACTGTCATGACCAAAATCACCCCAACACCTGGGGCTGATGTCCAGCTGCCAGAAGCCATGGGGGCTTCTAGCCTGGGCTGGAAGCTCCCAGGGACCCCCCCCCCCTTCTTATTGCTTGAATTTGCAAGCACACCCTTGCTGGCCTCACCTGATCGCTCAGAGGCCAGCATGCCCCCCACCCAACGGTACAGGAGCCCCAAGCACCGTGCATCCTCACAGGGCCGGTGGCCAACCAGGACAGTCCCAAAGACAGAGACCCTGCTTCTGCTCCTGCTGACCCCACCGACCAGATGAGGCTGCCTGCTGGTCAGCCCTGCAGCCCCCTCCACAGCACCTTCCTTCCCAGGCCCACGGAGCTCCCCCACCCCATCCTGTGGCTCCAAAGTGAAGGCCTGTCCCAGAACCACCGGCCTTTGGCAGTTTGGGCAAGTGGAGAGACGGGTGAGAAGAAACCCCGTTTTTATTGATTAAAAATCCATCCACAGTGCTAACATGGAAACTGCAGTGTGATCTGTGATGTGATTGTCCGATCAGGGCTCTCCCTGGAAATCGCCTAGGAAAGGAAATCTAAGGAAACACATCCTGGTGTTGAACTCAGTTCTTCCCAGGTCACTTGATCCCTGTAGGGGGAGGGGAATGAGGTGTCCGGGCTGGGGGCAGGGGAGCAGTCATCAAGCGCAGATGACTGACCCTGGTTTTTCTCCAGGGGACTGGGGCATGTCAAAACTGGCTGCCCCAGCCATTCCTTCCCACCCACTAGGAAGTCCTCTTGCTACCTTTGTCCTGACAAAGGTTAGGACAGTGACCAAGGCCTGTCCACAGTCCCAGCCCAGAGGCCCCAGGCATGCACTCCCCACAGGTGCCTGAGGCTGCAGCATAGACTCCTGACCTCCAGTGGGAGGCAACTCGGACAAGGGTGGGAGGCCCCTTCTCTGTTCCCACCAAGAAAAGCCAAAGAGCCCAGCCCCACAATGGCAGGAAGCCATTCATTTTTTTCTAAAAACAGTGGACACAAAGTGGGGTGGCCTCAACTTTTGCTGCTGTGCCAATCAAACCTCAGGGAAAGAAAATAATTGTGAGGAATTTAATTCACTTGATTTGGCTTCATTTTCTTGATCTGTTAAAATAATGCTCCCATAGCCCCCCTGCCAGCCCCGTCTCTGCACGAACCTACCCCGACCTTTCTGTTGGAACTGAAAACTGTCGATAGAAATGAGAAGCCATGGCTCCCCTGGGTTTGGAGTTCAGAGGCATCTAGAAGGCAGGACAAGAAATCTGTTGGCCAAAGGGCAAGACTGGCCACCTCTGTGGAACTGCAGGGCCTGCCTCGAGACCGGGTTCCCCAGCTCCCAGAATGGCTGTGGGGGCAGAACAGGGAGGGAAGGGAGCTGGCGCAGGCCCCGGAGAAGGGGCAAGACCCTGCGTGCCAGGGACAGAAGCTGACAGCCTGTCGGAGAGAATGAGCAACGTGGAGCCCACTCCATTGGCACAGGCTGGCTGAAGACGCAGCTAGTGACACTGTCTCCTCAGGACGCTGCTTGCAGTAAGATGGGCTGGGGAGGGGCGCGGGGAGAGTCCGCTGCAGCAGGCTGGCACCAAGGAGGCAAAAGCCAGAGCAGGACGTGGTGTGCGGCCGGATAGAGCAATATACACTATGTACAGACTCTGCGAATCAGTCCGCTCGGCGGGCAGCGTCCTCGCCAGGTCCAGGCACCTTGGCCAGGGAGAAGGGGGCACCAATAGGGAAGGGCGGGCTGGTCCAACACCTTCTTGGCACTCGAGGAGGGCGGGGGAGGAAGTGCCGATGGCACCTCCCGATACAAAAACATGGAGAGAATTCTTTAAATAACGGCACGAAACTGAGACTGTCCCCCGAGGAATCTCCACGGGCCTCGGGCTGGGGGAGGGACCGCAGTGCAGTCTCTGCAGTGGACTGGGCGCCATTAGCAGCAGCGTTTCTTTCGTTTACTGTTCTTCGTGAGCTTCACCACATCGTTCTGTTGCTGCTGCTGCTGTTTTGCCAGGTTGTCTTTCTTTGCTCGGAGGACCAGCTCCGTGATGCAGTTGAACATCTGTGGAGAGGAAAGAGGAAGGGCCAGCCTCAGACCTGGCCAGGAGGCCCCTGCTGGCCTGCACGGCCGCCTCCCTGCCTTCCGGGGCCCAGCTGTTTCTACCTGGGTCTTTCTACCTGGAATTTTTGGCATGTATGTCTCTAAAGCCTGTTCCAGAAGGAGGTGGTGAATTATTTTATTTAAAGGTCAAAAACGAACAGCATTGCTAAAACCCCACCTCTACAAAAAAATACAAAAATTAGCTGGGAGTGGTGGTGCACACTGTAGTCCCAGCTACTTGAGAGGCTAAGGTGGAAGATCACTTGAGCCCAGGAGATCAAGACTACAGTGGGCTGTGAACACACCACTGTACTCCAACCTGGATGACAGAGTTAGACACTGACTCAACAAATAAATAAGTCTGAAAAAAGGAACACCATCAGAGGCCCATGAGCTGTGTGGACTTGGGGAAGTCAAACTCACAGGGGTTTTCCAGTCCTTCTTTTATATAGAGAGACCAACCCCTTTCCTTCAGCTGGAATCTTTTTTTTTTTTTTTTTTGAGACGGAGTCTCGCTCTATCGCCCAGGCTGCAGTGCAGTGGTGCAATCTCGGCTCACTGCAAACTCCGCCTCCCTGGTTCACACCATTCTCCTACCTCAGCCTCCCGAGTAGCTGGGACTACAGGCGCCCGGCTAATTTTTTTGTATTTTTAGTAGACACGGAGTTTCACTGTATTAGCCAGGATGGTCTCGATCTCCTGACCTCGTGATCCACCCGCCTAGGCCTCCCAAAGTGCTGGGATTACAGGCGTGTGCCACCACACCTGGCCCAGCTGGAGTCTTATGACATGACAGATGAAAGTGCCCCTGCTGTTCATGGACATAGGTGACCCGCGGTCTGCCCGCTCCACGCCACCTCATGGCATGAGAGGTGAAGTCACCACCCAAGGTCATACCAGCCTTGCCCACAGGCCCAGGTGGATAGGCCAGCATCAGGACACCAGCCTGACTTACAAAGGAGCCTGTGCTCCCTGCCACTGTGTGGCCCATTTGCCCTGAAGCACTGGGATCCTCAACTTCCCATAGGCCTCTGGGCTCCACACACCACAAGGTGGCCAATGAGGCAGAGGACTGGAGTGGAAACTGTGCTTGCCTTTGGTGTGGGACAGAGGTTTACTCAGTCTCTTACTAGCTGGGTGGTGGTCCTTGAGTGACTTCAACACTTGGAGCCTCAGTTTCCCTATTTGAAATGTGGGAATAATTGTACCTACCTCAGAGGACTGTTGTGCTATAAACTAAGATCGTTAAAGGGCCTGGCACACAGTAGGCACTCAATAAATGGCAGTTACTATGACATTTTCTGTCGGTCATTTAGATGCCTCAAGCAGGTCAGCAGCAGGGAGAAGACGGCCACAGGTATGTGGCAGAGCTAGCGGCCCAGGGCCTCACCTCTTCCACGTTGACATTCTCCTTGGCGCTGGTCTCAAACAACTGGATGCCCATCTGCCCGGCAAATTTGTAGGCATCTTCTGTCTCCACCACCTTCCGCTCAGGGTCGTCATTCTTATTACCCACTTCAAAGCAAGGCAGAGTCAGCACAGCCCTGAGGGGCGGAGCCCGCTGCCCCTCTCCCCCACCCCACCCCCACCCCGGCCCTGGGTGCAGCCTCACCTAATATTCGGCACACATCATCACAGTTCTGGTTGATTTCGTGAAGCCACCGCTTGACGTTGACGAATGACTCGGCACTGGTGACGTCGTAAACCACAATGACCCCGTGGGTCCCCCGATAATACCTGCAGGGCCAGAGTGTGCAGCAGCACGTCAACCCCGGCAGGAGTCGCCCCCTTGCCAGAACCCGCCTGCCCCCGTTAGGACAGTGACCGGAAAAGGTGAGGGTGGCCCTAGAGCCTGGACTCTCACTCGGCCACGGCAGACGCCCGAGCCACGCCAGGCCAGCAGGAGAGGCTACTGCGGCAGCACTGGCTCCCCCTGCCTGCCTGGAGCACCAGCAGGGCGGGAGGACCAGCCCCCGGGCAGCAGAGCAGGTCTGAGGAGTCCCCTCGTGCTGTTGAGAGTCTGCTGCGGGCTTGAAACATCTTTGAAGATCTTGCTTTATTTTGGGAACTCAGGCAGTTTTTGTATTTGACATCATGTTATCACTGTCTTTGAACGTTCAAAAAAAATATTTTCTCCTCAAACCTGTTTTAGAGGAACGCCTTTCCAACAAGCCACACCATCATGACGCCCTGGCAAAGTCTGTGTCCCTCCCCCGGGGCAGGTAGGCCCCTCCCTTCCTGCTACTCTTGGCTTATCTGTGCAGGTGGCAGGAAAAGCGTGGAAGCCACACAAGCATCCAGGGATGGCTGGGGAGAGGGTGCCCAGCAAAGCCACCACCCGAACATGCAGAGTCCAGGGTCAGCCAAGAGGACCGGAAGGAAGGGGACGCCCAATTCTCCTCTCCAGACCCCAGGTCCCCATTCATCCCAATGGCGCAGGAAGACATCAGTCCCCGGGGGAAGAGGGGGACCACAGCCTCCGCCTCTTCACTTCCCCGAGAGCTGTCACAGAGCCAGAGGCCAGGCAGCAGCCCCGCCCCGCACTGTGCAATCAGCCAGAGCTATCCCTCTGTCCCCTCTCCCCAAAGCCACAGGGATCTCCACCCCAGGGCTCCTCAGGACACCACACAGACAAACCATGAGTGGACAGGCTGCTTCCTCCAGGCCTTCTGGCTGCCACCTGCCCCAGCCCTAATTACCTCCACCCCCATGAGGTTCATGGGGACAGCCCAAGCCCCAGTTCAGGAACAGCCCAAGTCAGCACAGGCTGAGCGAGAATGGGGTAGCCAGGCTGGTGGCTGCGGCTCCGTTCCTGTCCACCTGCCCATCAGCTCTCCGGCCAATGCTTCACATCTGAGGCCTGATCCAAGGAGAAAAGCCCACCCCTGGCTCCACCTCTGAAAGGCTAGAGGGCGCCTGCATTCACCCTGCCACACCTCGCAGCTTCAACAATTGTGGAGCGCAGGTGGCTGGTCCTTAGCTGGGGCGGTCAGGAGGAAGAAAGGAGCTAAGCATTCCCCCAAGGGCGGGGAGCAGTAAACAGTATCAGTTCTTCAGCATCATCAATATGCCTTCAAGGACAATCTGTGGTCCCAGACAGAGGTGGTGGAAGGAAACCCAGAGGCAGCTTGGGGGCGGCCCTGAGCATCTTCCCTGAGGCTGTGGAGCTGGAGGAGCTCCTCCTGCCCAGGCCTGGGGCAAAGCCCAACCTGCCCCTGCCACTGCCCCTGCCCCTACCCCTGCCCCTTCCCCTGCCCCATCCTTGCTCCACCCTCAACACGACCGCTGGGATCTCTTCCCAGGGCTTCATCCTGCCCACAGTTTTGCTTCCAGGGCAGCATCGCTCCTTGGCTTTGGGGTAGCTGTCTTGGCACTGAGCCCAAGAACTAGCTCTAGCCTTGGCAGCTGCTGCTGAGCGCCGGGTCAGCACACAGCACGGCGTGTCAGACGCCTTCCAGAGCGAGGGCGCGCCAGAGCCACAGGAACAGGCGACTGTCCCCTGCCAGCAGACGAAGCCCAAGGAGTGGATGGCTCTGCAGACTCTCCTTTGCTGAAGATGATCAGAGATGCCAAGAAACGCCTACAACCATGGCCCCGGCACAGAGCCCCCGCGGCTCCCTGGGCGCCTCCGCCTCATCTGGGGCCCAGGACAGGGGCTTTATGTAAGAGCAGAAAATGTGTCTGGGGATGAAGTCAGGGGCTCAGAGCTCTGGCTAGGAGGAACCAGAGCACCGAGGCTTCCCATGGCCACCAGGAATCGCCTTCACTCATGGGGACTCTGCTTTAGGCCAGGCACAGAGCTGGGGGCTTGGGATCCATGACCTTATTAATCTCTGCAGCCACCTGATCCAGCAGACCTCAGGTTGGCCATGTGACCAGCGAGGACGTGAGGCTGAGTGCGGCGGCCAGCTGGAAGTCCTGGCGCTCAGGGCTGACTCCCAGGCCCAATGCCAGGGCCTTGCCTTCCTTGTCACTTCTCCCCTCACCTCCACCCCACCCGCACCTCTCAGGGCCGGCAAACCTCAGCTTCTGAGAGCAAGAACTCGAGAGGGGGTGACCACAGGGCTCTTTCTCGCCAGGCTAACAGGATGCGGTTTCGGTTTCTCTTTGAATGCCCTGCATCGGAAAAAGTCACGCTACTACATCCTGACTGCCCCATTCCTGAAAACTCCTCATCTCCCCAAAACGCCTTCCTTCTTTGCCAGTGACCATCAAAGGGCGTCGAGACTTCCAGGGGCCCCTCAGTGCGCCCTGCTGGGCCTCCTGCCTCATGAGGGCCAGAGTGGGACTCCAAGATGGAGCTACCTCTCTGCTTCCCCAGACAGGTGGGACTCCGTCTGGGGCCCAACAGCTGCCCACAGGCTGCCCCTTCCCAAGCCCCCTGGGAAAACCCATGTTGCTCCCAAGAAGCTGAGTGACTCCTCCCCACCTCCCCACAGATGGAGGAACCAGTTCACCCTCTTCGCGCCCTGCCCAGCCTGGAAAGCTGACTGCATGGTGACAGGGAGGGGCTGTGGCTCCTCCTGCTGAAAGAGCCTCAGACCCCCCCAGGCCCCACAGCCCTGCCCAAAGGGTTCATTCCTCATGGCCACGGGCCTCCAAACCTCTGCTGCCCTGACCTCCACCTGGTTTGAAGGCACAGGATGGGGCGGGAAAGCAGGGGTACCACCTGACCAGCTGGTGCAGGGCCTCGGCAGCCTCAGGGCCAATCCTGAGTGCCCCCAACCCCGCCCCCCAAGTTAGGAGGCTTCTTCCTCCCTGGGCCTGTTTTCCTGTCCATAAAATGGAGATAGTCACAGGTCTCTCTACCGGGATTAACCGGAATAAAGCAGCTGAAATCCTAGCGACAGGCCCAACCCAGAGCAAGGATGCAGGAGGTCAGCACCCAGACCAGCGCTGGCCAGAGCACGAGGGCTTGTCTCGCCTGGGTCTGCGCTGCCCAAAGCACTGATGCCAGCCCTGCCCCAGCGTCCTCCGCAGGTTCTCACTGGCAGCTGCCAAGACATGCAGGCCACAGAGCCCTCGCTCACGGGACTCATCAACAGTCACCACACAGCACCACACCCGGGCGATCCCAGGACTGGGAGCTCCCAGGGATTTGGGGCATCACGGGCCGCAGCACAAATGCGCTCAGCATAGGGTGAACCCAGTGACAAGCCCTCTGCCTCGACTCCAGCCCCAGGAGCTGCTCGCCCAGTGCACCTGTCCCTCCTCCAGCAGCCCTGCTCTCCCCCACACTCCCAGCCACCCATGGGGGCGCTGCACCCCACACTTCCCGCCCTCGGGAGATGCCGAGGGGTCCGGGGTGGGCAGCCAGCCTGGGGAGTACCCAGCTTTCATGCTGTGGGGAGGGAGGGGACCGCTGGCTGGGACTTCCTCATTCGCCTTCCTGAGGTCACTTCCAGAGAGAGCTGAGGAGGTGTCTGTGGAGCCAGACAGCGCCCCTCACTCTTCACAGGCTACTGTGTGGAGCACAGGCTCGGCCGATGGGAGGGACCCCTTCAGGGCACCCTCTGTCAAATGGGATGACAGCAGCACCGAGCACACGGAGCTGCAGACACCAAACCCCGGCCACGCACGTTGACGGCTGCGGCAGAGCACCCAGCCCCCTCCACATGGAAGCCAATCCCAGAGGCAGTCCCTCCAGGAAACGAGCGCAGAGAGCTTCGGCAACTTGCCTAAGGACACACAGTCCAACAGCTCCAAATCGGTCCCTTCAGACCCCGCTCGTCCCTAAAACCTGCTCCATTAACAACGCAATAACCAGGAGCTGCTCCGAAGGACACTGCCCATCTGCGCTGGAGCCCAGCTTCCCCCGGCCTGCAGCTTAGCCACAACGGCGGGCAACTGGTGGGCGGCCGGATTTCCCAGGAACAGCTTTAAGGGGAGGGAAGGGCCTGCTGACATGCACCAACAGGTCTCTGGACAGTGTCACCTCCAAGGCATCAGGGTGGGTGACGGGAGCCTGCACAGGCCAACTCCAGCTGCCATAACTGACACCTATCAAGAGGAACTGTCAGTGACTAAGTCCTGGGCGGGCAGGGCACTCTGCAACCCCCTAGTAAGGCAAACGCTATTCTGCTCCCTCTGTAAGGTGACGGCGCAGTGGGCTGGAGGGTCGGCTGACTCTCCAAGGAGGCTGAACATGGCCACTGTCCGGCCATCCGGCCAGACTCCAGCCAGGGTGCTCAGCGACTCCCCCTACACCATTCCCCTCACACCTTCAGGACTGGGAAGGGTGCAACCAAACGCCATCTACTACAGCCAACAACAGGCTCACTTCCCGACAGCCTCAGGGACCCTCAGTGACATTTCCACCATGCAGGCACCAGTCGCTCAACCATGTCCACAGGTCAGTGATGTGGGTTGGGTGGGACGGGGCGGGCACAGGTCAGTGGCGCGGGTTGGGTGGGAGGGGGCGGGCACAGGTCAGTGATGTGGGTTGAGTGGGAGTGGGTGGGCACAGGTCAGTGGCGCGGGTTGGGTGGGAGTGAGCGGGCAGACTCACGTGGAGGTGATGGTGCGGAAGCGCTCCTGCCCCGCTGTGTCCCAGATCTGCAGCTTCACCTTCTCTCCATTGATCTCCACGGTCCGGATCTTGAAATCCACTCCGATCGTGGTGATGTAGCTGCCTGCACACACAGGGCAGTTAACGAGGCCCGAGGTGGTATCCTCCCAGGCCCCGAGCCCCACACTGCACACAACACACCCCTAGGCTCCCCCACTCTCCCGACTCATTACATGTGCCTGGCACATTCTAGGTCCCAGGGACACAGCCCTGAACATCCTTGATCACAAGGTCCCTCCACACCCAAGTGAAGGAGGGAGACAGGATGCAAGGAAACAAACAAAGGGGACAATTTCCAAGAGTGAATAGTGACACATAGGAAATAACATGGGATGGGACTGGTGGGAGCGGGACAGGCTCCTTTAGAGTGGCTAGGTGGGGACACACCAGTTGTGTCTGAGAATGGTAGACCTACAGGCACTCTGGGTTTTTCTTTCCAATTCAAGGAAATTTTAGGGCCCTCAAAATTCACTTCAAAACACACAAATAGGTCATGAGCTACAGTCCGAAAACCACTGCTCTAGGCAGGGGAGATAGTAGCAAAAACAGCCGTGGGTGGGGGTGGTCACGTGAGCTCAAGCCCAGGGCCCAAGGCAGACAGAACGTGGTGAGGCCAGATCTTGGACCAGCGTGCCACTTCCAAGAACATGGACTTTCTCTCGTGTGTGCTGGGGAGGCACCAAACAGTTTTGATCGGGGCATGAGCTCCTGCATATTAAATGGCTCTCTTGCAGCATCTGTGGGAAAAAATTGTTTTTTTGGGGAGGTGGGGACAGCATCTCATTCTGTCACCCAGGCTGGAGTGAAGTGGGATTGCACCTTTAGCCCTCCCCAGGGTCTGATAATCCTCCCACCTCGGCCTCCCGAGCAGCTGGGATTACAGGCACACGCCACCACACCCAGCTAATTTTTGTATTTTTAGTAGAGATGGGGTTTCACCATGTTGCCCAGGCTGGTCTCAAACTCCTGACCTCAAGTGATCCACCTGTCTCAGCCTCCCAAAGTGCTGGGATTACAGGCACAAGCCACTGTGCCTGGCCTGAAAGATGGATTTGAGGAGAATTTCTAGCTGGCGTAATTGTCCAGTCCAGTCTTCCAAAGCCTGACACTAGGAAGAGCACAGCTTATCACTCCATTTGGGGCTTACACTGTAACAGTGCAGGAGACACACACACACACACACACACACAATTATGTGAAATGTGGCAAGGGCGTAGGAAAGGTCAAATTCCAAGGTGGGGTGGGGAACAAGGCAGGCTTCAGGGAGGACGTCACATCTGGGCCTAGCTTGAAGGAACAGGTAAGACTTCAAAAGGTTGAGATTAGGTGGGGGAACCACATCCCACTCAAAAGCAAATAGCTGAGGACAACATGCAACCAGAACACATTCAGAAAACCAGCCGGCACCCGGGCTCTTCCAGCCAGGGGAACGCCAAGCAGTGCGGCCCACCGCCTAGCACAGTTAGGCTCTCCAGAAACAGCTGGTGGCTAACGAACCAGCAAGCCAAAGAACAAAAGAATGACCAGGGGGTAGGAGGAAGCCAGAAAGGTGAACTGAAAACAGACTACGAGCGCAGTGGTCCTCAGTGGTTCTCAGCCGGAATGACTGTCCCTCCAAAGGACACTCAGCAATGTCTGGAGGCATTTTTAGTTGTCACAGCAGGAGGAGGGGAAGTGTTGCTGGCATTTAGTGGGTGGAGGCCAAGGATGCTGCTCAATATCCTTCAACACGCAGGATAGCCCCACAACAAAAACCACAGGGCCCAGGCCGCCGAGGGCCCCGGGGGCTCACGCCTGTTATCCGAGCACTTTGGGAGGCCGAGGCAGGCGGATCACGAGGTCAGGAGATCGAGACCATCCTGGCTAACACAGTGAAACTCCATCTCTACTAAAAATACAAAAAATTAGCCAGGCATGGTGGTAGGCACCTATAGTCCCAGCTACCCGGGAGGCTGAGGCAGGAGAATGGCGTGAACCTTGGAGGCGGAGCTTGCAGTGAGCCGAGATCGCGCCACTGTACTCTAGCCTGGGCGACAGAGCCAGACTCCGTCTCAAAAAAAA
>NW_012107585.1:5399443-5408765 GCF_000951045.1 Mandrillus leucophaeus
TAGTAAAGACAGAGTTTCACCATATTGGCCAGGATGGTCTCAATCTCCTGACCTCGTGATCCACCCGGCTCGGGCTCCCAAAGTGCTGGGATTACAGGCGTGAGCCACCGTGCCCGGCCAATGGAATCACTTTCTAAAGGCAGCCCAGCCATGTCAGAGGGAATTCTCCACAAGATAATCAGAGATGCCAACCCCACCCAAAGCATCTGTAATGAACCTGATTGTTTTGTTTGTTTTTTGAGATGGAGTCTCGCTCTGTCGCTCAGGCTGGAGTGCAGTGGCACAATCTCAGCTCACTGCAACCTCCCCTCCCAGGTTCAAGCAACTCTCCTGCCTCAGCCTACCGAGTCGCTATGATTACAGGCGTGTACCACCACGCCCAGCTAATTTTTGTGTTTTTAGTAGAGATGGGGTTTCACCATGTTGGTCAGGCTGGTCTTGAACTCCTGACCTCATGATCCACCCGCCTCGGCCTCCCAAAGTGCTGGGATTACAGGCGTGAGCCACCGTGCCCGGCTAAACCTAATGTATTTCACAAACAAAAATGTGTTCAATCTTTCCAGTGATGAGGGAAATACAAATATAAACAAGTTAGCCCTTTTTGCCTATCAGCTCAGCAAGAATGAAGACAGCTACTAAGATCCAGCATTGATCAGGGTTGACAAGGGGCACTTTCCACCCTTCAGTGGGACTGTGGATCAAATGACTTCAGCTTCTTTGAAAAGCAGGTTGGCAGTACCTGTGAAAATTCTCAGTGCATACACCCTGTAAGCCAGTAACCCCACTTCTACAGAAGTGCACAATAAATATCAGCTGGGCACGGTGGCTCACGCCTGTAATCCCAGCACTTTGGGAGGCCCAGGTGGGTGGATCACCTGAGGCCAGGCATTCGAGACCAGCCTGACCAACATGGTGAAATCCCATCTCTATTAAAAATACAAAAATTAGCCAGGCGTGGTGGCGGGCGCCTGTAGTCCCAACTACTCGGGAGGCTGAGACAGGAGAATTGCTTGAACCCAGGAGGTGGAGGTTGCAGTGAGCTGAAATCGCACCATTGCACTCCAGCCTGGGTAACAGAACGTGACTCCATCTCAAAAAAAAAAAAAAAAAAAAAAGAATAAGTATCGCCTATATCCCAAGTAGCTAAGCATCACTGAAAACACAACCAGAAGCCAGGCACGAAGTAACAGCAGCGTCAGTGCACCACGTGGTGCATCCAAGCACAGAAAGCCCCACCACACTCAAATGAGCCACAAAGGCTACATGTGGAGTGCAGACAGAGATCGGAAAGACACACGCTGACCACAGGCTGCCAGGCAGGCACAGGGGGCAGGAGCAGGGACTGTATCCTGGGTGGCACCATAGATGCTGTTATGGGAATCTTCCTGTTTGGACCCTGGGTGGGAAAATGATGGCCCAGCCAAAGGGTTTTGGTGAGCAGGTGCGTTCGACAGACCACAGAGGCTTCTGACAGAAATGCCACAAGGTCCTAAGCCCCCCTCCATCTTCTTCCCTCCTCTGGCAACCAGAATAAGACAGTCCCCAACATTAGGCAGAGGCAACTGTGTTCTAGTGCCAGGGAGGGGATGTCAACAAACAAACAAAAATGACACCACAGCAGCACTGCAGGGGAGGACTCACCTGAGAAAGTGTTGTCTGCAAAACGCAACAGTAAACTGCTCTTGCCCACACCTGCAAGAGAGAAAGCACTGTGATGAGGGGGGCAGGTGGGTCCCCTCCCTCCAGTCCCGGCCCTTCTTCCGGGACAGGATGCCTCAGTACCAATTTTTAAGAAGCTTAGTGGGACCCAGCTCACTTCTCAATGCTCTTTCCACCTCCCTGAGAGGCCGCACACCAAGAACATCTCTTCCACTGGATCCCTGACCTTTTCCTTCGTCCTTGTGTAAGACAAGCTGTTCCCAAATCCCCTGAGGGAGAGATGAGAAAGGGACTGGTGCCCAGGTCCTGGGCTGAGGGCTGGCCCAAAGGGAGATGCCAGACGACAAAGCAGAATGAAGGTCAACCACACGAAACAGCCCCCAAGTCCGTCTACAACACAGTCCCTAGAAAAGTGCGCAGCATGTTACGGCACATCGGTTAGGGAGCCGCCCAAAATGCAGAGCTGTGGAGCATGAAAGCACCCTTGAGATCATCAGGGCTATCTTGCAGGTGAGGAAACCGAGGCCCACATAGCTAGAACTTAATGGCCACCATCTTTCTGGCTGATATCCCCACTGGGTGGACTGGTGGAGTGGAGGGTCTGCCTTATATCCATCAGGGCAGCAGCCCACATGTGCTCAGACCGTGCACCAGCCACAGCAGCTCCTGGCTACTTAGAGCACAAACAGGTACACATCTGGCCTCCCCCACTTTTTTTTGTAAAGAAATGGGGTTTCATTCAGTCACTCAGGCTGGAGTGCAATGGTGCAATCATGTCTCCCTGCAGCCTCCAACTCCTAGGCTCACGTGATCCTCCGGCCTCAGCCTCCTGAGTAGCTGGGACCACATGTGCACACCACCATGCCCGGCTAATTTTTTTTATTTTTAGTAGGGACAGAGTCTTGCTATGTTGCCCAGGCTTATTTTTTTTTAACTTTTGTAGAGACGAGGTCTTGCTATGTTGCCCAAGTTGGTCTCAAACTTCTGGCCTCAAGCAACCCTCTCGCCTGGGCCTCCTGAAGTGCTGGGATTACAGGCATGAGCCATTGTGCCCGGACCTCTCCCCTTGACTTCAACTCACAGTGCTTTCAGCCTGCCAAGTGCACCTGTTCCATGTCCTCCTATCCTGTCCCCAATCTTCAACACCCCTGAGGCCAGCCAGGTTAACTGACCACAAAGAATTCACAGGCATCGGGCTGTGTGTGTGGTGAGCCCTTGGAAGCCTCTTTGGTGATAATTCTGGCCACATCTCTTGAGATGAGGAAGCCCAGGCCCACAGTGGCCGGCCTAAGTGCCTCTGCGAGCAGCCGGAAAGCTGAGATCCGCAGCCAGGCCCGACTCCTCCAGAGTGGTAACACTCCTCCCAGTACACACTGCTGGGAGTCTTGCGTCTGGTTCAGGAGGGGAAAAAATGGCCCGCGGGGGCTCCTGCATCTCACTCCTGTTCGATTTTTAATGAAAATGCAATGACAGCTACGAAACCCCCTGACACAAAGTGCAGATTTGAGCCGAGGTGTCTATTCATGGGAGAAGCCCACAGCATTTTTTTTTTTTTTTTTTTTTGAGAGACAGGGTCTTACTCTGTCTCTCAGGCTGGAGTGCAGTTGTGTGATCATAACTCATTCTAACCTTGAAATCCCCAAGTACCTAGGACTACAGGCATGCGCCACCACACCCAGCAAACTTTTTAAAAATTTTTTGTAGTGATGGCCTTTCACTACGTTGCCCAGGCTGGTCTCAAACTCGTGGTCTCAAACTCCTGGCCTCAAGCAATCTGCCCGCTTCTGCCTCCCAAGGTGCTGGGCTAACAGGCCTGAGCCACTGCATTTGGCCCCACAACTTTTAATAGATTCTCAAGAAGGGCACTGCCTCCACCCCCACTCTGCCAAGTAACCAAAGTGGCAAACCACTGTTGCAGCTATATTTCCCTAAGCCTAAGCCCAGCATCCTCTCTGGGAAATCCTCTAAACATCCCTTTCTGGGAGCTTCTCCTGGTGAGTGAGCTGCCCCGAGATGCCCAGAAGAACTTGTTTCACTGAGTAAGCCTGAGTCTTACTTTCCTAAAGACAGGCCAGGGTGAGGCTCTCCTGGGCAGGCAGATGCTGCTCAGCCCCGGGCCTGCAGCGCTCATGCTCAGGGCCACTTCCTCCTTGCTCCGCCGTAAGGCTTCCTGCTGAGCCCAAGGAGAGCCCGAGTCCCTGGCTGGGTCCTTCACGGCACTGTGCCCAACACCAGCACCCCACTGGCCTCGCCGCCTCCTCTGCTTCCTCCTGGAGCCTTCTGGGTCCAGCTTACTCAGCTAAAAGCTTGAATCTGGGAGTTTCTCTAGGACAGAGCCCTCTCCTCACCCGCCCTGTGCATTCAGAGTGCTGTAAGCCAGGCCCAGCACTTAGTAGGTGCCAACCAAACACTGCTTAATGAATTTCTGCCTAAACAAACGCCCGCCACACTGACAGCTCTGCTATCTAGCGCTACCACTGCAACACAGCAGGCGCCTAAGCAGGGGTTTCCAAACTTCTGCAGGGCAGCAGAATCCTTTTCTTCATCCAAGCTTTACCCAAATCCCATGTCTAAAACAGCTCTCTCTGCAATGACACAGCAGTATCCCCTCTAGCTTGGTGTCTCCAGGTCCCCACACACTGTCCCCAGGTATCTCAGCAGAGCAGTTAAAAGCCACCAGGCTGGCCAGGTGCAGTGGCTCACGCCTGTAATCCCAGCACTTTGGGAGGCCGAGGTGGGCCGATCACGAGGTCAAGAGATCGAGACCATCCTGGCCAACATGGTGAACACCCCATCTCTACTAAAAATACAAAAATTAGCCGGGCGTGGTGGCATGCACCTGTAGTCCCAGCTACTCGGGAGGCTGAGGCAGGAGAATTGCTTGAACCCAGGAGGCGGAGGTTGCAGTGAGCCAAGATAGTGCCAGTGCACTCCAGACTGGTGTCACAGTGAGACTCCGTCTCAAAAAAAAAAAGAAAAAAAATTGGGAGGCCGAGGCAGGCAGATCACGAGGTCAGGAGTTCCAGACCAGCCTGACCGATATGATGAAACTCTACCACTACTAAAAATACAAAAATTAGCCAGGTGTGGTGGCGCACGCCTGTAATCCCAGCTACTTGGGAGGCTGAGGCAGGAGAACTGCTTGAACCCAGGAGGCAAAGGTTGCAGTGAACTGAGATCATGCCACTGTACTCCAGTATGGGCAACAGAGCCAGACTCCATCTCAAAAAAAAAGCCACTAGGCTGCAGAAAGACCACAACCATCACCACATTATCTGCTGCTTTGGACCTGACATCAACCTCTGACACTGCTCTCCCTTTGAGAGGAACAGAAACCCACCCCAAGAAATGCTACCTCCTAAATATTCCTGAAAGAGGCTTTCTCAGAAATACAAGCTGCAGCCATTACCCACACCACCAGTGTCAGGGCAGAGGCAGAGGGCACCAGTCAACCTTCACCATAGCCACCGCGAGGCTGCCCAAGGGCCACATCAGTGTGACCCCAACCAGTCCAGCCCGTCATTCTTTTTCTTTCTTTTTTTTTTTTTTTTTGAGATGGAGTCTCACTCTGTTGCCCAGGCTGGAGTGCAGTGGCGCGATCTTGGCTGCAACCTCTACCTCCCAGATTCAAGCGATTCTCCTGCCTCAGCCTCCCGAGTAGCTGGGATTCCAGGCGCCCACCATCATACCCAGCTAATTTTTTGTATTGTTAGTAGAGACAGGGTTTCACCACGTTGGCCAAGCTGGTCTCGAGCTCCTGACCTCAAGTAATCTGCCTGCCTCGGCCTCTCAAAGTGCTAGGATTATAGAAGCGAGCCACTGCGCCCAGCCTTTTATCCCTGGCTGCTGTCTGGTCCCCACCACGCAAGCCACACACACGTCTTCCCTTCCCCCTGCTCCTGCCTGGGCTCTGGCCCCTCACTCCTGTCGGCTTCAGTTCCACCTCCTGAAGAGCCCCAGACCTTTCAGTGAAGTGTTCTCTATTTTTTTTGAAACAGGGACTTGCTCTGTTGCTCAGGCTAAAGTGCAGCAGCATGATCACAGCTCACTGCAGTCTCAACCTCCCAGACTCAAGAGATCCTCCCACCTCAGCCTCCCAAGTAGCTGAGACCACAGGCGTGCACCACCATGCCCTGCTAATTTTCTTATTTTTTGTTAAGACAGGGCCTCCCTGTGTTGCCCAGGCTGGTCTCAGACTCCTGGGCTCAAGCGATCCTCCACGTTGGCCTCCCAAAGTGCTGGGATTACAGGTGTTAGCCACCGTGCCTGGACTTTTTTTTTTTTTTTTGAGACAGTGTCTCACTCTGTCACCCAGGCTGGAGTGCAGCTGTGTGATCCTAACTCCCTGTAACTTTGAACTCCTGGGTTAAAACAATCTTCCTGTCTCAGCCTCCCACGTAGCTGGGACTATAGATGTGCACCACCATGCCCAACTGATTTTTTTTTTTTTTTTTAAGAGATGGGGTCTCACTATCACTATGTTGCTCTCACTATGGTCTCGAGTTCAAGTGTTCCTCCCGCCTCATCCTCCCAAAGCACTGGGATGAGCTACTGTCCCCGGCCATGTTCTCAATTTTAACCCTGCCTCAGCAACTACTTCACTGTATAAACTCATGCAAGTCACACCCTCTCTCTGAGCCTCAGTTTACTCATCTGTCAAGTGAAGGGCTAACTCCATCTCCTAATGAGGATGGCTGGCCTGAGGGATGCAGACGAAATGCTGTTACAAATCAAAGCCAGTGTCAGAGAGTGTAAGGGAAAGTACAGAAAATACAGAACTGGCCGGGCACGGTGGCTCACGTCTGTAATCCCAGCACTTTGGGAGGCCGAGGCGGGCGGATCACGAGGTCAGGAGATCGAGACCATCCCGGCTAACACGGTGAAACCCGGTCTCTACTAAAAATACAAAAAATTAGCCAGGCGTGGTGGCGGGTGCCTGTAGACCCAGCTACTCGGGAGGCTGAGGCAGGAGAACAGTGTGAACCCGGGAGGTGCGGTCGGCAGTGAGATCGCACCACTGTACTCTAGCCTGGGTGACAAAGCGAGACTCCGTCTCAAAAAAAAAAAAAAGAAAAGAAAATATAGAACCTCCAGCATAACGAAGGGATGCAGAGGTCGAGGGAATCCATTGCAGAAGCATCCACAATGTGCAGAGTGGGCAGAACTCTAGATTTATGAAGAAAGAAACCAGCATTCCTGGAGGGCCTATTGTTTGCCAGCCCTGACACCAGCTGCTCGCACATGTATTAGCACTGAGGTGCAGTAGCTCCCAGCTTTGCCCCTGCTGAGTTGTGTGATTTGGGGCAAGTAAGTCACCTCCTCTGAGCCTCAGTTTCCTTCTTTTAGAGTTTCATTCTTGTCGCCCAGGCTGGAGTACAATGGTGCGATCTTGGTTCACTGCAACTTCCGCCTACCAGGTTCAAGTGATTCTCCCGCCTCAGTCTCCCAAGTAGCTGGGATTACAGGCACATTCCACCATGCCCCACTACTTTTGTATTTTTAGCAGAGACGAGGTTTCATCATGTTGCCCAAGTTGGTCTCAAACTCCTGATTTCAGGTAATCCGCCGGCCTCAGCCTCCCAAAGTGCTGGGATTACAGGTGTGAACCACCATGCCGGGCCTTAAGCCTTAGTTTCCTTATTTGACAAAACACACAGGCCGCGGGTGAAAATAAGCGTCTGTGAAATCGTTCTTAAGGAGGCATTCACAGAAGGAGCCCAGTTCAGGAGTGTGTGATGTCAGTCTCTGTGCTCAGCTGCCAAAGCTTAGTCTGGACTTCCATGGCTACCATCTCCCAGCTTTGAGTATCTCAATGTCGGGAGAAATCAAAGAGCACAGTGTCTATCTCCACTGAACAACCTACACCTACATGGCTGACCTAGGAGCTAGACCACATCAATCTCGACCCAATGAGTCTTCTCCCACACCTGACTTTGGAGAGAAAAATCAATTCATCACAAAAAAAGTACTGTCAGAAAGCGGGCCAACCCATCCCCTGGGCTTTACAGAGGAGAAGAACCAAAAAGCTGCATCTTCCTGCTGAGTTTAGGCTTTTCACAGTTGGGTATCAACACAGAGGTCCAAGATGTCTTGCAGAGGGATAAAGGCTCCTGACCACGGCGGGCTGACTGTCACTCCAAAAAGACAGAAATGGCCCCAGTGCCAGTCCCTCAGAACCCAGGCCAGGGCTGCAAGGAAATCATGTAAAGGAAGAAGCCTCAAGACCCTGAAGAATGCCAAAGGCCATCTCCAAGAGAACATTCCACAGCTTGCCTGGTTTCCCTTCATTCAAACCATAACCAATCAGTCCTCCACCTTTCTACCTCTTTCCCCAACCTCAGTTAATCTTCTATCTCCCTGGTTAGCCCCCAGCTTTCCCCCTTACCTCTCCCCTCCTCCAGCAACCACGGAAACCTCAGCCATCCTTCACCTGATCCAAACCACCAACCACATCTCCATCCAGCTTTACCAGTGAGGGCAAAATCACCCACCTCCCTGACCCTGTTTTGACATTGCTACCCAACACTTCTACATCCCAAGTCTTACTGCTCACTTGATTTGATCCCTTTCCCTTAACAGTCCATGGGCTCTACCATGAGCCTGGCCTCTGCTCCCAATCACAAGACATCCTCCCCACACTCAGCTCAGGTCTGGTCTACAAACTGAGCATGCTCCCAAGACTGTTTCATGAACATCATATAACCCCAGCATCTCAGCTTCGCTCCCATAAACGTTCTGGGGCCTGCCTCCCTGACCTCTTGGTCACTCCATAAACCTGCTCACCTGCCACACTCCAAACAGCTCTAAAACCCTCCACATTTTCCCAGAAACCAGTCTACCTTTTCGAAGCACACTTAATATTCATTCATTCACCCTGCAAATACGTCTTAAGCACTTACTGGGTGCCAGGCACTGTTCTAGGCACTGGAGCTAGAGCAGTGATCAGGGCTAGGAGCCCTCAAGCAATGTGTGTGTGTTTGTGTGTGTGTGTGTGTGTGTGTGGCCAAAGCGCTTTTATAATTTTGGCTGTCCCATCCCCAGGACCCCTCTGTATATAGTAGTGTAACAGCAAACAGAGACAACTCACTATGTGCCAGGAGCTGTGCGCAACACTGCACAATCTCACTTAATACTCACATCAACTCCATAAGGCAGATCCAACTATCATTACATTTTACAGATGAGGAAACTGAACCATGCAGAGATACAATAATTCAGCGGGAATATGCCAGGCCTTGTGCAAAGCCCTTTATCCGACTTACCTCATTTAAAACTCAGGGCAATCCCATGAGGCAGGTTCTGAGAACGTCCTCATTTTAGATGGGAAGAAACTGACGCTTACAAAGGATACTGATGATAACGACAATTGTGAACATTTACTTAGAGCTTACTTTACGGAGTAGGGCGCTAAGCACTTTTCCTTCTTTATCCCATCGAATCCTCACACCACCCAGCAAGGCACGTCCCCACTTCTCAGATGAGGGTACTGAGGCTCAGGACGGCGAAGCAACTTGCCCAAGGTCAGCGCGCGGCAGGTGGTAGTCCTGAGACTCGAACCCAGGTCTCTCCAACTCCAGCGATCGCGCGACTTGACCAAGGTCACACGTGAGGCACGGGCAGGCGCGATGACTGGACCCGGCGCGCTCGGCCCCTCCGCCCCTCC
>NW_012107585.1:5409670-5470025 GCF_000951045.1 Mandrillus leucophaeus
GGGCGGCTGCCGAGTTGGGCAGCACGGAAGCTGCCGGCGGGAGCGGAGCTGCGAGGAGATGGCCTTTGAGGGCAGCGCGGGGTCGAAATCCCGTCCCAGCGCTGTGACCTCTTGGAGCCCACGTTTCCTCTTTGGTGGAGGGGAGGGAGTGGTCCAGATTCAGAGTCCCTTGCAGTTCGGAGCGGAGTCTGGGAGCTGAATGACCCAGTGTGCAAGGCGCACCTCGGAGACAGAAAGCAACCTCTCCCCCGGCTTCAATTTCACACCACCTGCAGATACACGTCTCAGAATTTGCGGCTAGAAAGACCTGGGCCGCCAGAAGCTAAGCGTGTGCATTTTATCATCGGCCCTTGGTTTCTCGTTTTAGAGTGAGTTCCCACCTGCCCTACCTAAACTGACCTGAAGCGGAAAGTTGTACGCCCCCACGGCTGTCCTCACTGCAGAACTGCAGAGGGTTTTAAGCTCCTTATTACCTGTTTCTTATAACCCTGTCCCTTTCCAGGCGAGTATTTATTGGATATTTCTACTTGTTTTATCAAACTTCCTTTTCTTTTGACTTTATAAAAAGCAATGCCGGGAGGCTGAGGCAGGAGAATCGCTTGAACCCGGGAGACGGAGGTTGCAGTGAGCTGAGATCTCGCCATTGCACTCCAGTCTGGGCAAGAAGAGCGAAACTCTGTCTCAAAAAAAAAAAGAAAAAAAAAAATGCTCGTCCTTAAAATTATGTGCAGAAGCTTACTGAAAAGTACAAGTTACTATTTTTCCTTCTGAAGTACTCCTCACAGATAACCTTAAAATGCTTAAAACACGTAATTGTTGAATGAATAAATGCCCCTCAGTGAATTTCCTTTGCCGTTACAAACATATATGTACATACCTTGCTTTTTCTGTTTAACAGTACACTTTTATTTAACATCTGCGTGGTATAGTATTCCATCCGATGGTTGTATTATTAACCACTCCGCTATTAATAGACATTCATGTTGTTTGTATTTTTTGGTTATTATAAACATTGTTGCAGGCGAGATCATTGAACAACACATGGAGTGTCTGACTCAAGCCTTGAGTTTTTTCGGGAGCTGAGAATCAGTGTGATGTGGAAAGAAGATGAGCTTGGAATCTGAAGGTAGTGGCCAGGGAGAAGAGCTGCTCATGTGCTCCCAATAGAAAGTCCCTCTTGGTCTGTAAGGTTAGGGCTATCCTCTGACTCAGCAATTTTAGGAAACTGAGAAGGAAGCCTCAGTGGAGCCACCAGGGAGGCACACCCAGCCCTGACCAGCCAGTGGTCCTCCCAGCTCATCTTCACAACCTGGGCTGGAGTGGGGAAGACTTTTGTTCCAGTGCTAGCTTTGGAATCCTGGCCTCCATCCCTTAAAAGCTTTGTGATCTTAGGTAAGTCACATCACACTATCTCAGAGCCCCCGGTTCCTCACAGAATGGTTGTTTTAGAGTTATGTTGGTAAATTACCTGGCACATACAGGCATGTGACAGACTGTAACCAATGTTACTCAAGGTCATTTTGCACTGATTCATACTTTGAGCCATTTCCTACTGTAGACTCGCACACATTTTCAAGGTAGCTTCCTGATAATAGGGTTGTGGGATATTTTTGGGAAATAAATCCAAATTGGCCATTAAAACCAGATTCCTGACTTTGCCTGGATGTGTCATCTGGAAAGCAATCTGCATGAATTCCTTCATTTCTTTGGTAACTATTTAATGAGTACTTATGTGCCACGGATTGCAGAGGGTATAAGAACAGAGCCTTAGGCCGGACGCGGTGGCTCACGCCTGTAATCCCAGCACTTTGGGAGGCCGAGGCGGGAGGATCACGAGGTCAGGAGTTCAAGACCAGCCTGGCCAAGATGGTGAAACCCCGTTTCTACTAAAAATACAAAAATTAGCCAGGCTCGGTGGTAGGTGCCAGTAATCCCAGCTACTCGGGACGCTAAGGCAGGAGAATGTCTTGAACCCGGGTGGCAGAGGTTGCCGTGAGCCAAGATCGCACCACTGCACTCCAGCCTGGGTGACAGAGCAAGACTCTGTCTCAAAAAAAAAAAAAAAAAAAAAGAAACAGAGCCTTTTCCCTCTAGTTTACAGCCTCAGCAGAGTTAAGACATACTCATGAGGAAATTGAAAGTGTAAGACAATACAGTAGATAGAAAAGCTGTCAAATATGCAGTCTAGACTTCAGAGGAGGAAAGCTATAGCTTTTAGTTAGAATGATGGGGAGAAGATTTCATCATAAAAATGTCATGATGGCACTGGAATAGGAGAGCTTTGAGTGTTTATTTAGACAGTCCCTGTCACAGCCTATGAGAATCATTTGGCTTGGAGGGGGAATTCCCTGCAGGCCAGAGTATGTGCCTGGCATCTCAAAATGAATCTTTCAGCACATTTTCCTCTGGAAACGTTGTTACACATTTATTTAAACTACAGTTCAATGATGAATTATGTTAAGCTGTCTTTCTCCTTGTCACCATATACATATGTAAACTTGTGACCTAAAGGATCAGTGTGTCCCATAATGGGAAACTGTTCCACTGCTCTGAACAGCTAACTTACAGATGAACTTTTGCAACACCACCTGTTTGCACATTAGAAACTGTTAATACGATGAGGAGGCATTGAAAGTTTTTGAGCAAAGATGCAATCTCAAAATATTTTAGCGAAGTAATCTGGCAGGAGTATGCAGGATGGATTTCAGCTGCAGAGCTTTAAAGGTTATTGCTGAAGACTGGGTGTAAGGTAACAGGGACAGATGCAAAAGAAAATATGCAAACTTATAAAGCAGACAAAGCTTCCAAAAAAAAATCACATAATTTACCTGGTAACTGGATTCATTCCTTAATTTAGTAAATATTTGCACAGTGGCCTGGTGCAGTGGCTCACGCCTGTAATCCCAGCACTTTGGGAGGCCGAGGCGGGTGGATCACGAGGTCAGAAGATTGAGACTATCCTGGCTAACATGGTGAAACCCCGTCTGTACTAAAAATACAAAAAAATTAGCTGGGCGCGGTGGCACATGCCTGTAGTCCCAGCTACTCGGGAGGCTGAGGCAGGAGAACCACTTGAACCCGGGAGGCGAAGGTCGCAGTGAGCCAAGATCGCATCACTGCACTCCAGCCTGGGCAACAGAGTGAGACTCCATTTCAAAAAAAAAAAATTGCAGTTACTAGGTGTTAGGCACTGTGCCGAGCACGAGGCTATAACATGAACAAAACAAAGCTCCTGTCCTCATGGAGTTTGTAGTTTAGTGGGGAACAAGTCATTCGCTCATTCGACAAATACTTGAGGGCCTACTGTTATGCCAGACACTGATCTAGGAGCTAACGATTGAGCAGTAAGTAAAATTTTAAAATCCCAGCTTTCATAGAGCTTACATTCTGATAGAGAATATCCAAGTATGTCCAAGGGGAAAAGTAAAGCAGGGAGCACACTGAGGTTTGCAGAAGCAGAGGGTGGAGCCACAGAGGTGGCAGGAAGTTTCGCAGTGGATGAAAAGAGAAACAATGCTTGGTGGTGAGAGCAGTGGGGCTCATGAAGTATTTTTCAGGATAGTGAAAGCAGAGGATTAGGAAATAAGGAGTGAATATTTGGAGGGAAGATGAGCTAAAGGCACTTCAAAGAGCTTTGGGAAGTAAGGTGTCACCAACCAGAAGGCTAAGTGGGTCAAGGAGAGGGGAACCTCAGTCCCTCAAGGGTAGCAGTGTCAGGGATGAAGGTCAGTACACTGGAGATTGGAGGGACCTGTGAAATCCATGTATCAGACAGCAACATGGACTTCAAAGCTGCTAAGTGCTAGGTAGCAAGGGAGGGAATGTGTGCTGTGATCATCCAGGAAGGAAGCAGTGGCTGGTGAATCAGAACTCAGAGAAGGCAGGTAAACCGGCTGACGGACTTTAAATTAGGCGCAAGATGGGGACCACTCAGCATACTGGTCCAAGAGGGAAGGAGATATGACGCCTGGTCTCTCCCTCTGATGGAAGTGGAAATGGGCCCCTTCCACACCTGCAAGCCCGATGCCACACCAAGAAACTTGGCAGCAGGCCTTGCCTTGCCCTTATGTAGCTCCCAGAAATTAAATGAATGTAAGTGCCATGATTCCAGGGACCATCTCTTTATCTTTGTATCCTCTGGAGACCCAGTGCCTGGTAGGTGTTTGATACCTGTTGAGTTAAAGTGAAGCCACATACAGAACGTGAGAGTTGGAAAGAATGTCAGACACAATTAGTTGAACCCTCTCTTGAGTTCACTTTTTGGGTGTGGGCCAAACTTGGGGTCTAACTCAGGGTCAACTTCTTCCCCTGACCTCAAACCGTTTAGTAGAAATTTTCTCACTCAACTTTTATATTATTAGATCAGTGGTTTTGCAAGTGTTGTCAGGACCGCAGGGCTCCCTAAGACCCTTTCAAAGGATCTGCAAAGTCAAAACAGGTTCACAGTACTAAGATGTGATTTGCCTTTTTCACTTTCATTTCCTTACAGTGTACAGTGTTTGCTAGAGCCTACATGACGCGTGATACCACAGCAGACCAAATGCAGAGCTGACATGCGAATCCAGACATTAGAAACCTGAAAAAAATGTGCAACAATGCCACTTGAACAGTTTTGATTTGTTGTTGTTGTTTGTTTTTGAGACTGGGTCTCTTGCCCAAGCTGGGAGTGCAGTGGTACGATCATGGCTCACTGCAGCCTTGACCTCCTGGACTGAAGTGAACCTCCCACCTCAACTTCCTGAGTAGCTGGGACTGCAGGTGCATGCATCACTATGCCTGGCTTTTTTTTTTTTTTTTTTTTTTTTTTTGAGATGGAGTCTTACTCTGTTGCTCAGGCGGGAGCTGGAGTGCAGTGGCATGATCTCAGCTCATTGCATCCTCTGCCTCCTGGGTTCAAGTAATTCTCCTCCCTCAGCTTCCTGAGTAGCTGGGATTATAGGTATATGCCACCATGCCCAGCTAATTTTTATGTTTTTAGTAGAGACGGGGTTTCGCCATGTTGGCCAGGCTGGTCTTGAAATCCTGACCTCAGGTGATCTGCCCACCTCGGCCTCCGAAAGTGCTGGGATTACAGGTGTGAGCCACTGCGTCTGGCTGCTTTTTTTTTTTTTTTTTTTTTTAATTTTTAAATTCTTTGTAGAGACAACAGTCTCACTATGTTGCCCAGGCTGGTCTTGAACTCCTGGCCTCAAACCATCCTCCCACCTCAGCCTCCCAAAGTGTCAGGATTATAGGCGTGAGCCACCATGCCTAGCCCGGTTTTGACTCCTAAGATGCTAAATATTAATAGGTAAGATAGATATACACAAGAGCTCTTTGGTGTTGTCAAAAAAAAAAATTCAAAATATAAAAGGATCCTGGCTGGGCACAGTGACTCTCACCTGTAATCCCAGTACTTCGGAAGGCTGAGGAGAGCCTGGGCGACAAGAGTGAGACTCCATCTCAAAAACAAAATTAGCCAGGAGTGGTGGTGCATGGCTGTAGTCCTAGCTGCTCAGGAGGCTGAGGCAGGAGGATCACTTGAGCTCAAGAGTTCGAGGTTGCAGTGAGCTGTGATCACATCATTGCACTCCAGCCCGGTGACAGAGCAGTACCCTGAATGTAAATAAATAAAGGAGTCTTGAGGGCAAAATATTTGTGAAACACTAGATTCAATGCAGCACCCCAGCTTCCTATCTCCCTTTTTTTGTGGGAATCTTAAGTGGTAAGAAGGAGCTAATGTAAATACATTCAAAACCCACAGCTTTCTCTTGTGGGACTGCGGGGAACAGCTCGGGGCACAGCTCAGAGGAATTATCATGCACTAATTGTCCCTGTGACCAGGCCGCCATCTCACTAGAGAAATAGCTCACAGGAGGGAACCTGACAGGGACTGGGGTATCCATTCAGGCACAATCAGGAAGGTCTCACCTAGAAATCCCACTAAGGCAATCATCCCTCGGACCAGTTTTTCCAGTTTCTTGAGCTGTGTTGACATCAACACCCCTTCCCCTGGGGCAGGCAGCAGGGACCCCTCCTAACAGAACCTAGGGGCAACTCAGTCACCCTGTGAAATAACTGGGCTCCACCTTTTTAAAAAGTGAAACCCAGTCACATGCCAAGAACTTGTTTCTTTTGTTACATTCACCTTCCAAATTATTTTTAGCATGCCCCTGGGGCTTGGTGAGCAGAGAATCAAGAAATACGGGTTTTTCCCAGTTCTGCCAACATGACCTCAGAGATGCTCCTTTCCACCTGTACCTCACCTTTACTCTTCATAAAATAAAGACCACGTCCTGCCAGCCTCTTTCACGACTGTAGGAAGCACCGATGTAACGTGCCTTCCTGCCCATGCACAGTGGAGACCATCTGTGTGCTGGTGTATGTACACTCAGCATTTTGGAGAATCAAACATAGCCACCATCATAATTTCTCAAAAGAAATCTCATTCCCCATCATCCTTGTTTCACTGTCACCATCCATGTATCCAGAACCTCCTATGTGTGCCTGGCTCTGTGCAAAGTGCATTATGTCATTCAACGCAGATGACAACGCGGTGAGACTTAGCTGTCAAGATGAGGAGATGCGCTCAGAGGTTAAGGAACATGGTCTAGGTCACACAGCTTAGTATTAAGCAGAGAAATTAAGGTTCCAACCTGTCCTGGAAGTCCCTGTGGCTGCACTATCCTGCACTAGAACTTGAAAGCGATATCTACATTTCCTTTACAATATTTTAGAACCTAGACCTTTTAAGTTAGATTGGTTCCTTTTTCCTCATTGAAACACATCCACAGAGCCACACATTGAGGAAAAACATTCCTAACTGCCAATTGTGTTTAAAAATCTACTGTCGGCCGGGCGCGGTGGCTCAAGCCTGTAATCCCGGCACTTTGGGAGGCTGAGACGGGCGGATCACGAGGTCAGGAGATTGAGACCATCCTGGCTAACATGGTGAAACCCCGTCTCTACTAAAAATGCAAAAAACTAGCCGGGCGAGGTGGCGGGCGCCTGTAGTCCCAGCTACTCGGGAGGCTGAGGCAGGAGAATGGCATAAACCCAGGAGGCGGAGCTTGCAGTGAGCTGAGATCCGGCCACTGCACTCCAGCCTGGGCGACAGAGCGGGACTCCGTCTCAAAAAAAAAAGAGAAAGAAAAATCTACTGTCAAATAACGTCTCCAATCCCTGCACCCAAAAACTGTCAACTCCGCAGCCTCCTTGCCACTCTCCCGTCTTCCAGCATCACAGTATTGGACAAAGAGAATGTACCTGAAGGTCTGGTTCCTTGAAGGGTTGCGTGAACCATGTTTTAACAATAACCCCCCCACCGCCTTTATTTTTTGAGACGGAGTCTCGCTCTGTCCAGGCTGGAGTGTAGTAGCGCAATCTTGGCTCACTGCAACCTCCACCTCCTACCTCAGCCTCCTGAGTAGCTGGGACTACAGGCACCCATCACCAAACCCAGCTAATTTTTGTATTTTTAGTAGAGACAGGGTTTCACCATGTTGGTCAGACTGGTCTTGCTCCTGACCTGAGGTGATCCGCCCGCCTCGACCTGATTCCCCTACTTTTTAAATCATCTTGCTGCCCATGATTCCTGAGGCTCCCAGAGTTAGGCGAAGGTTTGGGAATGCTCAGTTTATAACTCTTTCAGTTTTCTCTGGATTAGTTAAGAGAATATGACTTCATCACTGACTTTCAGACTCAAGGAAGAGAAAGACAGACAGTCTCCTCTGGAAGATCACTGTGAGTCTTTGAGAATACTCTGCTTTCTCTAAAGACTTTCCCAGCCAGTGTCCTGTTAAACGGAGTGAGGTCTTCCTCCCCACAGCCTGCAGAGCAGCTGGGTAGGGCTGCAGGTGGGTGGCGTCCCTGGGCAAGGCAGCTGGAGCCATTCACCTAGTGTGCTGTACACATACTCATTTCCTGTATGTACCTGGATGGGAAAATTCTGGAGGCTCCGCTCTAAAGAATGAAAAATGCTGATGGCTAACTAGCTGTCATAGGAGAAGAGAAAGACTAAAAATAGAGGTCTGGGGACAGACTGCCATTTACTAGCCATATGGCCCTGGGTGAGTGGCCTCTCTGTGCCTCAGTTTCCTCCTCCAGAAAATAGTATCGAGAACCTGCTTCATAGAACTGTTAAGAGGATTAAATGATACCAAATGTCATCTGTTGTTAAGTACCATTAACCTAGAGAGTACCACCACCTAGAGAATAACTTTGAGAATAAATTTTTAGAGCTTCTCTTCCAAATTCCTCATTGTACAAATGAGGAAACTGGCCCAGGGAGGTCAGATGACTTGCCCAAGGGAAAACAGCTGTACCAGCCTCCAGGACAAATAGCTTCTGCTTCTCTGCTGCTAACCTCAATGTCCCCAGGGTGCTTGGTCTGGGCTGCTGTTCTCAGGATTGCTAGGACTTTGGGCTGACAAGGTCCTTTCTGCTGGCTCCCCTGGCATGTCCACAACAGCCCTTCATGGCTCACTTCCTGGGAGCTCACACTCTCCTTCCAGACTTGGAATGCAACTCAATATGCTCTGGGAGCCTTTGAGTCATCCCAACTGTCAGTCAAGCTCCATCCATTCCGAACAGAGAGCGCTCATCCTCCTCCGGTTTCTGGAACTGGAATCTGGTGTTTTTCCTTTGGATTTTGCTTAATGAGTGTCTGATACCTCTTAAGTATGTGAGGTTCCCCTCCCAGTTGCAGAATGGGGGCTAAAAGCCACAGGTGGATATCAGCATCTGATCCAAGACCCTGGAGGAAACAGTGAAGATGGCCTCAGGCTTAACAGGTTTCCCAGCCCATGCCCTCAACAGAAACTTTGCCTGTCTCTCCCCACAGCTGACCGGTGGAGGGGAGCACATTTGCAGACAGCCTGATGGACACATGCCCTTGGCAGCTGGGAGGATGCTGATGACCATCCGAATTTCACAGGCAGAGAACGGTTACCATGGCTACCAAAAGTTGTAGCCATTGGCTGTTTTGGCTACGAGGACTCAGCTGACCTCTCAAGGTCCCTTCCAGCCCTGGGATTCTACAATTACCTCGAGCCAGCTGACACCATGTCTGCTGTAAGAAAATAGGGCTCGTGAGAAGTGCCTTAGAGGTCACCTTGTCTTATTCATCAGAAGTGTTGAGTCACAGGCCTACTTTCTACCTTGGCTGCATTATTAATAACCAAAGTTTTGCTTTTTTTGGCATAGCATTTGTATACCTTTTATAAACTGAGTTTGCCACCACCACTTTTTCTCTTCCTTTTACAGTTCAGGCCAGTAATTTTGACAGAGGTTTGTCCTGTATTGTGGCCAGGGAACAGCCCAGAAAAACTTGCGTCACTAGGCCCAGTGGGGTGTGCTTCATCAGACAGAATGTGTGTGTCACGAGCCTTCTAAGAATCAGGAGGAAGGAAGTCATTCATAAAGGAGGCAGATGCTGAAATGCAGCTTTGGTTTCCTCTTGCAAGTCCTTCAACTATAGGAATGTGGCTCTTATTCACAGCGGGGCTGGATTTCTCTTTACAACCTGAGTACCAGAAGCTCCCTACCTTTCCAAGTCAGAACAGAACAGGAAAGTGGCTAATTTGACCTTTGCATTCTCCACACTGAGGGAGATCATAGGCTGGGCTGCATACCTCTCAAAACCCAGCCACAGGACAGAAGTCTACACGGATTCCTAGGACTTTTGAAAGCAGGGGAGAGATATGCCCAGAAATCAGAGAACTGTGAATACTTACAAAAACAGTTGCAAACCTTTCCTTATTCCTGATGCAGGAAGCTTCATGTTTAATGGGTGTTTGGAGATTTTTAAAAATCTGTTTATATCAAGATTAAATCAAAGCCTTTATTAAACATTCCTCTTTCAAACAGCCTTTCAAACCTATACCCCTCCCCAGACTTGGGAACTGCCAGAGCTGTGGATCATTTTCATCTGACAGGGGTCAGATCCAATCAGACCTCACAATATTGAAAAGCCAAGCCAGACACACCACACTGGGCAGACATCCACCGTCTGTGCCCCACTCAGGATCTAGGCAAAAGGTTGGTAGCGCCAGCTCTCAAACCAGAGCTCAAGCACAGGAGAAGAGGAACCCGCAGTCTGACCCTGCTATTATAGTTCCAGACCTAGCCATGCTAAACTGGACAAACAGCTCCTGGGCTGCCATTTGCTGAGGCGCATGCGTGTGCTTTTCCTTCTCTTCTCCACAGGAAAAGGTGAGAGATGGAGGAGGCAATTTTCAGTTGTGTGTGGGTTTGATTTAAGGCTTTGGCTGTGGTCTATTGATATATTAAAATACTTTCTGGGAACGCCATCTTCCAAGCTCCCCATCGGAACAAATGTATTTTCAAAAATGAAAACATTGAGCAAAGATGTGGAGCGGCAAATGCTGCTGTGGGCCCAGGCCTCTCATGTCAGGATGGTGTCGTCCACCTGCTCCATGGAGTCGGCCTGGCTGGCCAGCTTCTTCAGGGACCTTCGGTTAACCTCGTTCAGCACCTCCAAACTGGCCACATCCAGGATCTTGGAGAGGGACTGTGGGGAAGGATGAGTGGGAGGAAACATAGTCAGAAAATACAGCTGCCACGTTCTCCAATGGGAGAAAGACAAAAATCAATTAACCCCAGAACTAGAGACACTGAGGTGGAATTTGGCAAAATAAGGGAATCAGATGGATCCAGGGAAAGCCCATTAAAACACTCATCATGCTTTTCTATTTTTCCCTTTTTCATAGAATCAGGGTCTCACTGTGTTGCCCGGGCTGATCTTGAACTCCTGGGCTCCAGTGATCCTCCCACCTCGGCTTCCCAAAGTATTGGGATTACAGGCATGAGCCACCACACCTGGCCCCATCATGCTTTTCATGAGACGAGGCAGTGGGAGTTGCAGCTTTGGGGCTTTTTTTTTTCTTTTTGGACACGGAGTTTTGTTCTTGTCACTCATGCTAGAGTGTAAAGGCACGATCTCAGCTCAACACAACCTCCGCCTCCCAGGTTCACACCATTCTCCTGCCTCAGCCTCCCTAATAGTTGGGACTATAGGCGCCCACCACCACGCCCAGCTAATTTGTTTGTATTTTTAGTAGAGACGGAGTTTCACCATGTTGGCCTCGATCTCCTGACTTCATGATCCACCCGCCTCAGCCTCCCAAAGTGCTGGGATTACAGGCGTGAGCCACCGCGCCCAGCCCCAGTCACCCAAATCTTAATCTGCTCCTGAAAGCTAGCACATCCACGGTGGCAGAGAAGAACCTGCGGTTTAAATATTTCCGTGCTGAAGAAGAGCTGAAAGACAGATGCTCACAGCATGCCCCGGTGAGGCCCCCAGGCTCCTACCTGAAACACCTCTTCGCCCTGCCGCATCTTGAGGAGGTTGACAATCGCCTGGTCGCTGTAGGCCCTGACCACGGTGTTCTTATCCTTGGTGTTGTCAAGAAGAGCCTTCAGGATGGGCTTGATGGCCTGGGGATCCAGGGGAGGCAGCGGGTCCTTATTTGCCCACCAGATCATCTTCTCAGCCACCAGCCTGATGTCGCTGGATGGGTTCTGCAGACACTGTGAAAAGAACCACAAACAGGCTTTTGGATAGGCACATCGTCTGTTCCTTGAAGCAGCCCAAATGCCCAGCCTCGACACTTTGCCTACAGCATGGACACTGACCCCACTGCTCCTGTGGGAGGGTCCCAGCATGAGTTGGCCCTGGCTTCCTGCACCCTCATCTTGTGCCACTCTCCCCTTGCTCACTACTCTCAGCCCGCATGCGTTTTTACTTCCTCGAACATCCCAGGGCCTAGAGCCTCAGGTCTCTGCCCTGACTGGTCCCACCAGCTGGGCGGTGCTTGCCCCAGATCCTCTCTAGGTTGGCTCCTTCTCATCCTGCAGTTCTCAGCTCCCATGTCATCCTTTAGAGGTGCCCCCTGCCAACCTTATCTATATCAGGGTCCTCCCCATGGGCTCCAGGGATCCTGTCTGCCTTGTTCATCTCTACACCTTCAGGACAGTGCCAGGTGAACAAGCAGGTGCAGGCTGATGTCATCACAGACCAGGCTCAATCAAATCAGGCCCCTCAGAAACTCCGTGGGTTCCCGGTGCTGCGGGGGGAGGCAGTCACCCTTGGGAACCTCATTACTCAAGGCAAGGTCCATGCACAGCACCACTGACACTGCCTGATAGCTGGTTAGAGTCCCAGGCATGGCCCCATCTCACTAAAATGCACTCTGGCTCTGATTTCTGTGCACAGTAACGCTTCAGAAGCACACCATATCACACGGGCCACGGGAGCCCTGCTGGCACATTCCTTGGCTTTCCTAACTAGGGCCTGGCACACAGCACAATAACCACACCAAGAAGTGCTGGGTCAGCTAGAAGAGGGAGGTGGGAAGAGAGAGGTATTAAGATGGGAACCCAGGTCTATACCTAATTTTACAAAACTAGGGTGCGTAGAAAGAATGCCTAAAATAGCGATTCCTAACTTGATTCAGAGTCACAGGTCAATCTGAGAATCTGACAAAAAGTTAGGCTCCATTGCAGTGTAAAGCACACACAGAAACCCCTTACATTCCATCCCTAAGGGTTCAGCGATCTCCTGGAGGCCGTCCACGGAGAACTAGCACACAACTAGTTGAGGGCACACTGCTGGTGTTCTCTGGTCCTAGGGCCTCCTCACAAGCCAGGTGTTAGGGGTCAAACACGTGCTTGGCCCCCACTCACCTTAACGAACAGGCTGGAGAGTTTGGCCGGCAACTGCCCTCCGCCTGTCTCAATGTGGTATCTCATGAGAAAGCCCATGCCCCGGACCCCGCTCACCGCAATGGGGATCTGTGGAGAACAGACAGCGCTAGATGGGAGGCCCCCCGCCCCTTCCCCAGAGCCAGGGAAATCCCAGTTCCTAGTAATCTCCAGGACCCTCCACCACGTCACCCCTTATCCCTACCAGGGACACTATGACAGCTCTCACTCAGGTAGACTGCCCCAGCTGAGGCAGATGAGCATAGTCACTGGTTCCCAGGAACAGGGATCCAAGTCCTGACCCAGAAGGGGCATCTGGATTCTTCAACCCAAATTCCTTGTTTAGGTGATGAAACTGGGGCCCAAAGGGATCAAGTGCTAGTCCAAGGGCACAGCAAGTTACCGGCAAAGCTAAAATTATACCCAAGTCTCTTAAGCCCCAGTCTGGGGTCTACCCATGCTATGTCCACAAGGTGCTGCCTATGGGATATGGCCTAGGGGAGGGAGAGGACTGGTCTGGCTGCCCAGATGCCTTACCCTGTCCGCCGTGGCACTGCTCAGGATCATTTCCTGAACATCACTGCTGTATCTGCCAGCACAGAGTCTGCCAGGAGCCACATTCACAGCCACGGAAAGTGCCAGGCTCCGCCCGTGCCGAACCATCCAGTCAATGCCGGACACGTCCGCTGAGTGGAAGGACACGACTAGGATCAACCGGTATTTTCCAGCATGTCCCCAGCACCCATGAGGCCCATAAGCCCACCCCACTGGAGACCAGCATGCTGACCCGGAGCACAAGGAAAACCCAGGCCACACTCACATGGACCTCCTTGCTATCTTGGCAGAAGCTCCCCAAAGCGGCACATTAAGTAAGGAAAGCCTGCCCATGAACCACTCCAGGCTTACAGCTGTGTTCTTTGAGCAGAGACACTGAGGGCTACAAGACCACTGCAAATTCATTATTGTTTGTTTGGTTGGTTGGTTTTAGAGACAGGGCCTTGCTCTGTCACCCAGGCTGGAGTGCAGGGGCGTGATCAAGGCTCACTGCAACCTTGAACTCTTGGGCTCAAATGATCCTCCCACCTCAGCCTCCTGAGGAGCTGGGACTACAGGTGAGTGCCACCACACCTGGCCTGGATTTTGCTTTAACTGCTGAATTCCCAAGGAAAGGACAGTCCAGTTCCTAAAAGATCCTCTGAGGGAGGGAGAGAGATGCCCATCAACTCTTCGCTAGGGCTGAGAGGCCCAGGGCCCTGAGGAGGAACTCTCCAGTGTATTTACCCAGCAAGCACTGCTGTAGAACGGCGCTAAGCTCCTCTTCGGTCAAAAAGGCACACAGTTCCCCTAGGCACCCGGCTGAGGAGATGCGAGTGTTGTCCTGACAGGGAAGAGAAGGGAGTGACGGGGTGCAGGGAACAGCAAGAGCTCTGTGGGGAACCAGGGCGGGCAGCTCTATAGCCCAGGAAGGATAGCAACAAAGAAGGTGGAACAAGCCAACTCAGGGACTTAAGATCCAGTCCTTCCTCTAGGCACTCGTGCTCCCCTGCCAGATTGGGGCTGCCATTCACTGAAACTGCCACTGGTATGGAGTTAAACATTACACACCCAGCACTTCACTTAATTATAGAAAACCCCAGTGTGTATGCATATGGTAATCATCCTCGTAATAGCAGTAATAACTGTATTTACATAGCACCTTTCTTCTTAGGAAGGCTGAATGTTTCATATTTATTATCTCAATTACTATCAACAGCCCTGTGAGGCAGGGAGGGGCAGGAGGGGTGGCACCTGCCCACAGCCACCAGGGAAGCTGGCTAGAGACGGCCACTCTGAGCTCCTTTCTCCCACAGAGCTTGTGTCATCTTGCGGCCAGAATGACCCCTGCTATCTCCCTACTGCATGAATGCCCCACTGCCACCAAAAGTACTTGGGTTCATCCTAGGAAGTCAAACTAAAGCCACTAATCCAGCCAAGGAAGATAAGGAAAGGCATGCACTTCCTGTTCAAATCAGAGCCAGGTACACGAGCAGCTCCGTGCTCCTCCCTGGCCAGCTAACTATGGAATACCAAGAAAGGATTTTTCTTTTTTTGAGTCAGAGTCTCACTCTGTCGCCCAGGTTGGAGTGCAGTGGCCGGATCTCAGCTCACTGCAAGCTCCGCCTCCCGGGTTTACGCCATTCTCCTGCCTCAGCCTCCCGAGTAGCTGGGACTACAGGCGCCCGCCACCTTGCCCGGCTAGATTTTTGTATTTTTTAGTAGAGACGGGGTTTCACCGTGTTAGCCAGGATGGTCTCGATCTCCTGACCTCGTGATCTGCCCGTCTCGCCCTCCCAAAGTGCTGGGATTACAGGCTTGAGCCAGTGTGCCCGGCCCCAAGAAAGGATTTTAAGTTATGTTCCTTATTATAGGTGCCAACTCAACATGTCCCCAAAACAAACAAACCCAAAAAGCTAATGCCAGGCTGGCACCCTGAACTGCCACCTTCAATCTGAGTGGAGGTTCAGAGGGTAAGAGGATGGGCTGCCAGCAGTTTGGGCCTCTGAGCCTGAAGCGGAAGCCCAGGTGCCAAGCTAAAGCTGGCTCTGACACCCACTCTCTCCAGCTTCATCTATTTTAAGCTGCACTGTGGTGAAATGCAAATTATGTTTCAATACTAACTTTTGCTTGCGCTGTACATGACTCTGTGGAAGCCCTGGCAGACTGTGACCAAGACAGCAGACTTTCCCATCTGTCCCCACAGAGAAGGCTGGGGCTAGAGTCCCACAGCTGGCGCCTGGGGACCAGAACTAGGACTTCGGAGCCATGGGAAGTGCAGCAGCAAGTGTGTGTCGGGGGTGTGGGCAGGAGCAGTGTGTGTGTGTGCGTGTGTGTGTGCATATGTGTGTGTCAATGAAGTGTAAAACCACATGAGCCCAAAGGCCCTCTCCTCCTAGATTGGCCCTACAAATGTAAATTAGGCTACAACAGAGGCTGTCTGAAAGGGAACAGAAAACTCTTCTCCATAGACTCAACTCCCTACTGGCCCCACCGTGCTGGCAGCCAAATATCTGAGAGATGCTTCCAGACTGGGTGAGGCTGATGGAACTGGGACAGAAGCAGGAGTCCAGGGCTTCTGGTTTGGACTCTGCTACTTGCTGGGTATGGCCCAGACAGGTCTCACCCTCGAAAACAGACCTCTAAGACTTCCCACTGGGATGCACCCTGGAGACCGTTTATCCCACTACACACTAAGTTTCTTGAGGTCTGTGACCATGAGGTCTATGCACCTCTGGGACAGACCCTTTAGCTTGGCAAATGTTTCACAAAACAATAAATAAACCTCTTCATTTTACAAAAGTGGAAATGAGAGGCAGACAGACACAATGACTTCTTAAAGATCAGAGAGCAAATTGGTGAGAGGTCTGGGACTCTACAAAGCTTACTTGCCTCATCTACAAAACAGAAATAACCGGCCGGGCGTGGTGGCTCATGCCCGTAATCCCAGCACTTTGGAAGGCTGAGGCGGGTGGATCACCTGAAGTTAGGAGTTTGAGACCAGCCTGGCCAACATGGGTGAAACCCTATCTCTACTAAAAATACAAATATTAGCTGGGTATGGTGGCGGACGCCTGTAATCCCAGCTACTCGGGAGGCTGAGGCAGGAGAATCGCTTAAACCTATGAAGAGGAGGTTGCAGTGAGCCGAGATTGTGCCACTACACTCCAGCCTGGGCGACAGAACCAGACTCAGCTAAAAAAAACAAAAAACAAAAAACCCAGAAATCACCAATATATCCACAATACCTGCCCCGTTTCCCTCGAAACCTGAGGAAATGTTGGTGAAGCATACAGGGTGATAGAAATGTCTGGAATGCTTATTCCTACTGAGCTGTACTGGTTCTAACACAAAGTGAGGAACTCAACCTAAGGAGGAGGGAAACCAGTGGTGCCACTAGCCCTGCCTGCAGCCGTACCTCATCGTGTCCCAGCATGCTCAGCAGGAGCGAGACGATGTTTTTCCGGATGGCGGCATCCACTTTGGCCCCTGCTCCCTGAATCACAAACCTCAGGGCCTGCAGCATGGTGTCCCTGCAGAAGCGATGCACCGACTTAAGCCCTGGGTGCCTCCACCACCACCCCTCCTGCCAGCGCAGGCTGGGCCCAGAGCAACCCCTGGCCTCCTGGAGGCCACAATGCTCCCTTGCCAAAGCCGTACCTGACACCTGGGTCCTCCATGGCACGGATGCCGTTGAGCAGCTCTGTGAAGAGGGGATCCACCTTAATGTGGATGGAAATGAGCTTCCCCAGAGCATCTGCGGCCTTCAGGCGCACCCCCCGGTTGGAGTCCTGCAGGGCTTTAGTGAAAGTGGTCTGCAGCTGGGGCAGGAAGGGCTTCAGGGCAATCCCAACCTGTGGGAGGAACCCACATCCATGAAAGACAGTTGTGGTGGACCCAAAGCCACAGTGTACCACAGGCATGAGAACAAATGATAATCCCAAACTACCACAGCGAGTCCAGCTCTCACACAGGGCTAGAGACAGACAGCCCGTCAGAGAGGCTGAGCACAGACAGGTTTCGCTTGGCCTCCTGGTCATATCCAGCATGCTGTGATGTACTGGAGGAGCAGGAGGCTGAGGAGGCGGCAGCCGCGATCTGAGGGAGCTGTCTCGAAGCCTTGGCTGCATTGCGGTTTGGCTTAGTGGAGACCCATCCATATCGATAAGTGACTCAAAACCTCCTCTGAATACATTAAAGAGCAGGGCAGACTGTCGGCAGTGTTGAAGCACAGTTCTAACGCCAAGACAGGGAAAGAAACTCAATGTATAATAGCAGAGCCCATCTACTGAGCAACTGACAGCGGGATACACACTCCACATTCAGCCCTCAGAACAAGCCTGTGAAACAAATGACCTTGGAGAGTTCTCACTGCACCAATGTGCACCCACCTAACTAAAAATCCAGTTCAACCTGACTATACAGCAACACAGGTACACTTCTGATAAAATACAGGTGGGTCCAAGAGTAAAGATTTACTTTTTTTTTTTTTTTTTTGAGATGGAGTTTCGCTCTTGTTGCCCAGGCTAGAGTGCAATGGCGCTATCTCAGCTCACCGCAACCTCCACCTCCCAGGTTCAACCGATTCTCCTGCCTCAGCCTCCCAAGTAGCTGGGATTACAGGCACCCGCCACCACGTCCAGCTAATTTTATATTTTTAGTAGAGACAGGGTTTCTCCATGTTGGTCAGGCTGGTCTCGAACTCCTGACCTCAGGTGATCCGCTCACCTTGGCCTCCCAAAGTGCTGGGATTATAGGCGTGAGCCACCATGCCCGGCTTACTTATTGGTTTTGTTTTTTGTTTTTTGTTTTTTTTGAGACGGAGTCTCACTCTGTCGCCCAGGCTAGAGTGCAGTGGCCGGATCTCAGCTCACTGCAAGCTCCGCCTCCCGGGTTCACGCCATTCTCCTGCCTCAGCCTCCCGAGTAACTGGGACTACAGGCGCCTGCCACCTCGCCCGGCTAGTTTTTTGTATTTGTTAGTAGAGACGGGGTTTCACCGTGTTAGCCAGGATGGTCTCGATCTCCTGACCTCGTGATCCACCCGTCTCGGCCTCCCAAAGTGCTGGGGTTACAGGCTTGAGCCACCGCACCCGGCTGGCTTACTTATTGTTAATTAGGAAAACCAGAGTGGCTGTTTGGAGGCTCAGTGCCAATGAAGGTCTGGAAATACTGGAGTTGGGTGGGTGTGCAGGCTGTGGCAGACACCCAAAGGGGATAGGGGGAGCTGGTAAATCTGAGCTGGGCGAGTTCAGGAGTTCGAGACCAGCCTGGTGAAACCCTGTTTCTACTAAAAATACAAAAAAATTAGCCGGGTGTGGTGGCAGACACCTATAATCCCAGCTACTTGGGAGGCTGAGGCAGGAGAATTGCTTGAACCCAGGAGGTGGAGGTTGCAGTGAGCCGAAATTGCACCACTGCACTCCAGCTCTGGGCGACAGAGCTAGACTCCGTCTCGGGGAAAAAAAAAAAAAAAAAAGAAGAAGAACTGCAATATCTTTGAACAATGTTTTCCTTGTATTTATGTGGTCCTGAATTTTTTCCTTTGAAAAAGTAGTTTTTCAAAATAATAGCATTTCACATGTACTGAGTGCTTAGTATGTAGCAGGCATCATGCCGGACATAACCTCATCTAATCCCCACATCTAGCAGCCCTTCATGAGGCAGCTGGTATTATTAGTCTCACATTATAGGTGAGGAAACAGGCTCAGGTTATACGGCTTTCCCAATGTCATCCTGGTCACACAGCTACTAAGGACTTGGAATTGACCCATGGTGTAGCATGTCTGGAGTCCAAGGTCTTATCTCCCTCTGCTATGCTGCTCTCCACAATAAACCTATTGCCCTGCTGCTACATGACACCTTATAACAAATCCTGCAGACAGAACAGGATGTAACAAATCCTGTTCTCTAAGATCTGAACAAACTCATCAGCCACTCACCTTAGCCAACAAGAGGCTGAGTGTCTCAAGCAGAGCCGCCTTCACATTCCAGCTGAACCTGTCCCCCAGGATGCGGATCAGAGGCCCAGTGATGCTGACCACGGAGGGCCTCAGGGCGTCAGCCGAGGTCAGGCGGATCACCAAGCCTAAGGCTTTGGCTGCCTCCTCTTTCTGCTCAGGGCTACCGGTCAGGACTCCTTCCCGTAACACTGGAAGGATGGAGGTCACTCCCTGACAGGAGAACCACAACTAAGAGTCAAATCTCAAACACCCTGGGCCCCGGTGTCTCCCATGCAAGCAAGCTGGTCCTAACAGTTGTCCTCCCCTCAACTCCATGGGAGATACTGATTCGGGCTGAATCTCAGGATCACAGCCTGAGAGGGCTGGCTATGGAACAGTCTTGGCAGAAACGAGAAGACAAGGGCCCCAACAGGCCTATCACACAGACGGAACATGCACTGCTATTACCCTGTGGCCCACTCACTCTGGCCAAGGTGACCTGCAGAGCTTAAACCAAAGGCAGCATGAACCCTGTCCCCATCTGGCTGCCACGGAAGAAAACACGCTGTCTGTAAAGGTGCTGAAACCAACCACCACGGCTGCTGCTCCAGCTGCCCTACTGCAGACCTGGGACAGGGGTAAGGGCCAGAAGGGCACAGCAGACTGCATGCCCACAGCCCCCTGCATGAGGCCCTGGCTTACCTTCTTCGGGAGGCAGAACCCTGGCACATGCTCGCCTTTGCTCTCGTTCCCTATAAGCCGGATTTCCTTGTGCAGCTCTTCAATGAGTGCCAGCTGGTTGCCAGCATCCAGCTTCTGCAAGAATCCAGGAAAAAGCGAGAGGATGTAGAGCCCTCTCAAGACTGCTTCCAAAAAATACATGGGGAAAGCATGGGTGGGAGTATAAGCAAGACTCGCCATGAGGTGGTAAACGCCAAAGCTGAGTGACAGGTACGTGGGGGATTCTTATAAGTCTATTCCAGTAAACGTCTGGAATTTTCTATAAGCAAAAGTTGGCTGTGGGGTCAGCAGTCCCCTCACCTTAGTGATGGCATTTAGGGCATCCCAGCTCTCCTCCAGAACCACAGGGCTAGAGTCGTTGAAGAGGCGGATCAGGCCCGAGACCAGGCTCCGCAGGTGGCTGGTGTAGTCTGCCTTCGAGCGGGAACAGTAGATGTTGAGGATGATGGCAGCAGCTTGCCTCATGCCCACCTCAGGGCTGCGGGTAGCCTCCAGCAGATCCTCAATGATGATCCGGTGCCCTGTGTCATCCTCTACGGAGAGGATCACAGCCTGACAATTGGCCATCTCCTGCAAACCACAAGGGCCATGTGTGCTGAGCAGGGATCCTCCGGACAGAAGGGACATAAGAAAGCAACAGGAGCAGGCTTGCCCCTTACCAGCTGCTCATCTGGAGTCCCAAGCTTTTCCTTCAGGGCCAGCATGACCGCTGGGAGGATCACGCCAAGATGACGGGTGAGGGCATCACCAGCCACTGACGAAAGGAAAGCCAGCACCCGGGTGTTGACAGGTGGCGTTGTCAGCTGGTGGAATGACGAACATTAACTCAGTGAATACTGTGCCAGGTGCTGCGCTAGGCTCTGGGAACAGATGGGTGGGCAAGAGAGCCCAAGCCCACTGCTCAGAGCCAAGCATCTACTCCAGCATATCCTGGAGGACAACAGGGGAAGGGTGCAATGCTTGCACTGCACCCTCCTCCCCCAGCCCCCCAACATCTACGTTTAGAACTGGTCTTCACTGCAGGCCCTGGAATGTCAATGCCCTGGAGCCAGAAGGTGTTGACCACATGTTGGGATTTACCTTGGGCACGAGGTAGGGTAGCACCACACGACTCTTAATAGCCATGACTTGCTTCAGACCATCCAAGGCAAACTCTGACACCTCCTCATCATCCTGCAGAGGGTGTTGAGGACAACCCTGAGGAATCTGCATCTCTGCTGTCTCAACCAGCCACCGCCAACTTCCTTCTCCACTTGTTTCCCTCCCTCCTGTTGCACCCACATTTCCTCACTGTCAAAGACGAAGCACAAAGTCAAGTCTGATCTTGCTGTACCCACTCCCTCTGGAAGGCCCACATTCCGACTGCTTTGGCAGAATAATCGCCCTGCATTTTGCATCTACAAAGACAGCAAAAGCCAAACTGGTAGGTAGGTGTGTGGTAGATCCACTCACCAGCTGCTTTAGTAAAAACGGGAGAATGTCCTCCAGAGCCTGGTGGCCAATGGTGGAATGCAGCTGCTCGAAAGTCTTGGCTGCTGCCTCTCTAACCTCCTCCAGTGGGTCACACAAAGCCTTCCTTGCCGTAGGCACGAGGGATTCAGAGAAATACAGCACCTGCAATGGCAAGCTATAACTGTACCAGATGCAGGAAAGGCAAAGGAGCAGAAGCAGACAAGAAGCACAGGCAGGGGACTCTGACCCAGCTAGGCCACCCTAACTCTCTTTGCCTGACTTGTCTTTTAACTTAACTCTTTACTGTGAAATTTTAAAAAAGGAGAGAAGGGGCCGGACACGGTAGCTCATGCCTGTAATCCTAGCACTTTGGGAGGCCAAGGCGGGCAGATGACTTGAGGCCAGCAGTTCGAGACCAGCCTGGTCAACATGGCAAAACCCCATCTCTACTAAAAATACAAAAATTAGCTGGGTGTGGTGGTGCACGCCTGTAATCCCAGCTACTCAGGAGGCTGAGGCACAAGAATCACTTGAACCCGGAAAGCAGAGCCTATAGCCAGCAGAAATGGTACCCCCGTACTCCTGCCTGGGTGGCAGAGTGAGACTATCTTAAAATAAAAATTTTTTAAAAAATGAAAAAGTAGAGAGGGGCCAAGCACAGTGGCTCACGCCTGTAGTCCTAACACTTTGGGAGGTAGAGGCAAGAGAATCACTTGAGGCCAGCAGTTTGAGACCAGCCTGGGCAACATATTGAGACCTCATCTCTACCAAAAATGCAAAAATTAGGCAGGTGTGGTGGTGCACACCTATAGTCCCCAGCTACTCAGGAGGCCATAGCAAGAGGATCACTTGAGCCCAGAAGGTCAAGGTTACACTGAGCTATGATGGCACCACTGCACTCCAGTCTGGGTGACAGAATAATATCCTGTCTCAATTTTAAAAAAAAAAGCAGAGAGGATATGATGCACCCCCATGTATCCTTCACTGAAACTTAATAATCAACAGCTTGAATCTTTTAGGTGAATTCTCAATATACCTCCCATCTTCTCTAAGAACGGCAAACTCCTTCCCATGGCATCTGGCCCCCTCTCTCCCCGGACTCTTTCTTTTGCTTATTCTCTTGGAAAACTCCAAGTCCTTCTTCAAGTCTCAATCCAGACTTTGTGCTCTATGAAGTCTTGGGTCTACAATGGAGCCAATAATGGCTCTGCTCCCTCGGTAACGATTCCAGCACAGCAAACCCATCCTGCATTCTAATGACTGGTTGGCATGTGGGACTCGCTGCCGGACTGTGGGGACTTTGCAGGCAAGAACTCAGCCTCTGTGGAACTCTGCCTCTCCAATGAATCACAACTCTTTTTAATGACAGAATTTCTTTTGATTCCTTGCTAAATGTAAATTTTAAAAACCAAACGTAAGACAAACATCAATACAGGAGAAGAGGGATCCGGTATCCTAGGGATTCAGACAAGGATGCCCAAGCCAAGCAACTGGCTGCTCACTTATATTTCTAGCGGGCCATCTACTTAACTGCTTTGGCGTTTTCATCTAAACACGAAGGCAGTGCCTATAAGCATTCCTAACCTACTCCCCAAGGGGGTCTCCAGGATCAATTACCTCAGGAACCAAGTAAGAGTAATGTACTTCACACCCCTTCGATGTTGCTGCTATGGAAACAGTATTGTTGCCAGACACAATACGCTTCCCCCCAGTGGACACCACAACTCTTACCTGCTCCCCTCCTGCTAAGGGTGAGTGCACACCCCTCCTGCTCCCTCCTGCCCTACCCACTCACACAGCTGTCCACCCCCTCTCCCAGAAGGAGGTGCACTTTTTAACTGCACTTATAAAGCATCACAAAAGGGACTGATCTCGAGCAACCTCCACAGTTGTGAGAGAGATCATCTCGTTTCCAAAGGCCACTCAAGGAGGCATCCAAATCACTTAGCTCTTAGTCTGCAAAACTGACAGAAAACCTGAGAAGACGGAGACTCAAATCCATGTGGCCCAGAGTGAGGCTGACTCCTCCCTGAGGGCAGCGCAAACCCCCTAGAGGTGAAGCTCCTCCAGTAACCATCCCCCGCCCTCTGGGTCAGGTCGCCTGCAGTCCTTGCAAGATACTCACGGCGTCCCGGCTGGTGGACTTCATGATCTCACTTAGCCCAATGCATACACCCTGCCTCTCGTCGCTCTTCTGAGACCTCAGGCCTTCCTCAAGGATGGGGATGATCTCGGGGAGGATTTTCTCCCCTAACTTCCGCACGAGATCTCCCAATGTTCTCGCTGCAATCTGTCAACAAAGACCAAGCCAGGAAGTAAAGTCCCTGCAAAGCCCAGACACCTGGAGGAGGACTCCAGAATGAGGGCCCTGAAACCTCCCAGGCTTTATCTGAATCACTGACTTAACTTCCCCAAATGCTCTTACCGCTAAAGAGCCCCCAAATACTCTCTGTAGTGCTTGCAAAACACTAAAAAAATTATGTTTCACACACACCTACACAACCTAACATGAAGAGCCAGCACCTTACACCTGAACAAAACAATTCATCTGCTGCTGCACAGTCAAGGGCAATTTCCCTGGATGACTGAAGCCTTAACACTGTGCCGTGGCTCAGCACAAGCTGAATCTGAAACAAAGTTTTAAGGAAAAAAAAACCATCTACTTTCTGAGACCTCATGTAAACCCTTCTTTAGAGCCAAATACACAATTTGCTTACCAGGGATGGCCGTTGGAAGTAGGCCAAAGTAGATGGGCAGAAATGATCACCAGCCCGCCTGGGCACCTCCTCTGGGACCACTGACCTGTCTGCCCCTCCCAGCGCGCCAGCCTGATCTCATGCCACACTGCTCCTCCCTGCCTCCTCACTCCAGCTACACTGGCCTTGCTCAGACCCTACTGGTGCTATGTTCCTGCCCACCACGGGACTTCTGCATATCCTGTCTTTGTATCTAAAGCATTATTTATTCCCTCTGTCTGGAATGGTCTTTCGCTACCTCCTCACCTGGTTAGTGCTTACTTATCTTTCATCTTCAAGCATCATTTCTTCTGAGAAGTGTTCACTAACACAGGCCCATCCCTCCCCAGCAGGTCAAATGCAGCTATTATAAGCTTTGCAGTGCCACACAACACTGGCCACAGTCGTATTTTACATCTCTTTGTGTGGTTAGCTGATTAATATCCATCTCCTTGACCAGACTATCTCTTACGAGGATAAGGAATGAGGCTGCCTTTCTTCTCCATTATGTCCCCAGGTGCTAGGTCTCTCTTAGTGCACAGTAGATGCTAATAAATATTTGCAGAGGCTGGGCACGGTGGCTTACACCTGTAATCCCAGCACTTTGGGAGGCCGAGGCGGGCGGATCACAAGGTCAGGAGATTGAGACCATCCTGGCTAACATGGTGAAACCCCATCTCTACTGAAAATACAAAAAAATAGCTGAGCATGGTAGCGGATGCCTATAGTCCCAGCTACCCAGGAGGCTGAGGCAGGAGAATGGCGTGTACCTAGGAGGCAGAGCTTGCAGTAAGCCAAGATCACGCCACTGCACTCCAGCCTAAGCAACAGAGCAAGACTCCATCTCAAAAAAATAAATAAAATAAAATAATAAAAAAAATTTGCAGAATGACTAAGTAAAGAACACAATGTTCCTCTGTTAGGCAGGGTGTATGGGTACTTTCCCAGGCTCTGCAGACCCAGCTTTCTAGGCTCTGAAAGGAGGCACTGGGACTGCTGGTCCAAAACGAGGCCCAGGAAACTCACCGTTCTCTTATCTGCACACGTGCTGGCCAGGAAACCCAGCAGGAGCCCAAAAAGAGTGGGCAGGATCTCACGCAAGGTACGGGGGGTATTGGAGACAACAATCTTCCAGACATGCAGGGACGCCTGCCGCACCACCAGCTGGGTGTCTGAGCGGCCCATGTACAGCCCTGCCAACACCCGGTTCCGCCGCTCTACCCCCAGGGCAGTGATGATCGCCTGCAGCCAGTGGAAGAGGACACAGAACACAGAGTAGTGAAGCCTCTAGGGCACAGGCATCAGGGCACACCCTGCCATCAGCAGGGGCAGGAAAGCCACTGCAGGGCAGGCACCTTGTTGGACTGGGCAGTTCCAAAGTTATCATCCTCGGAGGCAGTTTCTGTGGTCATCTTCCCAGTGACTCCTGAGATGTGAAACAGGAGATCCCCAAGGAGCTGAACAGAGCTGAACCTGAGAAGGAGGCCAACAACACAGTCACACAGCTGCAAGGAGCGGGCTCGGCACAACTGAGCACTGCACAGAAGATGGAAAGAAGTGCACCCAAAATACTCATGACGGTCATCTTGGAATGGGAAGTCAGGCGGTTTTCATTTCTTTACACTCGCCCACATATTTTCCAGGTTTTCTACTAATGAACATACATTAATGTTGGGGGAAAAAGTTTTTTTACAAAACGTAAAAATTTCTGTAACAAAGGTTATAAAAAATAAAGTGAGTACAAAAGGGGAAGCATTAACAGGCAAGTAGGAAGACTGATCATCAGAAGTGGAAGAACCAGGAGAGGCCTTAGAAGGATAAACTATTTCAGGCAGGGCGAAGTGGCTCACGCCTGTAATCCCAGCACTTTGGGAGGCCAAGGCAGGCAGATCACCTGAGGTCGGGGGTTCGAGACCAGCCTGACCAACATGGAGAAACCACATCTCTACTAAAAATACAAAATTAGCCAGGCATGGTGGCGGACGCCTGTAATCCCAGCTACTCGGGAGGCTGAGGCAGGAGAATCGCCTGAACCCGTGAGGCAGAGGTTGCGGTGAGCCGAGATCATGCCACTGCACTCCAGCCTGGGCGACAGAGAGAGACTCCGTCTCAAAAAGGGGGGGCAAAAAAAAAAAAAGGGGGGGCAAAAAAAAAGACCACTGTATGAATGTGCTATATTTTTAAATCAATCTCCAATTTTTCAAATGGTAAGTGAAGCGATACTGCAACAAACATCCTTATGTCTAACAGTTTTAAGCACTTGACCATTCAATACATCCTTGAAATATATTCCCAAAAGTGAAATTTTTAAAGAGTCCTTAACATGAAAATCTGAATACAAATTGGAAGCCTGTATAGAGAGGACTTTTTAAAAAAGAATAAGAATAAAGACATTGCTACAGGAAATTGGAAAAGTTACAAAATGGTTAAAAGCAAGGGTCTGGAAAAAGTTGAGAGAGTTCTTGGCAACATTCTGCTCTTCGTTTCTCAATTGGAGTTATCAAAATGCAAAGCTGAGTCCTTTGGATCTTTTTTTTTCCCTTTTAAAGATAGCATCTTGCTGTTGCCCAGGTTGGAGTGCAGTGGCACAATCTCAGCTCACTACAACCTCCACCTCTGGGGCTCAAGCGATCCTTCCGCCTCAGCCTCCTGTGTAGCTGGGATTACAAGTGTGCACCACCATTCCCAGCTAATTTTTTATTTTTTTGTAGAGACAGGTTCTCACTATGTCGCCAGCGCTTATTGCAAACTCCTGGGTTCAAGCAATCTTCCTGCCACAGCTTCCCAGAGTGATCCAGGATTATAGGCATGAGCCACCACACATCATCCCCACTGGGTCTTTCTGCCCAAGTTCTCACCTGATTCTCCAAAGGTCATCAAAGAGGCCTTGCTCTAGCTGGGGCAGCAGCAGGGCGATGGCTGTCTCAGCATACATGGAGATAACCCGCTGGCCCGCGCGCAGGGCAGTGTCACGCACAAACTCATTCTCATCAGCAAGAGCCTGGGCACACAGAGGGTGGGTCTGCCAGAGCTGCCACTCCCAGGCCCCCAACCCAAAAAATATGGGGCTCACCGAAGGCCGAGTGCTGTGCAAGCCGACCCCACCCAGCAGGGATCCCTAGCTCTCCAGGAGAGCACTTGCCTCCTGCCCTCCTGATGGACTCTACCCTTGCCAAGGTCATGGTACCTACTTTGAGGATACAGGGGATGATGGGCCCCACATAAGGAGTAAACTTGTCTCCAAAGGTGATGGGCAGGTAGTTAAACATCATAATGTAGCCATCTCGGACATGGGGTGCAATATCCACTTTGCTGGCTGTAGCCACGATTTCTGGCATCAGCTTCTCCAACTTCTCCACCCCTAAACCGGCCATGACCTCAGCCAACCCTGCAACAAAGGACAGAATGAGCCCACTGGATCTGAGGGCCCCTTATAGAGCATTCCCAGTCTGGCCACTGGACCTGCTCTGGCCTCACCCTGTGCAGCGCCTGAGCGATCCACAGAACTCTGCTCATAGGTCAGTGTCTCCATCAGCCACGGCAGCAAGTCCTCAAAGCACGACTCCCCCATGCCCTTCACCATGGCCCCAAGGGCCTTTGCAGATACCGTCCGCACCTGTCAGGTAACCGAGAACAGAGATGGTGTGAGAAGATGAGGCTCAAAACAAGGTAGCCACATGGGAGCAGGGAAGGGCACGGAGGGCCTCCTTCCCTTTATCCAACAGACACAAAAGCAGCTTTGGGGAATTCTCAGGAATCCATTTATGGGGACTGGATGAGGGGCCTGGCTCATCCTCCAGCCTACCTCAGACTCACCTCAGGCACAGGGTCCAAAAGCGAGGCTTTCAGGCCAGGCGTCACGCTGGGCAGGTATGGAGCCAAGTCCTGCAACAACACAGGAGGTGGCTCAGGTGAGGCCCAACTCCTGCTTTCTCCAGGCCCATTCCACTGTGGACCCTGACCTCCCCATTCTGCTGGCAAGGAGTGCTCAGCAGGGGCACCTAGCATGCAAACCTCACTGCCCACAGAACAGGGAGGGAAGGGCAACTGGCAAGTAAGTCCTCTCCCCAACTGGTTCCTTGAAGGCCCTGTGCAATTGCTCAGGGACTCCTACAAGGGACCTCAGGCCCATCCTCAATAGACAGGAGTTCAATGCTCCTGCACCTCCCACCCTTCTCTTAGGACCAAGGCCTGTCCAACTCTGGAATCTTTAGCAAATTACTTCTGGTACTTTCCTTTCAGAATTTTTATTAACATCTTCCCTTTATTCATCTCAAAGTGTTTATGTCTCTCGATAGAGCATTCAGCTTTAGGAAATAATTTTAAAAACAGAAAATGCCTTATGTTCACTGCAGCATCACTTAAAATAGCCAAAAACCTTGGACACTATATGACCAATGATAGAATTATGTAAGTTATGGTATATAAACTTGTCGGGATATTATGTAACTATTAAAAATCAGTTTTGTGAATAACTTGTTATAACTCGGGAATAAGTTTTAAGTTTAGGAATGCCATTTTTAAATGTAATTTTAAAAATTAACAATAATTGGCCAGGCACGGTGGCTCACACCTGTAATCCCAACACTTTGGGAGGTCAAGGCAGGTGGATCACCTGAGGTCAGGAGTTCGAGATCAGCCTGGCCAACATGGTTTCACCCTGTCTCTACTAAAAATACAAAAATTAACCAGGCGTGGTCGTGGGCGCCTGTAATCCCAGCTACTCAGGAGGCTGAGGCAGGAGAATCGCTTGAACCCAGGAGGCAGAGGTTGCAGTGAGCCGAGACTGTGCCAGTGCCCTCCTGCCTGGGCAACAGAGTGAGACTACATCTCAAAAAAAAAAGAAAAAAAAAAATTAACAGTAATTATTTTCATGGTGGGGAACTGTGGATAAAATATTTTGGTTTTCTAATTTTTTTTTTTTTTTTGAGACGGAGTCTCGCTCTGCCGCCCAGGCTGGAGTGCAGTGGCCGGATCTCAGCTCACTGCAAGCTCCGCCTCCCGGGTTCACGCCATTCTCCTGCCTCAGCCTCCCGAGTAGCTGGGACTACAGGCGCCCGCCACCTCGCCCGGCTAGTTTTTTGTATTTTTTAGTAGAGACGGGGTTTCACCGTGTCAGCCAGGATGGTCTCGATCTCCTGACCTCGTGATCCGCCCGTCTCGGCCTCCCAAAGTGCTGGGATTACAGGCTTGAGCCACCGCGCCCGGCCTCTAATTTTTTAAATTAATTAATTTACTTTTTAAAACAGGGTCTTGCTCTGTCGCCCCAGGCTGGAGTGCCATGGTATTATCACAGCTCCTGGGCTCAAGCAATCCTCCCATTACAGCCTCTCAAAGTCCTGGGATTATAAGCATGAGCCACCAAGTCTGGTCTGTTTTTCTGGTTTTTTAATTTCCCAAATTTTCTAGGATTAATATAACTTTTTCACTTTATATATTTTTTTGCCCACAGCCTCAGTAAGCAAAGCAGAGCTACGGTAGACAGTGAGACCACACACGCAAGCTCTTGGGAGCAGACAAACAAACAAAGCAAATCTCCCAAACCAGGCTCTCCTGACAAGAATACAGGCTCTCCTGAAGACAGGTGTATTCTTGTCAAGAGCAAGTAGTCCAAGTGGCAAGCACTTCAACACTCGTGAGAGGGCAAAAGAGAAGACATGCCTTTCTGAGCCTCAGCTGAGAACTAAGCTAACAAGGACTTGAACCACTGCACTCTCTAAGATGCTAAGAGAGCCCAGACTTCCACCCCAAAATGGCTCGCTTCTCTCCATAAAAATAATTAGGGACTAACGCCCTTCTCTTTCCATGTCTAACGTGGGGACTCTGCACCTCTGACTCTGCACTCAGCCATTTTCTGGTCTGTCCCACACTAGCCCCAGCTGGGTTGCTACCTTCTGGTCTGTCAGGGAGTACATGTTGCCAATAATCTGGGCTGCCATCTTCCGCGTGTCCGTGGAACGGTCCTGGAAGGCTCTCTGGACAATGGGCATGATGAGGGCCAGGGATGGGGCATCAATGAAGTGGACGAATTTGGTGTCCAGCAGCGTCTGCAAGCACTTCTGGGTCTTTCTGGAGGGGTCCGTCAGGGCATCCAGGAGGACCGGGGCGATGGCTGTGCACATCCCAAGAGAAGAGAGCCTGGCTGATGCGCACCCATGCAGCAGCAAGGCCCTGGACCCCCAGAACTAGAATGGATCAGAAGAGAAGGGGGTCTGGCGCACCTCCTCCCTGAAGCCCCACAAGTCACCAGCTGGGAAAGACAGGCAACCCACAAAGAACAATCCTTCTTTCACTCCAACTCCTGACCTCAGATGATCCGCCCGCCTCGACCTCCCAAAGCGCTGGATTACAGGAATGAGTCACGGAAATAAAATTTTTTTAAAGCATGTATCCTTAGTAAATTTCTGGTTTGCCCTATTGGTAATGGAGAAGTGTGCTGAAATCTCCCACTACAATATAATGTATTTGTTAACTTCTCCCTGTAGCTTTATGAATTTTGTTTTATGTATTTTGAGGTTATTCCATACTTTCCAGACTGAAGTACACTGACTGGGCGCTGGCAGGTGAAGCTTAGAATTTAACAACTGACACGCTGGTCAAGGTGCCTGGCTGGGTTGTGTTCCTAGCGACTGACCTCTTCCCAGTACTAAGAAAGAACCACATCCAGAGAAGTCAGGTTAATCCTAACCCTTCCTTTACCCTCTGCTCTATCAAAGGCCTCATGGAGTGAGACGGAATAGAAAGTTTTCATAGGCCCTAACATTTTGAATGGTGCTGATGTGGTCCAGAGAATGTCATTCAGTTCTGTTGACCTCATGCTCAGCTTCGTGCACAGGGATCTCTTGGAGTCAAACTGCTCCTGAGCCAATGACTCAATGTCCCTATCTGTATAGCCAATGACATCTGCCCCAGACCAGTGGGGAAACAGAATGAATGCTTCCAAACTACCTTCAAATAATTATTCTAGGAAAAGGGCTTCCCAGGATTTAGAGGCTATTTCACTGTGAACGTATTTGTCCTCAGAGGCAAAGATCTTAGCTGAATGGGTGCAAGTTCCCTGCAGTGTCCAAAGGCCGCGGGGTTGGCAGGAGACCAGGGCAAGCACCCTCATGGCAGAGGCCTACCCAGGATCTCCGGGTTCCTGATGACGGAGCCGATCTGCCTGAGCGCCTGCTGTCCAGCCTTCTGGACTTTGACATGGGAGTCGGTCAGCACCTCCGTAAGTTTGGGCACGATGTTGGGTAGGCAGGATGACAGCTGCTTAGGAGCACAGTACGCCATTGCCCCAAGAAGCTCCACTGACCCTGTGGATAGCAGACACAAGCTCAGCACTGAATCACTGAGCACAGTCCAGCAACTCACCTGCGCTGGCTACATGGGCAAGGGACAGCTACCCTGGCCCCTGCAGACTGTGCTAAAGCAGTCACTGGGAGAAGGGGAGAGGGGGCTGGCTCTAGCAGAGTTGGGGTCAAAAAAGCTCTTGCTGCCTGCTGAGCAGTGGGATCCCAGGTGAGAGGCAGAGCAGTACGGGAGAAAAGAGACCAGGATAGGGGAGACCTGATTTAATCCTTACAGTGAGATTCAAGACCAATTCATTGAATTTCTCTCAACTGTTTCTTCATCGACAAATGAGGAAACTGATTTAGATTTGTGTTGTTTCAAACTACAGGGTGAAGCCTGAAGGACTGAGAAGGAGGCTGAGTGGGAGGGCCTTAGATGGTGATCCTCCCCCAACTAGAACAGCTCTACTTTTATCTGTTTGCTTAATAGGGTGCCAGGTATTTTAATTATTTATTTTTGAGACAGGGTCTCACGCTGCTGCCCAGGTTGGGGTTTGGTGGCATGATGATAGCTCGCTGCAGCCTCAAACTCCAGGGCTCAAGAGATCCTCCCACTTCAGCCTCCGGAGTAGCTCGGACTACAGGCATGCACCACCACACCTGGCCTTTTTTTTTTTTTTTTTTGTAGAGGTAGGGTCTTGCTATAGTGCCCAGGCTGGTCTAAACTCCTGCCCTCAAGATATTGTCCTGCCTAAGGTTCTTTTTAAAAAGAGTTTTCCTGGGGGGAAAACTTTAAAGCCACAGAAGAGCTTTACAGCTCTCGGATTCCTGACTTAGGGTTGTGGCTCTTGTCAGAGGCCTGTTTCTTGGCATGAAAGCACACAAACTATAGAAAGATCCAAGTGCCAGAGGGAGAGTTGGCCAGGCATGGTGACTCACAACTGCAATCCCAGTGCTTCGGGAGCCCAAGGCAAGAGGATCACTTGAACCCAGGAATTCGAGGCCAGTCTGGGAAACACAGCGAGACTCCATCATTACAAAAAAAAAAAATACAAAAATTAGCCAGGTGTGGGGGCGTGCTCCTGTGAGAATGGTTTGAGGCCCAAAGTTCAAGATCAGCCTAGAGGACAGAGCAAGACTCCATCTCAAATGTTAACAAAGGCAGTCTTAACCCTATCCCTGGCATGGGGAACTCACAGGACAAAAGCTGTGGCTACCCAGGATCCTTGCTGAGGCTGGTTTTCACAACATGAAGCTGGGAACAGAGACAGAGGGAGTAGTCTTACCAGCTTTGGTCCGCCAGGATTCCTCCTCTAGGGCAGCCAGTAAGGAGGGGAGCACCAGCTTCACCCCGTGAGCACTCAAGTTGCTCATCACAGCCTTGGCACAGTCATCTGCAGCCTCAAGGGAGGAGAAAAGACGTTCAGGGGCCTCCTCACCCAAGCAAGGGGCAAGCCTGACACCAGTCCTAGTGTTCCTCCTGTGACCAACACTTACTGGGGTTCTACTATGTCAGACCCTGTGCCAAGGCCTGCAAACACAGTTGGGAACACATCTCATAAAGTGTCGATGCTGTTCTCCCAAGCAGTCTGGGGACTTACCTCACGCACATACTGGTTTCCATCCCCAAAGCACAGGAGCAGATGGGGCAGCACGTGAACCACGTAGGGCTCAAAGAGCTTCCCCAGCATGGTGCAGAGCATCTCAAAGGCAAAGAGGGCTCCTAGGGGAAAAGAAGGTGGGACGGCTGGGAAGAGAATGTCCCCTGGGGGTAGCCACAGAGAACAGAAGGGACAGCAACCTCCCTGCCACCTCCCACCCCTCTAGAAGCAGGACAGCCATGGGACTAGTGGCTGCCCCATGAGGAAGCAGCACCCTCTGCCTCAGCTCAAGAAGCCCTAGAGCAGGAATGTGGCTGGGCGGAAGGGAGGACAGTGCAGGGGAGCCGCCTTCACTTCTTGGCACTAACAGTTAGAAAAGCCAAACCTCGGCAGGGCACGGTGGCTCACGCCCATAATCCCAACACTTTGGGAGGCTGAGGCAGGCAGATCACGAGGTCAGGAGATATAGACCATCTTGGCCAACATGGTGAAACCCTGTTTCTACTAAAAATACAAAAATCAGCTGGGTGTGGTGGTGTGCACCTGTAATCCCAGCTACTAGGGAGGCTGAGGTAGGAGAATCGCTTGAACCCGGGAGGTGAAGATTGTAGTGAGCCAAGATAGCGCCTGGCGACAGGGTGGGACTCGGTCTCAAAAAAAAAAAAAAAAAGCCAAACCTCTCTCAGCTAAGGGTGTTGCTAAGTTAGAAATTTCCAAGTCCACGGAAAGCAGCAAGGACCTGGCTGGACTGGGTCACACACAGCAAGGCCCTCCGTAGTACACACACAAGCAGCAGCCTCCACCTGGGGTGCCAGGGTCAGATTCCTTCCTCTGGCAACCTGGGGACCGACTTCCCATGCTGGGCAGCCCCAAGCTCAGAGATGCTCACCCTCTCGCCGGCGGAAGTTCTTCTTATCCTGGATGGCATCAGTCAGTGCTGCCATCATCTCCTGTTGCTTCAGCGAGAGGATGCCCAGGCCCTTCACCAGGCCTGCCAGCCCATACGCGGCCCCTTTGCGCTCTGCGTACTTGTCTGACTCCAGGAGCTGCTGCATGAGCCTCTGGATCATCCCTCCAGCGTCCTCCTTGATGGCTGGCACAAGGGGTGGCAAACAGCTGGCCACGGACTCCTGGACCTGGGGAAGGACCTGCCTGTCAATGCTGTGGCTCTGCTGCAGCAGTTTCATGGGGTCTGATCATCCTACACAGCACCCACTACTATATGTCCCACGCCCCATCTCAGCCACTGCCTGCAGGTGTCACAGGACACCAGAGAAGCAAACAGGTACACACCGTGTTGTATACCCCTCAGGGTGCATACTACAATCTGCTGACGACAAAAGCTTCAGCCCATATAGTGCCATTTCTGGTCTGAATGGAAAACCCAGACCTGGGCAGCGGGGTAGGCAGCCAAGGAGGGGACTCTAAAGACTAAATCCACTCAGAAAGAAAGCTTCCAGAAAAGTGTGCTGCTTTGCTTCCATAAAAACAGCCCGTGTCTCTGTTTCCAAACTTGTCAAAATCACAGAGAAATTGGGCAGGGCCTTACAGGACCAGGCACAAATTGAGCGGAACCAGAAGACACTCAATCCTGCCTCCCAGCCGCAGCTCACTAAGCCCAGCTTGGGAGCAGCAACCCTGATGCCACGCTGGCAGGTGCCCAGATGCGACTCTTCTGTTGTTTGGGCTTTCTGACACCGTATTTGACCACAATTTTGGAAACTGGTTTTCAACTGTGCATTCTTTTGGTAAAGTTTTTTGTTTTGTTTTTAGAAATAGGGTCTTACCCTGTCACCCAGGCTAGAGGGCAGTGGCACGATCCTCATTCACTATCACCCTGAATTCCTGGACTCAAGCAATCCTATTGCCTCAGTCTCCTGAGGAGCTAGGAACACAGGCATGGCCTCCACCTCTGGCTAATTTTTAAAGTTTCTGTAGAGACATGATCTCACTATGTTGCCCAGGCTGGTCTTGAACTACTGGCCTCAAGCACCCACCTCACCCTCCTAAAGCACTGGGATTACAGGCATAAGCCACCACGCCCCGGCCAACTGTTCATTTTATGAGGATACTCTCAGTGGTCCAAAACCCAAACCACACACACACACACACACACACACAAATACATATATATATATATATATATATATATATATGCATGTTTCTCAAAGAAAAATAAATTTCTTTGCACTGTAGCTTAGAGGCTACATTAAAATGCACCTGCAACACATAATCAACACATGTAAAGGGCCAGGGAAAGGCTTGACATAAGACAAAGCCTGATCTTTTATTTTTTTTTCCCCCTTTGGATCCCCAGTGTGTGTTAGTGAATAGAAAAAATAGAACTATCTAGGAGGTCTATTAGAACAAAGTAACAAAGAAGCTCCCTCCCCAGGGGCATTCTTGACTATAAACCAGGTGAGTAGAAAAAAAATGAAACTATCTGGGAGGTCTACTAGAACAAAGTAACAAAGAAACTCCCTCTCCAGGAGTGTTCCTGACTATAAACCAGGCTCTCCCCTGGGAGAACGGGTGACTCCTAACCAAGAACTGGGCTTTCCAGGCCCTGATTGTCTGATTCCTCCCCTAGTATCCCACTGCCTAACCACAGCCGGGTCCCAATTCTCTAACTGGCATGTGGGTCCCAGGTCAAATGGCAGGTACCTGCTGGGAGGGGGTAGAGAGGGCAGCGATGAGCTTGGCAACAATGGGCTTCACTTTGGGGTCACTCTTGTCCAGGTGCTTGGCCAGAGAGCCCATCAGGACCACCACACTCTGTCGCACAGCATCGTAGCTGGCATCATTGGGCGCGTTCTTCAGGAACTCCTCGAATACTGGCAACAGTGAGTTGACGTTCTCCTGGAAAGCCAAACCCCTCAGAGCCTCAGGTCAACCCTATAGGCTGCATCTGGGGACAACAGTCCCTGCCCTGAGGACCAAGACCAAGTCTAGCTCTGGGCCAGGCATCCTGACATGCCAGCCAGCGGCTCTTCCAGTTTTCTGGCAGGACTGCTACAGACTTAAAAGAATTTAACATACTATCGTGCTCTTTTTGGCTCAAAGTGCTCTGCCAGGACTCCTGGCACTCAGCATCTCTGGCCCCCGCTCAGCCCTAGAGCCTGCCTCCCCCGTGTCTCCTTAGCAGGCTGGGACCCCCTTACCTTCCCGTGGGTGTTCCCCGGCTGGGACCCCCTTACCTTTCCGTGAGTGTTGAGCGTTGCGAGGGCTGCATCCAACATGCACTTCCGGACATCTGGGTGTCGGTCGTTGAGGGCATCAGGGACAAAAAATTGAAAGAGTGGCTTCACCTGAGAGCTGTCCAGATACTGGGAGAGCTTGTTGAGGGCCAATGCCAAGCCACACCTGGGAAAGAAGTGGGAGCACATCAGGAGGGACAGCTAATGGGCCTCCTCCGCCAGTGGAACCTCTGATGGTGCATGGTAAGGACAGGGAGCTTGCCTGAGGTAAACACTGTTTTGCGGGCAGAGAACAGCATGAAGCCCACCACCCAGTGCTCACCCAATGTTCTGGAACAACCCGCTTGTCATATGGGGACCTGCCATCTGCCCTGATTTTACCTCCTACTGGGTGAACAGCCCTGCATCGGTTCCCTCAGAGAGGAATGTGAGTGCAGTGCTCACCCCTCTACCTGCAAGGCAGGTCGTAAGAGAAGACAGAGGTAAAGGAACCAGATGCAGAGGCCTGTGGAAGTGAACACACTCTCCAAGGGCAAAGTGGTATTATTCTTTCCAGTCATGGAGCAAAGAATCTGTGTCCTATCCCTGGCTGATGGTCTGGAATGAAAAATAAGCCAGGATGGCCCATACACCACCCTACACTGACACACAAGGCCTCATGGAGTGGACATGGCCAGGATGAGCCATTCAGAAAACTAACACCCTCGCCTATTTTGTGCCTGCTCTGTGGGAGGCAAGCGTCTTTCAAGGTTCCACTTGCTCCCAGACATCTGTCTAATCCTCCAACTGCTACTCATGGGCTCTGTGGAGAAAGGCTGGTAGCTTCTGTTATTGTGCCCTGCATACAGATGAGGAAACAGAGGCCTGGGGAAAAGGAGAAACATGCTCGCAGTCACGCAGCTAGCGCAGGAGGGGCCAACACTTGAACTCACGCCTCCTCGACTCTGAGGGAGGTCCTGCTCTTTCATTATCCCATGCTGCCTTCTCTCAGCACCCACCCAGCCAACCTACCACATCTCAGAAAGGTTGGAGTAGAATGAGGCTAGAACAATTGTTATACCTGGCTTCCCACTGATCTGGAGGAGATTCTGAAATAACTCGTCCCAAAGCATCCAGCACTGGGGGTGGCCGCTGCAACAGACAAGTTGGTAAATGCTTTGCAACGGGCAGATCAATGACCTGGGCACCAGGACTGTAGGTGGGAAACTAGCCACAGCTACCCTGAGCCACCGTGAGCCCTGAGATTCCTGTCTGGAGCAGTAAGGGGCTGAGCAGAGACCCACCCAACCACACACACCCAGACTGCATCAGGGCTGCACAGTCACTCACGTAGAGCTTCTCCTGGTAAATCTCCATGAGCCTGCCCATAACCTCCGCTGCCTGCCGCTGGTAACGTGCCACTGCTTGGGAAAGGGCTTCGGCCCCCGCCTGCCTTACAGCCGCCTCATGATAGATCACGTCATCGATCAGCAAGGAGCAGAGGTCTGGCTGCAGGTCTAGGCCCATCATTGACCAGAGCCTGTGGGAGATGCACAGTGGGGACTGCTCAGACAACGATCCGCAGCATCTGCCCCGCCAGCCCAGCCTCTCGCCGGCCCAGCCCCCTGCCGGTCCAGCCCCCCGCCGGCCTGGCCCTTCTTCCCACTGGAGGCTGAACACGCTGGGTTCCGTTATTTCCTAAAGGAAGAGAGGATGGAGCAGGAGAAAATGACATGCTGGCTCTCTCACCTCTCAGCCAGCTTCCGGATCTCCTCTTCCTTGTCAAACTTGACCACCCAGAGTCTCCGCAGAAGGTTCAGGCCATTCTTCTCATCAGTATCAGGTGCTGGCAATACCATGTGGAGTTCCATCAGCCCCTGGAAGGGGTGGGATTGGACCACGTGAGGCACCATCTTTCCGAAGAGCCTCTGACTTGCCTCCTCACCTCTCTCTAGGCTGTACCGTCCAAGATGGAGCCACTAACCACAAGTGGCTAAAGTGAAATCAATTAAAATTAACTCTAAGTTCCTCAGGGTGTGAAGTGGTAAAATGTTTTTTAATGTGAAAATTAAAACGTTAAATAAACCAGACAGATAAAACTTCAGAAAAAGTGTGTTCCTTTAGTTCAAATAATTTTTAAGGAAAAAGTTACCATATTGTCATCATTTTTCACATTTTACCAAAAGCCAGTGAAAACTGTCACATATCAATAGCAGGAGGCTATGGATCAGCAGGTAGGAACCACTGTCTTACCACTCCAAGGGGATGCTCTAGTTTTTGGTCCAAAAGCCATGAAAAAAAGCCAAGTACATGGCAACGGGCTAAAGAAATGAACTCCTGCAAGTTAGGTCTGTCTGTGGAAGTACCAAAGTCTACATTCCAGTTTAAAAATTAAGTGAAGTGTTCCAAGGTAAAGGAAAAAATACAGTGATACATCATGACTGCTTAGCTTTCTGATTCTGAGAGAGACCCCAACCAACTGACTTCTTCTCTTTGCCTCTAGGCCTCCCGCCAGGGTGAGGGACATTCTCTTAAATGCTCATCATGCAATTTGCACTTGCATAGAGTGACAAGGGACACTGCAGAGGCTCTGTGAGAGACTGAGCACACACCCGGAGCACGGTTTCCCGCACGCTGGCACACGGGGACTGCAAGGCACAGAGCAGCACGTCCACCTCCTCCTGCTCTGCAAAGGCACAGCCATCATCACCACTGCTGCTGGCACACAGGGTAGTCAGGGTGTCTGAAGCCAGAACCTAAGGAAAACACCAATCCACTGGTTCAGTCAGCAAATCATTTACTACTATGGGGCCAGAGAGGGATATGCACTGAGAACGCCCACCCCTACAGCACTGCAAGGGCTAAGACCCCAGCTCCAGTGGCAAAACCCCTCACTAGCTAACAACAGTCAGGCTGGCTCTCTAAAGCAGTCTTTCTACCAAAGTCCAAAAGTGAGGGCTGAAAGGAAACTAGGACTCCACCCTTTATACTGGGACCTGAGGTCTGGGTCACAAACTGAGTCACAGCAACAGCCAACTGAAAACCAGGTCACCTGTAAGCGGGGCGAGCCCGTCCCGATCACCCAAGTCAGAAGACGCAGCATGGCCACTCGAGGCAGCAACTCTGGGCCATTCTAGGAAAGAACAGCAGGTAAGTCGAGATGAGGCTGTGGGGAGGTCTGTAACCCAGGCGGCCAATGACAGGGCATCCCCTCACCCACAGGGGAACATTCTGGATCATACCGGCCCCACCACAGAAACCTCATTAGGTTTACAGTTAGGTCCACAGGTGCTAACCCCAGTCAACCATGATCCTCAGGAACTAAAAACTAAATTCTGAAACTTGCTTGAAATTCACACTACGAAACCCAGAAAGACCATAAACATATGAAGAGACATTCAACTTTGTAAGAAATGCAAAATAAAATGAGATATCATTCTTTCATCCATCACTGACGATATTAATACTATCCGTGGTTGCATTAGGCTATGAGAAAAAGAAAACTCTTGGTGACAGTATAGCTCAGAATATGCCATATAATCTAGTAATTCCATGTCCAATGAACCTGTCCTAAAGAAACGCTCACACTGGGTAAGTAAGGGGCATATATATACCAGAGGGCACATCACAGTGCTGCTCAAAACAGGGAAAAGTTAGAAACAACCTTAAGATACTCATCAACAGGTAAAGAATTAAGTAAAACATGATACATCCATAGTGCAGAATCTCATGCAGCCAACAAATTCAATCAGGTGGACTGATATGCAATGGGATGGCAGGAGAGCCAGAGTCTACAGTCATGTGAAAGAAGCAGTCTGACCCGTTTTTGCCTTGAAAAACCCACAACACTGTGTGAGGCTGCTGTTGGTATAAACATACACCCTCTATTTCCCCACCAGAACTGTTCATGAGACAGAAAGTATCCACAGGCCCTGCCTCCCTGATCTCCTTTAAACCAAGGGGAGAGAGGAGCTTCCTTGCCAACCTCGTCCACTCGCCCGGGTGGGGTGCTGGGGGAGGCCCTCAGTTGGGCGTGGACAGTGAGGATCTGAAGAATCTGGGCCATCCGCTCCTCCTCCTCCTCACTGTGGTGGGACATCTCGGTCAGCACCATCTTCAGAAACGGGAAGACTAAGGAGAAGGCTGGCGCGGACAAGGGCGCAGCACCTGTGAGAGTGAGAAGCAGATAAGATCCTGCAGGCAGGGCAGGGACCCGGGCCACTGCTGCCTATTTCCATCCTCAGGGAAGGTAGGGAAGGGATGGGCCAGAAGCCCGTTCTGACACCTGGAAGCACAGGGCACGAGGACGGAGACAGCAGCTGGTGGTCCAGTCTAAAACCAGTTCTGCTACTACTGCCAAACACTTCCCAGTTCCAGGATGTGAGCATTAAAACAGAGAAGGGGACGCCAGTGACAAAAAGTAAACACTCAACTGGGCTCACAGCAACTCACAGACTACCAGGGTTCAACTCAGAAATTCTCCATCTGGTCCAACCCCCCCAGGCTCAGGAGGCCCTGGGTGACGCTGTGCCTCGAGCAGCATTCCTGGCACCAGCTCACACCGCCTGGTGCCCCTGATCCCGTCCCAGCCCTTACCTGGCTCCCCCTTGCCCACCCTGCTGGTGATGGTGTGGGTGTGCAGCAGCGTCACTGCCCTCTTCACAGCCACCGACAGCTCTTCCTGGCACCAGGACTTATCCAGGACACACTCTGGCTTCAGCAGGCGCAGGGTTACGTGGCTCACCAAAGTGCCTGTGTTGAAGAGGAGAGACCCGGCAGGGGATGACACACACAGAGGTGCAGAATCCAGCCCAGGTTCAAACACGGGACCCAGTGCCTCACCCTTCTGACTTAAAAAAATCTGCTTCGCCAAAATGTCCCCAACCTAATTTCTTACTTGATCTTTGTGACAACCTCAGAGGGCAGGTAGGAACTCCCTTTGGACATTCAAACAATGACTACGCTGACAGGAGACAAGGGCCACCGGAAGGGTCATCCAGCCAAGAGTACAGCTCTATCTGTGCTGCACCTCCACCTCTACGCAACAAGCCCAGACAGCCAGGTGACACTTCTGGCAGATTCCATACGCACCAGCTGACTTTTCCACTCAGAACAGTTCCCAGATTCTGGCCTCACTCATGGGAACATCCTGGTTAGGTCAGGATAGAAGTCTGCTAAAGGCCATTAACCAACCCACAAAAGCAAGGCCACCAGAACTGCCAGCCACCCTGCCTGGTGTTTGTTTCTCCAGAGCTAACAGGAAGCTAAACGTCACAGGGTCCTCTGTTCACTGCTGTCATGTGGCTGCTCAGGAGACCTGGGCTGGGCTGAGCCACCACACTGCACCAAACCATCCTCGCTGCCACTGAACTTCTGACTTCTTAGTTTTAAAACTGGTACACAAAGATCGAACACTGACTAGCATCTAAAATCTGCTCCTCAGAGGGAAGGCACAGATGTGAAGTGGGAGAGAAGAGGAGGCACCACGTCTCTCCTGAGCACATCCAGCTTGAGCCTCCAAGGCTGCTTCCACAAGAAAACAAAACTCAGCAGCTGAGGCCACCACCCACCTCCCCACAAGCACTCAGGGGCACCCCTGGACCATCCCTGCAGCCAGCAAACAAGGACTAACCCAAAGCCTTGAGCCTAGAGGGCATGACACAGGCAGCCAAGGACAAGAAGGGATTCTTGATCCTGGGAGCAGCCAAGGGAGACTTCAGCAAGGGCAGGAAAGAGTCGACCAAAACAGGGATGTACTGGGTCAGGCTGGATGGGTTCTTGACCAGGATGATGTCCAGCAGTCCAAGCGCCGCCTCCAGCTCCCCATCCAGCTGCAAGCAGAGTTGCCCAGGAGGCAGGTCAGCAGGGCCCTGCTTGTGACAGCAAGGAGCGGGACCAAGCTACCCAGCACTCTTCCGACGTGAGTATGTGGCGGGGGTGGCCACTCACCTCCTGCAGCCGCCTCCGGACCTGCGCCTCCCTGTCCAGCTGGGCCTGCAGCATCTCCTTCTGCTTGCTGGTCAGCTGCACCTCCTCTTTGATGCCTTTCTTCTTCTTTATCTCCTAAAGGGGATGGGCAAACCAACCAATCTCATCTCCAGGGAACAGACCTCCCTCCCCCACAGAGGAAGGCGAGCTTGCTTCCACACAAACAGCACCACGCCAGCTCTGTGAGTTGGGCCTCTGAACCCACCATGTGCACCCCCAACCTCCCACAAAGTCCATAGCCACCTCATTTCTATAGAATGGAGACAGCAATAGAGAAGTAAGCTCCCCCACAGGATAAGCTGAGCCTAGAAAAGGCCTGCTATAGTGGCCTGAAACAACAAGCCACAGAACTCACTCACTCATTCAGCAAACATTTAGTGAGCACCTGCATTGTGCCAGGCACTGTTCCAGACGGCAGGAATACCGGAGGGAACAAGATCAAGTCCCTGCCCTCATGGAGCTCACAATCTAGCCAGCGAAGATAGACAATAAACAAGTAAACCAACACATAAACCAGATGCTTTTGGGTCACGACGACTGTTAGTAAAGAAACAAATATGATGCTTAGTCACAGGGAGGAAGGGTGGAGTCTACTTTCGATAGAGTGGACAGGCTGGCCACCTCTCTGAGAAGGGCACATGTGGACTGAGATGTTAAAGACAAGAAGAATCCTGCCTTGTGAAGACACAGAGAAGGGCCAACGCTGAGACAGGAAAGAGTCCTATGTGCTCTGCTCCTGTCAGAACCCGCTCTGCCCAAAGCTGAATTCAGCAATCAAGCCAGGATTCCCCAGAAGTCCCACTGTACCAGGCGCTGTGCCTACTATCAGGAGTCTAGATGGGTCCTAGCCTTTAAGGAAGTTGGGGGACAGACATGGAATTCAGCAACACCACTTAGCAGAGGACACATGTGCACTGCCGCCAGCACCCAGCAGAGGAAGAAGCTGGATTTGAGTTGTGGGTGGAGAAGCTATGGAGCAAGGGTGAAGGGAGAGTGTGCCGGTGCACTAGACACTGGTCAGAGACATCAGAGGAGTGTGCCATGGGCCTCAGGATGATCCAAGTGAACAGCATATATGCAGTAGGAAAAGCCACCAGCCTGAGGCCACCAAGCTCAGCAGCCACCTTCTGCGAGTGCCTTCGTGTACTCACCTCCTTCAGCTCCAGCTCGATGATCTGCTCTTTGAAGGAATAAGCTTTGTTCTCTCGCTTCATGTTGGCCTTTTTTATGCTGTCCTGCTGGGCACTGAAACACCAGAGTGGGTCATCAGCCAGCTTGAAAAGAACCGCAAGGCCTGTCAGTCTCCCGCCAGCCATGAAATTCCAACTAGCTGTTAAGCACTGTGCGCCAGCAAAGTGCCGGATACTGGACACACTTTAGTACCCAGGACCTAAGCACCATGCCGGGGACACAGCAGGCCCTTAGCCAATGAATGGATAGGCTGTTGCATTCGACCCACAAGAGGTGCTGGCTCCATCCTACACGCATTCCCTTGGGGGGCAAAGGAAACTGAGCCCACAAGTGAGGTCTCACCTCTGGATGATGGATTTGTCATACAGCTCCCCAGCAGGGGTCTGCATAATGGCAAACTCCTCCCGCGTCACCAGGCGCAGTGCAGGGTTCTGCACGGAGGCAGTGATGGTGCTGATGAGCTGTGGGAGGACCCGGTCCGGTGACAGGATGGAAAGGGAGCCCATGGCGTTCATGGAGGACTGCCAGACAAATGCAGACATGGTCAGTGTGTGCCAAGGCTGGCACTGGCAAAAGGGCCACCACACCTGAATGCCCCTGGCACTGGCTCCCCTTCTTCATGCCACTGCCTTGTTACTCCTGGGCACTGTCCATCACAGCGGCCGGCTGGAGTCTGTGTCTGCTTTCCTCAATGAGCAGTGCCCCTCTGTCTGACACAGCACCTGACGTGAGGCGATACACTCCTTCCCAATTCTCAATCTCCGTGGTTCAGGTGGAGCTGCCCTCACTTTTTTCAGAGGTAGGCATGTGACCCAGAGCAGAAGGAGGGCCGCAGAGATGAGCATGGCTCCCAAGTCAGATTAATCAGGGTCAAAGCGACCCCAAGCCAGTGGACATTATTGAAATATGCAAGCTCTTCCCCCAGGAGCGGATGGGAAGACAAAGCCTGGAACTTTAGCGGCTCTTGTGCTACCAGAAAGGGAAAGCCTGAGAATGGAGCCCACATCGTGGAAAACAGAGCCAAGAGACAAAGATGGATGGGACAGAGTAAGAGAGACAATGTCCCAAGGGCAACATCTGAACCCCTATAGTCAGCATTAGCTAAAGCCAGTCATATCCTTGGACTTTGCAGGTAAATGAGGCAGTAAGTTCCCTTTTGTGCTTAAACCAGTTTACATTTCTGTCACGTGCAAGAGTCCAAGCCTACATTTTACCCACCTTCACCTGCTTCTTTGAATCCTCTCTTCCTATACCCTGTGATGAGAGGGCCCCTCCCCGACCTGAGGCCAGACCAGCTCATGTGCCCATCACCTGGTTTAGGGGACTCTGAGTGGTGATCCTGGGAATGATCTGATCCAGGTGCCTGGTGATAAAGGCTTCAGGATCGATCTTCATCCTGGCAAGAAGTGCTGGCCAAAGTCCAGACTGCACAGCCACTGAAGGGGAAGGGAGCTCTTTGAGGCCTTCTGCCTGGCCTGCTCTTACCCCATCCCCTAAAGCCCCAGGCTTTCCCTCACCCACTGCAGCCACAGACCTAAGGATGGGTGGTGGGAGATGATCAGCATCTCCTGGGCCAGTTGTTCGGTGTCAGTGACATCACCCTTGAGCCCTGGCACACCGGAGATGACACAAAGAGCCTCCTGCAGGACCCGTGGAGGCACGTAGGCCTTGCCCGCCTCAGTCACCTCTCCAGCATCAGTCACCAGAGCCTCTAAGGGCAGCACCTGTGTGGAGACACGTGAGATAAAACATAAGAACCCCACTGCTAAGAGCCCTGCGCAGGCTTGGAACACAGGAACCAAACATGCCATGGACACAGCGGCTCCTCACTCAGTTCTTCCCTGGGGTCCTTGCTGGAGTGGAGATGGATACCCAGCTTCCTGCAATGGGACCACAGGCTGTGAGATGTGCCTGGAAGAAGGAAGCACCTGTGACTTTGCATCTAAAAAGCCTACGGGAGTAAAGAAGGCAACAGGAACTGGTCCAGGAGACCCAGCCTGTGATGGCAAGTCTGTCACTGGCCCACATTCCTCAACAGGCGTAGGGAGGAAGGAAAGCAGAGGAACACGGCACAAAGAGCACAGAAATAAAATCCAAGTCTTTGGAGGTCTCCCTCCATCGGGGGAGACACTGTGCAAGTCATTTGAGCTCCTGGAACCCCGGTCAATTCACATGACACAAGAATACCAAGCTCTATTTGCCTTTGAAAGGCATTGTTTAAAAAAAAAAAAAATCAAAAGAAAAAATGGGTAGAAAATGCTTCAAAAGTACAAAGTGCTTTAAAAACATAAAGTATTATTCAATTAATCAAGCATAAAGGGGGAGGGCACGGTGGCTTGTGCGTGTAATCCCAACACTTTGGGAAGCCGAGGTAGGAGGATCACTTCAGCCTAGAAGTTCGAGATCAGCCTGGGCAACATGGCGAGACCCCATCTCTACAAAAAATAAAAAATCAAAAAATTAGTGGCCACTATAGGTGGTGTGCACCCATAGTCCCAGCAACTTGGGAGGCTGAGGTGGAAGGATCGTTCGAGCTTGGGAAGTTGAGGTAGCAGTGAGCAAAACAAAACAAAACAAAAACCCAAAAGACCCTGGAAAAAAGGTTAAGAAGCTACCTGTGGAAAAAAAGTCTCTGAAAAGGAAAAGGAATCCTATGAAAGATGTTACTGGAGCTCAACCGCAGAGCAGAAGATGCTGGCATCACACAAGAGTAAGAAAGAACAGTCAGGGAGTGGCCCAGCCAAAACCCCACAGCATAAGCAGGGGCAGCTAAGGGGATCCAAAAGCCCCAGTTCTAGAGCCCAGATGCCCTCACCTTGTGAGAACTGAGGACAGTCTTCAGCTCCTCCAGGAGTCCGTGCGCCAGCTTAAAGCCCCCAAGAGAGGATAGCAGCTTCCGAACCGTCTGCTGAGCCTGCCTGCGGACGTGCCAGGTGCGGCTCAGGAGCACTGCGACCAGAGCCCGGTGGTACTGCCTACAAGCACAGGGACAGACAGGTCTGGGGGAAGGCCGGGAGCAGGCCTTCCACAGCCAACCCTTCCACCTGCCACACACCCTTTCTCAGGTTCCTGCCAGCCTTCGCCTCATTTGGCCCAAAAGAAAAGGTAAGCCAGCCTCACGTACTGAACTTTGTTGCCAGTGAGTCTATGCGGGTGGTCAAGGAAAAGTCTCTCTGTCAGATGCAACACAGTACACAGGGCTAGGAGGGAAGAAAAGCAGTGGAAGTGTTTTTAAAATAGTTAAGTGTACACACACATATGTATACCCAGAAATAACTGGAATGAACTGAAAATTCACCACAAAATATAAATGTGATTATCACTTAGAACTGAAATTACAGTTGGTTTTTTTTTCTTTTTTGCTTATTGTGCACACATGTATTTTGCAGTAAGAAAAGTATATACTATTTTTACTTACTTTAAATATATATATTTTTTTTTTTTCTTTTTTTTTTTTGAGATGGAGTTTCGCTCTTGTCACCCAGGCTGAAGTGCAGTGGCACAATCTCGGCTGATTGCAACCTCTGCCTCCCAGGTTCAAACGATTCTCCTGCCTCAGCCTCCTGAGTAGCTGGGATTACAGGCACCGGCCACCACGCCCAGCTAAGTTTTATATTTTTAGTAGAGACAAGGTTTCACCAAGTTGGCCAGGTTGGTCTTGAACTCCTGACCTCAGGTGATCCACCTGCCTCAGTCTCCCAAAGTGCTAAGATTACAGGCGTGAGCCACTGCACCTAGCCTATTTTTACTTTTTTTGAGACAGAGTTTTGCTCTGTTGTCCAGGCTAGAGTGCAGTGGCACAGTCTTGGCTCATTACACCCTCCACCTCCCAGTTCAAGTGATTCTCCTGTCTCAGCCTCCTGAGTAGCTGGGATTACAGGCACCTGCCACCCTGCCCAGCTTAATTTTGTATTTTTAGTAGAGACAGGGTTTCGATCTCTTGACCTCATGATCCACCTGCCTTGGCCTCCCAAAGTGCTGGGATTACAGGCGTGAGCCACCGTGCCCAGCCCCAACCTACTTTTTTTTAGTAATTAAAAATTACTGGCCAGGCGCAGTGGCTCACGCCTGTAATCCCAGCACTCTGGGAGGCCAAAGCAGGCAGGTCACCCGAGGTCAGGAGTTTGAGACCAGCCTGGCCAACATGGTAAAAGCCTGTCTCTACTAAAAATACAAAAACTAGCCAGGTGTGGTGGTGCACACCTGTAGTCCCAGCTACTCAGGAGGCTGAGACAGGAGAATTGCTTGAACCCGGGAGGTGGAGGTTGCAGTGAGCAGAGATTGTGCCACTGCACTACAGCCTGGGCAACAGCGCGAGACTGTCTCAAAAAAAAAAAAAAAAAAGACTAAGGCCAGGCACCATGGCCCACGTCTATAATACCAGCACGTTGGGAGGCTGAGGCAGGAGGATTACTTAAGCCCAGGAGTTCAAGATCAGCCTGGGCAACATGGTGAAACCCCCATCTCTTAAAAAAAAAAACAGAAATTAGCTGGATGTGGTGGTGTGCACCTATAGTCCCAGCTACTCAGGAAGCTGAGGTGGGAGGACCACCTGAGACCAGGCTGAGGCTGCAGTGAGCCATGACTGTGCCGCTGCACTCCAGCCTGGGCAACAGAGTGAGATCCTGTCTCAGCAAAGATAGAAAATTACTATGAAGTTCTAAAAAGAGGCCAGGCATGGTGGCTCACGCCTGTAATCCCAGCACTTTGGAAGGCCGAGGCAGGCGGATTACCTGAGGTCAGGAGTTTGACACCAGCCTGACCAACATGGAGAAACTCCGTCTCTATTTAAAAAAAAAAAAAAAAAATACAAAATTAGCCAGGTGGTAGTGGCGTATGCCTGTAATCCTAGCTACTCAGGAGGCTGAGGCAAGAGAATCGCTTGAACCCAGGGGGCAGAGGTTGCGGTGGGCTGAGATCACACCATTGTACTTCAGCCTGAGCAACAAGAGCGAAACTCCATCTCAAAAAAAAAAAAAAGATGAAGCTCATTATAGACTGACATGGACTCTTTCCAGGTCTAGAAAGCACAGTACACACGGCAGGCACACTACCATTTGTGTAAAAAAGATAGAGAACAAACATATACAGGTATTTACTTGCATATATATAAAATATCAAGGCTACAGAAGAAGCTAATAAAATTGGTTTTCTATAGCCGAGGAACTGGGTAGCCAGAGATCAAAGCAGGGGTATAATTTTCAATGTAGACCCTATTGTATCTATTTCTGAATTACACTAGTCTATTTCCTTTTCAAAATTTAACTAAAAATTTTTCTAAAACCAGGAAATGACTAACAGTTGTAGCTCATTAATGGGATGTTACGATTTATGAGTCAAAAGACTTTTCAAATCACCAATTAGTGGCAGACACCCCTAAGGCAATGTAGAATTTTAAACACACATTTAAAATTCAACTGTTCCTTTTCTGCCAGGATAGAAACCAGTAGTTTTTGTGTCTCTTGGTGGGGGAGTAGAGCCTGCCAGACTCCACAAGAGCTTCTCAGCTGCCTCAACACAAGAAAACCTCGGAGACAGCACCAATTACCCAATCAGCTATAATTACAGCTCGTATCGTAGCTCCACAGCCATTACTGCTCTGTCTCCACACATCTCCCAAGTCCCACTTCCCTAACCTTACATTCCCTACAGGAATGAAATTATTCCCATAACAGCTAAGCTGCTGGCCAGATCACTCTGGCCCAGGTTTTTGCAGACCTGACTGGCTGGTCAAGAAAGGGTCTTCTCTGAAGATTTTCCAGAGACTTTGCCTCACTCCTGAGTTCAACTAAGCGTGGAGTAACTTACCATCCTCTGAAGCCATAAGCAGGAATTTCTCAGAAGTGAAAACCTGCTTTTTCTCATCCACAATCAGCTGCCAGAAACTGCTCAGTTTGGCCTCTGCAAGAAACAAAAGGTTACCCCCACAACACAGCTTATCATGTCCCCCAGAGCTGATCCACTCCATCCTGAAGCTGCTGGGGTGGGCTTTGTTGGCAAACCCTCCTCTGCAGCAGGAGGCTCAGTGCTCTTCCATTTGGGGAACTGACTCAGTCCTTCTGGTATCACTTCCTGTATGAAACTCTTCGGTGGTTCTCTGCTGCCTACAGGAGCCTAGGTAAACTGTTTCTCACCCGGAATTCCCATCCACCCCAGGCACCAAGCTGGAATACCTGAGGTTTACAGACTCTGGCTTTCCCTGCCCTTCCCTGACTGGGGCTGTTTGGACTCACGCTGGGTCATTCCCTGCAGGATAATGAAATCCTTCCCAGTCTTCAGGGTACTAGTTCAAATGCTTTCTCCATGAAGCCCTTCCCAATACCCATCCCCCCAACTAAAAGCAATCTCTCCTTCAAAACTGCTCTAATGCCACATTTTGTCTTAAGCTATGGATATATTTTTGTATTTCCTCGCTCCTACTATGAAGTAAGCACCCTGAAATTTGCTGTAGAAGGTCATGTTCATCTTAGCATTCCCCCAGATAGCCCAGTGCCTTGCATGGCCACAGTGGGCACACCATACTACATGAGGAGAGCTGAGCTCCATTCCTAACCAAAGAAGTAAGTTCAGGTGTGGCCCAGTGCAGAGACTGGGAAATGAAATAAAGAAAGCCTGAAATACGATGTAGCCACAAAAAAATGAGAAAGCTCTTTTTGATGTACTGATTTGGAATCATTTCGAAGATATATAGTATATATATAGTATCTAATATGATATATAGAGTATGTTACCCAATATGTTCAATTACATGAACACACTATCTCTGGACATAAAATTGGTAATACCAGTTTTTTTTTGTCTTTTATTTTTTTTTTTTAGACGAAGTCTCGCTCTGTCACCCAGGTTGGAGTGCGGTGGCATGATCCTAGCTCACTACAACCTACACCTCCCGGATTCAAGTGATTCTCCTGCCTCAGCCTCCCAAGAAGCTGAGATTACAGGCAAGTGCCACCACATCCAGCTGATTTTTGTATTTTTAGTAAAGATGGGGTTTCACTATGTTGGCCAGGATGGTCTCGAAATCCTGACTTCATGACCCGCCCACCTCGGCCTCCCGAAGTGCAAAACTGCTAACACTGTTTACGGAGGGAAACTTAACGGCTAAGGGAAAAGACAGGGCTAAGGGGTAGCTTCTCATGTTATATCCTTTTGAATTTTGTACTGTATGAATGTATAACCAACTGAAACAAACAGTCCCAATACTAAACCCTGGTCCATCTGGGTATCATCTACAAGCCCATGTAGCACTGGAGCAACAGAACGAAGGACAGTGGGACGATGACAGTCCCCTGACTGCATTCCCACTGCCCATGCAACCCTAAGATTCATCCTGCAGATGACAAGCAAACCTGTGGCTGATCCAGTGTGGTCAGAACCAAGCTAACCCTGAACATCAAGACACTCCTCCCAAGGACTCTTGTCAGAGGCCTCTATCTCTACCATCCTGGACATCTCTGGACTCATACCAGCCTGTGAGTCAGCCACTGACAGCTTCAAGAGCAACAAGGCTGCGGCAACCCCTTCAGTGACTGTGGGAACCTGAGTGCTTTGGGAGGCTGCCTTCTCCACTGTCTGGATGAGCAAGGGCAGTAAGTCCAGGGCCTGCAACAGTGTGTCACCTGTGGAGAGAGGACAAGCACCTTAAAGGACATCCTGATTCTTGGAAATGACAGGACTGAGAAAGGATTTATCTAACTAGCTGTGAACCAGATGACTAAAACCCTTCAGTTAATTTTTCAAATATCTCAAAAAGAAGTAAAGTTAAATCAAAACTTAAAAGTCTACAGCCACAAAATTAGAGGCAGAAAGATAATCCTTATGGCTGGGTGCAGTAGCTCACACCTGTAATCCCAGCACTTTGGGAGGCCAAGGCGGGTGGATCACCTGAGGTTGGGAGTTCGAGACCAGCCTGACCAACACGGAGAAACCCCATCTCTACTAAAAATACAAAATTAGCCGGGTGTGGTCCAGTTATTCAATTGATAGATAAGCAGAGACATTAAGTGAGTTGCTCAAGGTCACACAGCTAGCTGAGGCAAGTCAGTGCCACCCTCAATCCTATCAATTCCCACCTGGTACTCTTCCCCCATACCAGATGACCTTCGGACCCAAATTCTAAAACCAGAACCAATCCACTGACCTCTGAACTAAACTCGTTTAAAAAAAAAAAAAAAAAGGAAGCCAAGCACGGTGGCTCACGCCTGTAATCCCAGCTACTCAGGAGGCTGAAGCAGGAGAATCGCTTGAACCGAGGAGGCGGAGGTTGCAGTGAGCTGAGACGTGCCATTGCACTCCAGCCTGGGCGACAGAGCGAGACTCCATCTCAAAAAAAAAAAGAAAAAAAAAAGGTCGGGCGCAGTGGCTCAAGCCTGTAATCCCAGCACTTTGGGAGGCCGGGGCAGGCAGATCACAAGGTCAGGAGATGGAGACCATCCTGGCAAACACAGTGAAACCCCGTCTCTACTAAAAATACAAAAAAATTAGCCAGGCGTGGTGGCGGGCGCCTGTAGTCCCAGCTGCTTGCCAGGCTGAGGCAGGAGAATGGCGTGAGCTCGGGAGGCGGAGATTGCAGTGAGCCGAGATCGCACCACTGCACTCCAGCCTGGGCGACAGAGTGAGATTCTGTCTCAAAAAAAAAGAAAAAAAAAAGGAGAAACCAGTTAAAACTATAGTTCAGCTAGGAGCAGTGGCTCATGCCTATAATCCCAGCACTTTGGCAGGCCGAGGTGGGCAGATCACCCAAGGTCAGGAGGTCAAGACCAGCCTGGCCAACATGGCGAAACCCTGCCTCTATTAAAAGGTACAAAAATTAGCCAGGCATGGTGGTGGGCATCTGTAATCCCAGCTACTCAGGAAGCTGAGGTTGGAGAATCGCTTAAACCCGGGAGGCGAAGGTTGCAGTGAGCCAAGATCACGCCACTACACTCCAGCCTGGGTGACAGAGAGAAACTCCATCTCAAAAAAAACTATAGCTCAAGCCCATGTTTTCTTCCCCTGCACCTCCATACCTGGGTTTGTTGTTCCATGTTTTCATAGCTACTAAATGGGCACATCAGTACATTTTATAATGAAAGCAGTTTTCCAGACAATGTTATGGATTTGAATCCAAGAAATTTTTATTATAAAGGTTTTGTTTGGTTTTTAAAAGGTTTATGTTTATTTTAAAAGCAATGAGCATTGAGTTCTGGCACTCTGCATTCCTTTTTTAAAAAATAAATTAAAAATAAATGCAATGAGCAGAACTAGCTCAAGCTGAAGAGACTAGGTAAAACCAAGTTTTTGCCATCTACAATTCAAGGTCCCACCTACAACTGACGGTCATTCAATGCAGCAATAATGCAAACTGATAAAGTACCTAGACTTTTTGTATAACTTTTGGTAGAGACAGAGTCTTGCTATTTTCCCTGGCTGACCTTGAACTCCTGGGCTCAAGCAATCCCACTGCCTCAGTCTCCTGTGTAGCTGGGACCACAGGCATGTACTACCATGCCCAGCTATTTTTTTAATTTTTTGTAGAGATGGGGGGTCTCACTTTGTTGCCCAGGCTGGTCTCAAACTCCTGGGCTCAAGCAATCCTCCCACCTCAGCCTCCCAAAGTGCTGGGATTACAAGCGCGAGCCACCTTGCCTGGCCTCATAGACTGTTTTTAAGTCATGGATGTGAGTTCACTATATCCTAAGGCAGCTGACAACGTATTGCCTGTACATTTCCACCATGGAAAATCTACAACTTCAGTCAGCACATAGTCAGCACTACGGTTTGAATAAACCTCACAAACCACTGCACAAAGATGATCTATGATTCTGAGCTGGGAGACGTATTTCAGAAAAAGATTAATTGCTTTCAACTCAGTGCAAAAATCTCTTGTGGTCACATTTTTCTTCCCTTATCATTAAAAGAAATAAGTGAGTACAAAGTTCATCAGACAAGGCATTTCACACAGAAGGGTGTCCCCTCTCAAGAGGAGGCCCTGGAATCTCCTAGATGTTTCTTTTTCTTTTTTGAGACAGAGTATCACTCTGTTGCCCAGGTAGGAGTGCAATGGCTTGATCTCGGCTCACTGCAACCTCCGCCTCCCGGGCTCAAGCGACTCTGTCTCAGCCTTCCAAGTAGCTGGGATTACAAGCACCTATCATCATGCTTGGCTAATTTTTGTATTTTTGTAGAGACAAGGTTACACCATGTTGGCCAGGCTGGTCTCAAACTCCTGACCTCAGGTGATCCACCCGCCTCGGCCTCCCAAAGTGCTGGGACTATAGGTGTGAGCCACCGCGCCCGGCCCTTAAACCAGTCTTATCTGAGTCATTTCTCCAAGATTTCAGATACTGTAGTGACAAGTTCTGGTTCTTGTCCTCTCTGAATAAAACTTTGTACTTTGAAAGTCTGACGAGGGGGAGAAGTCAGAATTTGTTGTGAAGACTGAATTCTGATTTTGAGCTAAGCCGAATGCTCTCATTTATTTCCGGAAGAAATAAATGGTGCAAAATAAGCTGAACTAACAGGGAAAGCAGGAACGCTAATAATACCCTAAAGACTCGGTCACCTCTGCACGGAGACCTGGACACTAGCCCTCGGAGGTGTCTTACCCCGATAAGAGGCCAACATGCACTGCAGGTAGGCGTGCCTCACCGCAGATGTGGAGGTTTTAAGGCTGAAAGCTTTTTTGAACCATTCAGTGAGCTTCTTGGGCACTTCCGTAGTGAATCGGTTACACCAGAGAGCCAGGACTGAGACAGCGTGTACTAAGGTCCCTTCGTGAACTAGGACAAAAAGCAGAAGTCCAGTCAGTCCAATGTCTTATAACCATGTCAAATCATTGCAAGCAGCGCAAAAAACAAGCCAGAGTACAAGGGGGAGGAAGCAGTGATATTTCAGACAGCTCCAAGCCTTGCTCTCTGAGGGAGGTGTGTCTTCAGGAGAGGTTTATGGAAGCGAAGCTCTAATTGTGAAAAACCACAGTCAAGGATGAGTACAAAACGCATGCTCACCATGATGAATGGAATTACCTTCCTGCTGAAGGAATGGGATGAACAGCTCAGCCACGATCCCGTTCAGGACCTGACTGGAAGGTCCAGACACCACGTGATGACTGACGCTCCCAATCCCTAAAAGGCAGATTCTCTGTTCAGTCCCTTATCAGCACAAAACCACAAAGAGGGAAGTCTTCCTACTTCTGCCACCTCTGCACTCTGGGTCACAGGCCTCTTCGGTGTCTCCAGCAGGCATACCTCTCCTTTGGCCATTATTGATCTTCCCTCAATGCCTCCTCTACACCTCCTGCCTTCTATAGAAGCCAAGCCTCCTGCTAGACCTGAACAAGTCCCTCTTGCCAAGCACGCAAGCAGCAGGGTCCTAGGGGGCAGGCTGGACCCAAGATGGTCACAGGAGTCAAGATCCAAAGAAGGATTTGCCTCACCTAAGAATTATGTTAAAGCTTATCTACTACTAGGCCAGGTGTGGTGGCTCACGCCTGTAATCCCAGCACTTTGGGAGGCCGAGGCAGGTGGATCATGAGGTTAAGAGATCGAGACCATCCTGGACAACATGGTGAAACCCCGTCTCTACTAAAAATACAAAAAAATTAGCTGGGTGTGGTGGTGCGTGCCTGTAGTCCCAGCTACTCACGAGGCTGAGACAGGAGGAGTGCTTGAACCCAGGAGGTGGAGGTTGCAGTGAGCCAAGATTGTGCCACTGCACTCCAGCCTGGTTGACAAGAGCAAAACTCCATCTCAAAAAAAAAAAAAAAAAAAAAAGCTTATCTACTACTAGATCACAGCTCTACTCCCAGCAGAGAAATCCCGTATCTGCCTGTAATCCCAGCACTTTGGGAGGCTGAGGCGGGCAGACCACTTGACACCAGGAACCTGGAGTTCGAGACCAGCCTGGTCAATATGGTGAAATCCCATCGCTACTAAAAATACAAAAAAATAAGCCAGGCGTGGTGGTGCGCACCAGTAATCCCACCTACACAGGGGGCTGAGGCACGAGGATTGCTTGAACCTGGGAGGCAGAGGTTGCAGTAAGCTGAGATGGCACCACTACACTCCATCCTAGATGACAGAGCAAGACTTCTCAAAAAAAAAAGAAAGAAATCCTGTACCTGAGAGGACACTCATCTTCTGGGCTATAACAGTTAGTTTTCCTTCCGAGCCTGAGAGGAGAGACAGCAAAGATTCACATTCACATATGCCACAGCTCCCAAGAGAGTGAACAATGCAGTCACATGTGTGATGCCACAATATGGTTTGTGATTCCAGAAGTAGCCTTTGTGTTGTGAAGCTGGGTTTAAAACAACATTTACTAGCCTTTTGCTTTCTGACTCAAGAACGAATGTTCCTACAGAAAACTTGTGAAACAGAAAAAATATAAAGAAAAACATTTAAAAGGCAATCATGTTTCCACTACTCAAAGACATTTCTTTTCTGGTGTATTTCCTTTAGTCTTTTCTGCTATGCCTATAAAAATGTGCATCTTAAAAACGAAAAACCTGAGATCACCCCATCTACACCACCCGTGCAGGGTTTTGTTCATTCACACACATTCACATTCCAGTGTGATGTCCTCCTGGCCACACAGCCTCGCCACGAGCAGACTTGGAGCATCAAGTCCCCTTCAGATCCCAGTTGAAGGAAATACCAGGGACCATGCCTCAACCACTCCCATGGCCAAGAAGGCTTGCTCACCTCCGAGGATAGCAAATAGGTGCTTGGTCACGGATTCCATGGCCGAAGAGTCACTGCATTGGTGTGCCAGGTTACGCAGTGCCAGCACAGCTTCATCCATCAGGCGGGGACTGTTGGATTTCAGGTGACCTGGACACACAAAGCCACTGCTCAGAAGCAGCCAACAACTGAGCATCCAGACTTTCGTCTTTGTCTTTTCCATGCTGCCATCTCTTCAGAACTAGCTGTATGCTTTCATTCAAATAATCTCAAGAAAGAAACTGCCAGTGCCAATGTAGTTTAGGTTAGGGCCTTATTACTACCTTGAGCTGTCCCCTACCCCGCTACAACAATTAGGACAAGTACAACCAAAACCCAAGGTGCCACTTATGGGCTGAAGAGGGGCTGGGATACTCACCAGCCAGTCCTTTCACGATGTCCATGGCATACTGGCTGAGGTCAAGCGTCACTGATGCCAGCAGACTAGAAATAGCTAAGGGGGACAGAAAGCACTGACCATGTCAATCTCAGCAATAAATTCAACAGATAATTTCTTTCCCCTACTCCCCAGCAAATGTCACTTGGCCTGCTGTCCGGCCACATGGAACCATGCCCACCCTTCATCTCTACAGGCTACATGAGTAGTCCCAAATCTCTGCTGAAAAGCTGTATACCTCCCCATCCCAATCAGCAAAAATTGCCTTTCCAACATCCCACCAACACATTTTACTAAGATACACAGGGACAGAGACTCAACACTCAGATCTCATGATTTCAAGTGCCACCTCCATACTAAGTCCAGAATGTCTAGAGAGGAGGTTCTTAACCTGAATGGTCTCCAGAAAGTTCTTTTGGGGAGGTGGCGGGGTAAGCGGATATTTTGTTTTCTTCCACCCAACTCTGAAGGTGAACATTTGATATTTTCTGGGAATCAAAACAACAGCTAGCACCTACATAAAGCTATGAACTGATCCAGTGGGTTCTTGAACCCCTAAAATTATATGCAGTATTCTTAGTGGATATATTTTTGTGCATTCTTCTAAAAAGACAGCCCATGACTTTCCTTTTCTTCCCTTTTTTTTTTTGGACAGGGTCTGGCTCTGTCGCCCAGACTGGAGTGTAACGGAGTGATCTTGCCTCACTGGAACCTCCACCTTCCAGTTTCAAGTGATTCCCCTGCCTCAGTCTCCCAAGTAGCTGGGACTACAGGCACATGCCACCATGTCTGATTTTTTTGTGTGTTTTTATTAGAGACGGGGTTTAACCAAGTTGGTCGGGCTGGTTTCAAATTCCTGACCTCAGGTAATCCACCTGCCTCAGCCTCCCAAACTGCTGGGATTACAGGCATGAGCCACCGTGCCTGGCCTCTCTTTTGTTTTTTGAGATGGGGTCTCACTATGTCACCCAAGCTGGATGGAGTGCAGTGTTGCCATCTTGGCTCACTGTAACTTCCGCTTCCTGGGCTCAAGCTATCCTCCCACATCAGCCTCCCAAGTTGAGCTCCTGGGCTCAAGTGACCTGCCCACCACCACCTCCCAAAGTGCTGAGATTATAGGTGTGAGCCAATGCATCTGGCTGACTTCCAACATAATCTCAAAAGGGTCCCCAATCTCTCTCCCAAGGTCCCAACCAGGTAAACAGTGAATACATCCCCCTTCCCTCGCCCCTACCACACACACTTCTTGTTGCCAAATATCGAGAACAGAGATATAGGCAACTCGTCTCCCTCCCACCATCCTGGTTGACAGCAACCTACTTTCAATAACATTCTCTGGACTCCTCAGTAAGGACTTCTGTATGGTGGGCAGTATCAGATCCTTAAATTCTGAGTGGGACAGGTATCGGAGCAGAGGGGCACAGCTATCCTACAAAGAAAAAGGAATAAGGCACCTAGCCCTCATGGGAACGGACCAAGAAGGAAAAAGAGTTCAGCATCCCAGAATTGAAAATGGGATCAGTTGTCCAGGTGAGTAACGGCCACCTCTCGCTCACCAACAGGTACTTCGGAGGCTTGACTTTGCTCATCAGGATGTTCTTCATGTAAAAGTCCAGTAGGGCGCTCTAGAGAACACAAAGCTCTGGTTAGATCCTGACATTCTCAAATGTCTCATCACTGGCCTAAGGGGTCCCTCTTGCTAGAGTGCCTCCAAAAAATACAAATCAATGCCCCAAATTTCAGTGTTAAGCATAGAGGTCCCACTGATCATGCAACCCCACTTAATACCCTTCCACAGCTTTCCATGGCCCTCTGGGATAAAGTCCAAAGTCCTTGGTATGGCTTATAAGGCCCTGCCCACCACTCAGCTGGCTGTGTCACTCTAACCCATTCCCGCCACTCCAATTCCTCTCGCCTCCTCTCTGTTCCTGCCCACAGGCTTTCTCTGCCCAAAATGCTCTGCCTCACCTCTTGACCTTGCTAATTCCTCTTCACTCTCAAAGTTCCTTCTTTAGAGAGATGTGTTCTCTGACCCACAGCCTAAATCAGGTCCTTCCGTTGTGGAGTCTCACAGCTTCTCACACTTCCCCTTTGTAGCACATACTAGTTATAATTAACTAGACTATCTGTTTAATGTCAGTTTCTCAGACTCAGTTCCATGGGGGCAGGGGTCACAGCTCCCTTACTCGCTGGTGTACCCCCAACACCGGGCACAGTGCCTAGAACATGGCAGCCACTCAACTGGGATAAGTAAGTGACTGCATGAACAAGCAAACTATCACCCAAGCCAGAAACAGAAGGGAAACTTTCCAACTCCTAAAAGTTCATGTATCATGGCAAATGGCCAGAGTCTTACATGAGAAAATCAACAAGTTTCAGATGAGGTCAACAGCTAGGGTCACCAGAGCAAAGCAGGTTCCCATTCCTTCCCTCCAGCGAACTCCCAACATTCCCAGCGTAGCAAACCCACAGTCACTCTGCCTTGGCACTTACCTTGTGCCGACTGACCACGTCCATCTCCTTGTGGCTCGTGCAGAACTGCACCAGCAGCCCCAGCATGCCGGCATAGTTCTGGTTGGGCTCTAGGCTGAGAATGGCTGACAAGTACTGTTCCACCAGCCCGGGGTTCTAAAGAGGAAAGTGCCAGGCAGGTGTATAAGATGGCAGTGGGGGAGTGGCATGGAAGAAGCAATGCCCGCCAGCCCCTGCAGTCCTGTTACCTCTTTCCACAGCTTCGTGAGTTTCTTCACAGCACCATCCACGGCGTGCTTGTGGGAGCCGCCCAGCACCTCCAGCAAGAGCAGGCACTGCACTTCCACCTGCCAGGACCAGGAAAGACTCAGGTCAAGATGGGACACGAGATTGAGGGTCCCATGGCCCTCAAAGCCTGCAAAGACCTCCATCAGCCCCTCCAAATCCTGGCTTCATCTCCACTCAGCTTCTCCCACTCAACTCCAGCCAGATCCTCCTCCCTCCAACTCACACATTTAGTTCTGTCCTTTAACGACACTGTTCCCGCTAGGGTTCATTTAAAAAGTATTTGGTGATCACCTATTATGAGTCAGACAATGAAGCCACAAGGGGAGTAAGACATATATGGTCCCTGCTTTTTTTTTTTTTAAAGACAGAGTCTCGCTATGTCACCAGGGTGGAGTGCAGTGGCACAATTTCAACTCACTACAACCTCCACCTCCCGGGTTCAAGTGATTCTCCTGCCTCAGTCTCCCAAGTAGCTGTGACTACAAATGCGTGCCACCACGCTCAGTTAATTTTTGTATTTTTAGTAGAGACAAGGTTTCACCACGTTGGCCATGAGAGTCTCGATCTCTTGACCTCGTGATCTGCCCGCCTTGGCCTCCCAAAGTGCTGCGATTACAGGCGTGAGCCACTGTGCCCAGCCAGTTCCTGCTTTCATGTACCTTAGAATTCAGAGGAAAAAAAATGATATTAAACAAATAAATACACAAATGAATACACAATTTCAGTGAGGTTTAAGTGCCATCCAGGAAAAGAATAAGGGTCTTGTCTCATTTACTTCATATCTGCCTTGACCTGTCCTTCATTAATTCCACAAATACTTACTGACCACTAACTACATGGCAGGCTCTATGCTGAGTACTGTGAATACAGAAGTGCAGCTTGATATGGCGATTCGAACTGCATGGAGTTCACACCGTCCAACCCAGATTGACATACATAATAGGTCCTCGACTAAAAAAATCTCAGAGGCTGCCGGACCTAGTGGCTCACACCTGTAATCCAGCACTTTGGGAGGTCAAGGCAGGCGGATTATCTGAGGTCGGGAGTTCGATACCAGCCTGACCAACATGGAGAAACCCCGTCTCTACTAAAAACACAAAATTAGCCGGGCGTGGTGGCGCATGCCTGTAATCCCAGCTACTCGGGAGGCTGAGGC